>NC_133027.1:66336590-66639621 GCF_048771995.1 Taeniopygia guttata | reverse complement strand
CAGAGAAGACTAGCAGTCTTTTCAAAAGGAGGATCTTTTACACATGATTAAAGAATCAGAGGAAGTTTTACAAGTATCAGTTTAGCAAGTAAACAATGTGTGACAAATACCTGATGTATTTTAAAGCACCTTTCCAGTGCTTAAAAAAAAATTAAAAAAAGAAAAGGAAAAAAACCCAAAATTAACATGTTGAATACTTCTGGATGTTATTTTTTCCATTTGCAGTTTGTTGCTATTTATGTAACACTGTATACAGGTTACTTTATCCGCTTCCCTAAATACCTATATTTGAAGTTTGCAACAGCAAATGAAAATAAGGAGGAATGGAATACCTTAAAGATTAGTAGGATTTTGTGGTGACCTTTAACTGAAATGGTCTCATTTTCTACACTGCACCTCCTTTATGCATTTGCAATTGTTCAGGATGGATGGAAAGGATGCCTAAAAATCACTGCCAGCAGACTATCAGCTTTATTTACTTTTTTCTTGCTATACCTGGTTGTAAATGAACTCAGAGACGTCAACTAGGGGAACTTTCAGCTTATCGTTCAAGTTTCACAATCATTATTTTCCTTATTTTTCTAAATGTAGGCAATGTCACAGAATAGCACATCATGATATAGTAACTCAATAAAATAACATAAATTTGTGCTGGTTTTGGCTGGGATAGTAGTAGTAGCTGGTGCAGGGCTGTGGTTTGGATTTGAGCCGGAAACAATGCAGAGATAACATAGAGGTAATACAGAGGTGTCTTTGTTACTGGTGAGCAGTGATGACACAGAGCCAAGGCCTTTTCTGCCTCTCACCCCACTCCACCATTGAGGACACTGGGGGTGCACAAGGATTTTGGAGGGGACACAGCTGGGACAGCCGACCCCAGCTGACCAAAGGGGTAATTCAAACCATGCAACATTGTGCTCAGCACATAGAGCCAGAGGAAGAGGGAGAACGAAGGGGCATTTGGAGCAATGGTGCTTTTCTACCAAGTGACGGTTACAAGGGATGGAGCTCTGCTTTCCTGCGATGGTGGACAACTATTTGCCCATGGGAAGCAGGGAATTAATTTCTTATTTTGCTTTGCTTCTGTGAATGGCTTTTGCTTTCCCTATTAAATTGCCTTCATCTTAACCCACGAGTTTTCTCATAAAATACCAAGTAATACTGTATTTATTTTCAATATAGATCTACTACTTAAAGCAAGACATACACAACAAGAATCTGATACCCAGAAATAGAATGAGGATATGGTGTACAAACTACACTCCCCCAACTATTTGCAAATTACTTGATACATTTGTTCAAAATGTTGATGCAGAAAAGCACCATTCCTATAAAATGAGAGGATAGTTCACAGCATTATAAAAAATAGTTTTCATTAAGTGCTTATACATTTTCTGATATCTTCTGTGCTATAATAAAAAAAATAACAATATCAGATGACATATCTTTCTTTAAATACTTATTTATAGTCATCATAAGGAGTTGCCTTGATAACAGAAATTGCACAGACTTTATCATTTTGACTTTCCAAGCAAGCAGCGCATTTCTGGAAGCATTTCATTACTTCAGGATCTATTAGAATCATTGTTGTAGCTCTCTTTCCCCTCATTTCCCTGACAGTATGCTGCTGTGGCTTTGATGGCACACTAATTGCTTTTTCTCTGTGACTTCCTTCTGGTGAAGTGGCTGCACTGTCTCACTGGACACCTGCCACACCAGGGATGTCAAGACCTTTATGCTCACTGGGTTGCCTGGCTCCTCAGCTTGTTGCTAGAACTGGTTGGTCCTTGGGGTGCTTCAAATCCCAGCATCCCAGTTCCTCCAGAATCAGATGTTCTCAGTCTTGTCTACAAATATCTATTTGATCTAACATTGGATTTATCACAAAAATTTCATTTATTCAGTCAGGAAAACAAACTTAGAGTGTAACACAACCATGGGTGATAAATTGGCTGAAATCTAGCTGATTCAGCAGCTTGAATTCAGTGGCTGTGAATGCCTGTCCTCAGTGAGTACATTCAAATGCTTTTTATCTTGAATTTCCATCAGCTAGTTGCTTTGTCATCCTTTCTCAAAGTAGGCAACATTTCATTTATATCTCTTGTCCACTTATGATTAATGGCTCACATTTTGCTCATGGATTAGATCACAGAGCTCCAAACATCATACTTGGATATTTGCTCTCCTGATCATCTTCCTTAACCACTATTATAACTTTTCGGCTCTACCTGAGCAAAACGTGCTTACAAGGCATTAAGAGATTCTGATTTTCTATAAATATTGAAGTAACAATGTTATTAAATACCAGGCCCTCTCATACACATCAAATTGGAATTAAGAATGTGCCTGAAACTATTAGTTTCTTTAAAAAAATCTTATTTACTATTTGTAGCCATGGGGCTGAATTGAAAATTATCAAAAAGGAGGGCCTGGAGCAGTGAAGAAAACTCAAAGAGAAGAGTCTCATTCAATTAAAGAACACTTTTTTCCTCTTTGTCTAAGGCAATACAGCCAGCATGTTAATTGTGTCTATTGCCTACACAGCCCTTCCTGACAAAATACCAAAAATATTCAGGATGCGACTGAGGAAAAAATTCACTGAAATTTGGAAAGGTCTCAAAGGCAAATGCATCTGTCCAAATTTTTGAATGTCAGTAGTCAACAAGAAGTAGACCAACATAAATACCCACACTGGGAGAGAGACACGTATAATTCTTCACTCTGAGGGCAGTGAGGCACAGATACAGAGAAGCTGTGGATGCCCCATCCCAGGAAATGTTTAAAACTAAGTTGAATGGGGCTTTGAGCAAGCTGGTCTAATGGAAGATGTCCTGGCCTAGGGCAGGGGGCTTGGGACTAGAAGGTTTAAGGTCCCTTCCAACCCAAACCATACTACCATTCTATGAAATAACCAGCAGTTGCAAGCAGGTGCCCAGGCAGCACAGCTCTGGGCCAGCTGCAGAATGAGGTGTCTCTGTCCTGGGGAGGTACAGCTGAGTCCTCATTAGAGATGACTTTCAGGGGTGGATGATGGAGCAATCATTAGGCAGGATAATGTTATATGCCTGATAACTAGGTTTGTGTA
The DNA here is from genome assembly GCF_048771995.1 of Taeniopygia guttata. NCBI lineage: Eukaryota > Metazoa > Chordata > Aves > Passeriformes > Estrildidae > Taeniopygia > Taeniopygia guttata. Next base: position 66,636,536 of record NC_133027.1, on the reverse strand, counting down.
GAAAAGCGGGGTCCTCACAAAACCCTTTTTCCCCTCATATATGTAAATCATGTGGATTTACATGTAAATCATGTAGATTATTAATTGTAACTCACAAGGTGATTCTCGAAACTTGTTTAGCAATGAGCAGATGAAGGGACAGAAACAATACATGGCTGAGTAGCTGTACTGCCATACTGTAAATAATAGTCACAGGTAATCAACTTTTGCTTCAATAAATCAGAGAACTCACTAAAGAGAAAATGTCTAAATAGAGGTTAGTTGCATTGTTTAGAGAACGTCCACATATACAGGATGATTCTATGTAAACACTGTATCTTTGTAGTTTTCAAGTTTTCTGTTGTGAAAGCTCATACTTATTTCATGGCATAGTCTTTATTTTTATTCTAGAGAATGTTTTCCCAATAAATATAGTATGTGCTTGTTTTCATCACATATGCTTGGTTTTATTTCCTCTTTTCTTAGCAACAGTTTCTAAAAAGATTCCTTTCATCACAACTGCACTTTTTATTCAGCTACAAACCATAAGTCCCCAATAAATTAACCCAAACCAGCTCAACCAATTTGGCAGCTGCTGTCACTACAGTAATAGAGAGCTATTGATTACCATGTCTTTATTTAAATTCAGCTAATGCTTGTGCTGCAGCTTGTTCTGCATCTCAATTGCTATTCTATTTCTGATTTCTAAATGGTACCTGCACTTAGTTTATCTTTTCTTCAGCTGGCTTTTATTTTTCTCTAAATTCCAGCCACTGTAACCAGAGGATAGAAATCTGTACATCACTCTTTCTTCTTGCTCTCCTTTAGCAGACAATGTAATATGCACCACTCAAAAAACACATTTTCAATTAATTTTCTAAATCATCCTAAAATTTGATTGTTCAGCCCGAACTCACATTAAAAGTTTTTATGTGCTTTCATTTTGTGACTACATGTACACAGACTGAAGACACATGTATAGGACTTAATCCCAAAGAATATTTGGACATATGCTTAACTCTACCCTCATTGAACATAGCTTTTAAGTTTTTGCCCTCATTTTTCTTTTTAGAAATTGAGGAGGAGGGTAAGGAGAGGAATCCAGGGATATGTGGTGAGAAGACTGCCTTCAGCTTTGGTTATGTACTCTGTTTTTAGTTTTGTTCATTCATTTCTAATATAATAAAATTAAATATTACAGCAAAACTAAACCAAAAATAAGTCTACCCAGTAAAAATTCAGAGGAAGTACTATTCTGTGACATGAGGACCACACCTGTTTTCAGCTATGCCTTCCACCTCTGCATATACTTTCTAGTTCAAAACCCTCACAGCTGAATAACAGAAATCTTGGCCGATTAGGTGTCAAAGGAAGATCTGATGCTGCAAGACCAGAGCTCACAGTAGCTCCTTGAATCTGCAGGGTATGTGTGAGAGTGTGGAAGATCTCCAAGGAGTGTTAAAAAAAGTCTTTTAACATTTCACAGTTGTAAATTGTACTTCTTAGAATACTGAGATTAAACTGCTTTATCTCTTTTTCCTATTTAACTGTCTTGGTTCAAGATATGAAATGTGGGTGAGAGGAAGATGTTATTCAGTTGGATGCTATTTTTAATTTCGTAGTGTAGATAATGTATTCAGAAACCTTTGCTTTAAAGGCAATCTGCATTCAGTGCTGGTAAAGAGTATCAAATCTTTACGCAGTTTATGGGATAATTTTGATTAGATACAGTTCTTACTCTGTAGACAGAAGCATACAACACCTACAATAATTATGGTAATTGTGTATTGGAAGTCAGCTATTCAGGAGAAAGCTATTTGTTTAGCATATAATGGTTCAGGCCTGTAAAATAGGGAAGTATATGCAGCTGAAGAACAAACAATAAAGGCTGCTTGGGAGCAGGTTGTTCTTATGTTACTTCACTTTATATGTATCATAAAGATCACTCAAATTGAAGTTTTCTTGCTCCAAACAACACAAACATCACCAGAACCCCTCAGAAATGCAAGGCATATATGGGAAACAATCTGCTTGGCTCCTCAGGAAACAACCTTGCCTGCAGAAGCAGACGTAAAAGGGGCATATCACCCGGGAAAGATGGCACCAAAACATCAAACCATACCAAACTCTCATCAGACAAACCCAACCCAAAGAAAAATTTTGCCTTAGTCCAATCAGGCCAAACTGTGCAAGCTCTCAAGTCACAAGAAGCTGAAACAAAAAAATCTGTGAAGATTCACTTGGTGTAGAGGCAACCTCTATTTCCCTTCTCAAACGATGCTGGGTTTTTGGCTTGAGAGCAAGGAGCAAAAATTTTGAAACAAGACCAGCAGCTGCAATAATTCTTCTGGAGTTACCAGGATAGCAAAGCAGAACAAAACTTGGCATCCAGGGTTACTTTTGGTATCCAGGGTCATAAATAATGATGAGTGGCTCATTCTCTGCAAATAACCTAACCTTTCTGCACTACCAGAGATGTGTCTTCAGGGCTTCTGACATCACACTCCTCAACAATGCCCTGATCCGTGCCCAGAGCAGGACCAACCCTAGGGCAGCAGCAAGTGCAGGGAGCTCACCTGACTCTTCTCCTTTCTAGGATCCCATCAGCAGCAGCACACAGCACTGCCATACTTCTAATAACTTGAATTAAAACTGGATAATGAGGGTATTTCCCACTAGGTTAATCTTTTCTGGAAGGCTTCCTGACAAATGTGGTTTCCAAGTATGAGTGAAAGGAAAAACCACCCTTGGCCTTGGCACCCTCATTACTCTCTGTGTGGATCAGGGCTTACAGGGAGCTGGTGGTAGTGGGAGACTTCAGCAGGTGTCTGTCAGGGCAGAGCCTGGCAGCCAGGACCCATCCCACCTCCCCAGCCCAGCAGGGATGACCAGGAATGGTCACTCTGGGCTGGCAGCAACACACCAACTTGTGCTTTGGGCAGGAGCCAGAACTGTTGCAAAATTGATCAGCCATAAACAAGATGCTTACCAAGGCAGCAGATGAGGATTCCTTGTTTTACTGATATCTCTACAAACAACATTGTAGTATTGTTATTTATATCCTATAACATCTTAATCATTTATCACTTTCCATCTGTGCTCCAGATTTCATTAGCTAGAAACATCTGCAGGTCCATAAGCATCCTAGGAGAATATTTCTGCAAAATTTTTGTATTATGTTCCTATTGCCTAGAGAAACAAACCATAGTTAATGAAAAGTAATACTTTTTTTGGAAAATATTTACTTTGTTCTGACCTCATTACTTTCTCTCACAATAATTTTTCAAATAAAAGCCTGTTCTCTCATCTCTCAATAGCTTCCAATTACCTCCTCAATTAAAAAGGTTTATTTTTACTCAAGCAGGGTCATGAGATGTAATATTTCACTGTTTCATTGTAAGACAAGGTGGGTTTTTTTTCCCATGAGACTATGCTCAGTGATGCACAGTAATTTCTGCTGACTCATTTCCCCAGTCAGAGAATGTGGATCCTACCAAGCCCAGCCAGGAGGCATGAACAGTCCTATGGTACACAGATGGGGCACCGTGTAGGACAATGCCTCGGAACAAAACCAGTCAAACAGAAAATCCCTCAGAGCACTGACAGTAGGAAGGTAATTGGACTGAAGCATGGTTTATTATTGATATTTGTGTACAAACTTTGGATCTGTAGAACTACATAACAGGTTATGCATCTACCCTAGTGAGAGCACAGTAGACACAGAATTATTTTTGTTTTTTTACAGCTAGAACAAAATCCATACATCTGGGTTTCCCTGGATAAGGAAAGTCAAAGTAGAGAGTAATAACAAGAAAATATATACAGTTGCTAGAGACTAAAGAAAAATATTAAAATTTGATTACAAGTTTCTGCAATTTGAAGTGGCAAATATGTATAGAAATACTAAAATACTTAAATTGCTTGCACCACTTGTGCTGGTGATAAACTACAAACCAGAGCTGGTAATTTATATGGGCCATTCCATCAGCCTCCATTAGGTTGGGTTTCTTGTGGTACTATGTAGGAAAACAAACTAAAACACACATTTGGAGTCCCAGACAAACTTCTTATTGTTCACTGCTAAATTTTGCATTTCTCAATTTTAGGCCAAAGACAGGCAAAAATATAGTTTGATAAATAAATCTTGGTGTACACATATTTAGAAACACAATGACATTTATATCGAGAGAAAACATCAAAATAAAACATTTCTCATTAGTTAATACTGTTGCCTTAGTGAGTTAAGGCCAAAGTAAAATCTCTGTTCAGGGATGATTTCTGGCACCTTTCTACTACAGACTTGCTCCAGGAACCCACACGACAAGGGGTCTAAAGGCTTCTGCTGTCTTAACATTTCTCCCTGACCAGCAGCATCAACTTAGTACCCCCACACTTGGGCCTCTCCTGTTCCAGTTACTGCATCTTTCAGGGAATGGTTATAAGGGACCAGTAGCAGCAGAAAGCAGCCAGTTCTGCTGCCCAGCTGAGATCTGCCTCTGTAATTCCCCTGTGGCTCAGTGTCACATCATATCCACCTCCCTGGAATACTGCAGAGAGAAATACCCCTCTGTCTCCCACCAGAAATGCTGCCTGGCACTAAAACATCCAGGTAAGGTGTAGCTCCCCTGAAGCACTGGGCAGTTTGCTGACAGCTCTGGGGCATCTCCTCGGCTCTTCCATGCCCTGTGCAGTCCGTGAGTCAACACTGCCTGCTCCTGCAGCCCAGAGCCAGAGCAAATGCTGGGTGGTGCACAGCCTGCCCCCTCTGAAACCTACTGCTTTTTCTGACTCAGCTAGTCACCCAAGCAGGCTCAAAGGTGAATTTTGGACAGAGAGTTTAATATAATACTCCTCTGAAGAGAACGATTATTAACCATCTGCAAGGAAGTTGTTAAAACTCAAACCTTGTTAAACTCAAAGAAAACATCTGTGGTGGTATCTGTGGATTTCCATCAGTGTTAAATAAATACATTGATTTCTGGTTTGAGAACTGCAGATCTTTCTATACTTCTAAGCTGATAAATCAAAGAAATAACAACCCTGATAAAGTTCATGTTTTCTTTGACAGAAATTACCAAGACTGCTTACTAATTCCTTATGAGGAAAGAGGCAAAAATAAAATAGTTCCAGAAGACTTCTAGACTAAATAGTTTCATTTTTGTTTCAAAATCAATTTTTATTTGGCTTTTTTCACAGCATAAAACATAGGTTAAGCATTTTGCAAGCAGCTTTGGTTTGAGTGTTTTTATATTAGAGCAAGTTATGAATTCAAATCTTCTCTTGCCAGAGTGTGAAAATCAGCATTTTTCACTGCCAAGAAATATATCTCTAATAGATAATGTCTGAAATACCTCTTTGTTGTGAGCATCCTTCAGATCTCTTTCAAACGACAGTGCCATGTATTATATTACAACCATCTATATTTTGAGCCTAAATTTCCAAATGTTTTTACTGACTTTATTGTAAACATTTTATTTATTTAATTTCAGTTTTATTAGACAGTTTGTTTTTTCTTAGGAACTTCAGACTTTTCCTTTATTCATTTTTGTTACATTAAAAAAAGAAACTTATAAAAGGAATATTAAAGCAATGAAAACACCTTATTTAGGTATATATTTAAATAACTCCAAGAACTGGATTCTAAATCCTACATAGTAACTCTAGATGATGTCCTAGATGCAATGACATGGTTATTTTTTTTTCTGCTCTATATTTAGATAGTCTTTTCAACTGTCCTTTTCTCTTGGAAAAAGGGAGATGGGCTTAACTCCCACCAGTGACAGATCAGCTGCTGCTGTCAGTCGTGAGGTCAGGTGTATCACCTGGTTTTCACAAAACCAGCACGTAGCTCAGCTGAGTGGCAGATGGGCAAGGGTGTACAAGAACTGTGCACACACGTGAGCTGAGACAGATGGCCTGCAGTGTGCTATTCTGTGGGGTGCAGGTAGATTCCCCCAGGAGATGCTATACTAAGAGGCAGAAGGACACAAGAGATATGTTGAACTTCTCTGTTCTGAGGAAACAGTAAAGAGTGGAAGCCCTGAAGAAGTGAAAATGGGGAGGCTTGCCATCACAGCTCCATGGTGTTTCTCACAAGCTGGGCTTTTAGCTTACTGGCTTGCATGATGGTTTCTGCCACACAATAACACTCTGCTCTTTGTAGCTCTCCAAAAAATATTTAAACCCTCCACTCTTTTGTCCAAATCAGCATTATGAACTGTGGATGGTAGCAATTATATGATAACACTTTGAAAGTCCCACTATGATAGTTACACTATTTTCTATTACATATACACCACTCTGGAAGTTGGTTAGAGCTTAAGCTACAAAAATAATTTCTTACCAGGCCACAGAATACTGCTCACAACTTTATTAACCTGGAATAGACTGGAACAATATTATGCCTCCGCTGGGGTCCATCTTGCCATTTCTGTCACATGGTATCAAAGGAACTGAATAGATTTCTCCTGCTAGTTAACCACCCGACTAACACACGGGTTTGCTGAGGCACAGCATAACATACAGTCATTGTAGTGCAGGGAATAGAGTCTATCTACCCTTGGTTTCATTCACTTGCTACAAACATTCATATTTCCTACCAGAACCTATTTGGAGGCATACAATTTTGATTTTCTTTAGAAGATTTCTGTTTGCCTTTGCAACTAAAAAAGGACTTTAAAATACCACAACAACTAACATGCTGTTTTCTCCAGCCTCCCTCAAAAAAGAAACCCTTTGCAAAGCAGCACATCTCCTGATTTTATTTGCTTAATCTTTCCGGGCTTTAAGAGTTGCTACTGAAAGCATAGGGGAATTTTTATTCACAGGCAAGGGAGGCTATGTTCTCAAGTGGTAAAAAAAATCACATGGTCTTGTTTTATGTCATATTCTCTTCTCTTTATACTGCTCTGTTTCATTTTGTTAGGTTAAATGGCAATTATCTTCTTTCATGCACTGAAGTTCTTTAGAACAGGAGAAAAATTACTGGGTGCTAACCCCTAGGATCCTTAGTCATTAGCTGCTGAATAGAAACAGGAATTTTTCCACCTGCTCTCAAACTTTATTTCAAAAGATAGGTTTGCAAGTGGCTAGACAGAAAAGCAAAACTCCTTCAGACAAAAGATGGACACAGTGGGTGGAGGCCCCTTTGTATCCTAAGAAATGCCTCAAACACTCCTGTGGAGCCACAACAGGCAAGATAACAGTCAAGTGTTCCATGAGATATGCCACATGAAATGTAGCTAAGAGATTTCCATGAGATGTGTGAATGCTGTGCTGAGGGAGAGATCATCCTTATCCTTGCAGTCAGATGGAAGAGGGAGTGCTGCTAAGGTGTCATGGCTCTGCTCTGCCCTTTCACTAGACCCACAGTCTTTGTAATCCTTCTCTTTGTTCCTCTACGTATAAACTGCTACTTTTACATATAAATTGGCTGCCCTGATCCCATTTATGATGGCAGCATGGTCTCACCTCCATTTCTTCCAAAAGTGAAAATGAGCATTTGAAATCCTTCATGACAGAGGCCGAGAATATAACCACCTTACAGACAAATCAACAGGCCTGCTCCTCTTTCTTCCCCAAAGCAGGGCAGCTCTTTGTGCCTCTGACTGTGTTGGAGTATACTCAAGAACTTCAGAACTAGTGCTCCTGGTACTCCATTAGCTTGCTCTATGCTGGATGCAGGACAGATGCTCTCTTCTCTTTTCCCCTCTTTTTTCTTTTCTCTCTCTACTTTTCTCCCACCCTCCTCTTTCTCTTATGACATGGCAAGGTTTATCAACATAGTGTTTTGCTAACTGTGTGCCATCATTCACAAATGTGAATTTTTTCTTCAAATAAAATCATTACTTGTAAAAGTGTTGTTTCACTGCACCTCTACCCAAGGGTATTTTCGAATCTGAGTCACTTTCTTCTCCTTCTTGTGTTGAAAAGCCCCAAGGGGTACTGAGTCTTGACACAATAAATGGGCAGGGAGAGCTGGGAAGTGACTTCTCAGCTTTAAACCAGCAGGGGCTCGAGCAGTGCCAAGACTATGGCTACCTGGGAAGGGCCAGAGCATGACTGCAACCCTGTTTGGAGTTATCTCCTCCCTCCCTTGGCAGGAGGACCATGCCAAGGTTATTTATCCTGAGAACTAGGAAAGATCTTCTTATCAAATGAGGGTGAAAAAAGAGAGGCTCAGACAGATATTGTCATGTAGAGCAGGCACCATCTTGGGGCCATTGTGTTTTCCCTCCTCTTCTGAAAGCAGAAATGTTACTCTCTTGGTTACTTCTTTTCATGACATACAGATGAGAAAATAAAATTCAGTTTCACAAATGCTTTATATTCTAAATCTTTAAAGATCATCCTCACTACCAAAGAAAGCAAAAGTCCCAATTCAGGAGAGGAAATTGTTAATAGAAGACATGGACAATATAAAAATAGAAGAGCTAACTAAAGGGCAAGCAAGATTCATTAAGAGGTTCATGGCCCTGTGAACAGCCCTGTAAATGAGTCTGTGAACAGATCTGAGGTATGAATTGCTGTCTATTATTTCTACAAGAGTTCTGGAAGTGTTTTCTTTCCTGTTTCCCTTAGCTGGTGGAGTCCAACTTAACCAAGTGGAGAAGAGTGAGCAACAGTCACTTGTGGGACTGTCTCACAGCATCAGGTCATCAACAGCAGGTGCAGGACACTCACATGAGGAGTCCTTTGAGGTCCCATGTGGGGGGACTCTGTTGTCAAAGACTCACAGCATGCCCCCCTCACCTCAATACATGTGATGGAAGTTGTCCTCTGGATGCCCTCACTCCTACCATCAAGAGACAGTTCAGAATGAGAAAATTTGATATTCACATCTTGCAACACAAACCTGGATGTCAAGCCTTTAAAAGTAGCTGCCTACCCTACCTATCCATATGTATAGGGATGCATACCAGTAGTAGGAGTGAAACAGGGTACCTTCAGGAATTCCCAGCGAAGCGCATCACTTCAGCTGCTCACTGTCTCACAGACTGAATCAATAGGCATCCTGGCCTGTATCAGCAATAGCATGACCAGCAGGAACGGGGAAGTGATTCTCTCGCTGTACTTGTGAGGCCACATCTTTAATTCTGTGTTCAGTTTTGGGCCCCTCATTTCAAAAAGGACATTGAGTTGCTGGAGTATGGCCAGAGAAGGGCAACAGAGCTGGGGAAGTGTCTGGAGCACAAGTCTTATGAGGAGCAGCTGGGGGAGCTGGGGGTGTTTAGACTGAAAAAAAGGAGGCTCAGGGAGGCTCCTACTGCTCCCTACAACTCCCTGGAAAAAGATTTTGGCCAGGTGGAGGTCAGCCTCTTCTGTCAGGCAGCCAGGGACAGGATGAGAGGACATGGCCTTAAGCTGTGCCAGGGGAGGTTCAGGTTGGACATTAGGAGTAATTTCTTTACAGAAAGGGTGATCAAACATTGAAATGGACCGCTCACAAGAAGGTGGTGGAGTCACTTAAACACTGGAGGTGTTTAAAGGAAAGACTGGATGTGGCACTTAGTGCCACGATCTAGTTGACAAGGTGATCAGTCAGAGGCTGGACTTAATCTCAGAGGTCTTCTTCATAGAACCTTAATGATTCTATGGGATTGTGTCTTCCCTTTCATCTCTGTTCTGCAGCAATTTCCTGTTGTAACATAGGACCAAGTGATTATTTTTAAGCTAATTTTAATCTAGGAATGTGAAATTAAACATTGTGAATTAAAACAGCCAAACCACATAAGGTTGGCGTAAGGGCAAACACTCCAAAACTACTGCACACCATGGTTTTGAGCAACTCTTCCGAACCCACCCTTTGAGACAGACTGAAAATGACAGAAAATCAACACAGGTAAGTAAGGAATTAATCTGTAAAAACTAATACTAACAAATAGTTGAAAGAATTGTTATAAAAGAGAACCCCACCTTCCTGCAGTAAGAGGTGTATTTACTATTTGTGTCTATTTGTGTATTTGCTACTGTCTCCAATTGTCAATCTGTGCATTTCACAGAATCACAGGATCACTTAGGTTGGAAAAGACCTCTGAGATCATAGAGTACAACCTTGGACTGCATACCTTGTCAGCTATACCACAGCGCTAAGTGCCATGTCCAGTCTTTTCCTGAACACCTCCAGGAACAGTGACTCCACCACCTTCTTGTCAGCAGTCCATTTCAATGTTTGACCATCCTTTCTGTGAAGAAATTGCTCCTAATGTTCAACCTGGACCTCCCTTGGCACAGCTTGAGGCCATGTCCTCTCATCCTGTCCCTGGTTGCCTGACAAAGCAGGCTGACCCCCACCTGGCTACAGGCTCCTTTCAGGGAGCTGTAGAGTTGGTAGGATCCCCCCTTTTCTCTAGGCTAAACTCTCCCAGCTCTCTCAGCATCTCCTCCTAGGACGTGTGCTTCAGACTCTTCAGCACCTTCACCAGCTTCCTTCCGTAGTTTTTACTGAAGTGATATTTGTTGTTAAAAATTAATTAGCCTGATTTTGCCTTTTCCAGTGCTAACAGCCCAGAAACTCTCTCTTTCAACCGTTGAACAGTCCTCCCTCTTCTGCCGAGTGTTTCACGCACAAAATCACAGAGCGGGACACGATGGAAGGGCCCGCAGGGCTCCATCTGACCCAACCCCCGGCTGAGGCAGGATCATCCTGGAGCGCACGGCACGGGACCGCGAGCAGACGGTTCTCGCGTATCTCTAGCGAGGGAGCCTGCTCAGCCTCTGCGGACAATCTGCTCCTGTGCGCGGCACAGTGAAATTCTCCTCCAGGCTCAGGGGGAGCTTCCCGACCATTCCCTGGCTCCCACCCCCGGGTCCGCCCCACCCCCGCCCCACCCCCGCCCCACCCCCGCCCGCCCCTCAGCGCCACCGCCCCTCAGCGGCCACGCCCGCCGGTGTGACGTCACAGCCCCGCGTTTGCCCCGCCCTCAGCCACGCCCCACTGAGGGCACCGTCGATTTAGCCCCGCCCCTGCCCCCCTTTGTTCCGCTGACGTCAAGAAGGGGCGGGGCACATGCCACGGTTCCCGGAGCCCATTGGCTGCCACCCGGGCCAGCGCGGGTGCGCACGCTCCCCCGTGCCTGCCCGTCCCCCCGCCCCTGCCCGGGGGCTCCGTCCGGCGCTGCCAGGGGCGGCGCCAGGGGTCTCGTGCCCTCGGACCCGCGGGGGCCCCGCCCGAGCCGGGAGGAGCCGCGGCCGCCGGGGCAGCAGCGCCAGCGCTCCGGTACGTCCGCGGCTCCACGCCCCGCTCCCCTCACCCTGCGCCCCGGGGCTGCCCCCCGTCCTCCGCTACGGCCGTGAGCGGCCGCTCCTCCCGCCTCGCTAGTCCTTGGCTGCGCGGTCACGGGGCCGGGCAGCCCGAGGCCTGTGCGAGTGGCCCCGGGTAGCGGTGGGTGCCGCGGGCCCGCTGCGCAGCGGTGGGTCACCGCGGCCGCGCAGAGCCCGCCGGTGGCAGGCGTCGTGGTGGGGCAGTGCCGGCTGCCGCGGGGAGCGCATTGCGCTGCTGGCTCTCCCTCCCGAGCTCCCACTCACTTTCCTCGTTCGAGACTGCGACGGCTGCCCGCGTCCCTGCGGCGGAGCGCCGTGCGGGAGGCCCCGGCCCTGGCCCTGGTGTCGGCGAGCGTTCGGCGCGGCAGTGGAGCCGCGGGGCCGCCTCTGCACACAGCGCGGCCGCTTCCCCTGCCCCGTGTGCGGCTGCTGCTGCTGCGCCTCGTAGGCACGGTCGTCTTGTGGCCGCTGGAGCTGGGGCAGCCCCGCTCACACGGAGCGGTTCCTCTCGCTTGTCCCTCAGGGTGCTGTGCCCAAGCTCGTGCAGGGACCCTTCTGCCTCTGGGTTAAGTGCAGTGTGTGCTCGCCGTCGGGATTTGCTTCGAGTGCTATCAGCATCGCTCCCTGTACATGAGCATTGTTTTGAAAAACTCACCCTTCCTTCCCTGAAGTCTATTGTGTAATTGCGGGAGATTATCATTCTCTACAACGCCTTGAAAGAAGGCTGTAGCCAGGTGGAAGTCAGCCTCTTCTCCCAAACAACTGTGATGAGAAAAAATGGCCTTAAGCTGTGCCAGGGAATGTTTTGATTGAAGCTTTGGAAGAATTTCTTTACAGAAGGGGTGATTAGGTATTGGAATGAGCTGCGCAGGGAAGTGGTAGAGTCACTATCCCTGAAGATGTTTAAGGCAAGATTAGATGTGGCACTGAGTGCTGTGGTCTAGTTGAGAGGGTGGTGTTCAGTCACAGGTTGGACTCATGATCTCAGAGGTCTTTTCCAACTTACTTGATTCTGTGTTTGAGTTTCAAACACCGAAAGATTTGTATATTCTGCTATATTTCATTCAACTTTCATTAATTATCAGTTAGTGTTTGTTAGTTATGTTTTGGGTTTTTTTTTTGTTTTTTTTCCAAGACCCTTACAAAATTATTCAGTAACAGTAATTCTGTTCTGTTCCAGCATAAGCCCCTTTAACATTAGGATATGCCATAGTGGATTTAGTAGCTTGGAATATTTTCCTCTTATCTTCCTACATTTCTTTAAAAGTTGTATGCACAAGCTGAGTTGACACAAATATGTATACTGACAAAGTGTAATATGAATTCACAAATCTATTGCTGTGTTCAGGCTTCTTGTAAAAAATCTTTTCTAGAAAAACGTTCCTATTTGCTTGAGTATTTAATTATGAGCATGTGGTTTTGACTATGTAGTTATTAGTTTCTCAGATGGATTTAGTATTCTATAATTTGCTTCTTCATATATACCGTTTAGCAGTTGTACTTTATTTTCTTGTATTTTATCCACAAAGTCTGTTCTGTGCCCAGGTTCAGTTAAGGAGTTGGATGTTTGTCTTGACTTAGGTTTGCGGTTAGTCAATATCAGTAAGACTCTACACTTAGTTTGCTGATTGCTCCCCCTGAAATGTACAGTAACTAAGGGCTCTTCTGCAAGCAGTTTGTATATCCAGGGCCCAGGATGCACTCTTTCCTGGGAAAATTATCAATACTAGTAGCAAGGTCGTTGGCAACTTTGGAGGACAGAACTTGATAGCTTGGGCTCTAAACCATATTTTATGTAGCGACAGCTTCAGACTAGCCCTATGTTGAGTTTAAGTTTCAGCTCGATATAGGCTGTGAAAGGAAAGAGGAATTTTATGTGTATTTACCCCACTTCCACCCCCAGATCTCCTGTACTTCTGCACTTTTGTTTTGCTGGCTTCCTCCACCCCCATCTTTGAAGGATTCCCCTGCTTCTTGGTTTATAGCTGTTCCACAAGATTCTGAGTAACAGCTCGGAAATGAAGCAGTCTTGTTGATCTTTATAGCTGTCTGGCAAACTTGTAAGATCGAGTATGAGACCATGCTTCATGCCCAGCTTTGTGTGACGGCACAGGAATAGGAGGCCCTCTAAAGCTGATACTTCTGAACAGTTTGAGTGCATAGTGAATATATTTGTGTCCCAGAATTTTGCACAGTGAAATTCTAGTGTGGCCATTTGATTTTGTAGTGCCTGTTGTTGACTGATTTGCTTCACCTTGCAGAGACTGAAAGCACTGTTGAGAAAACGGCAGAATGAGCAGTCGTCGGAAACATGCACCTCCATCCAAGGTGGATGAGGAGAAGAAGAAAAAGCTCTGCTGGAATATGCACGATGACCGGAGAAATGAGATGGTGGCTTTAGATGATGAAGTAACTAATGAGGACCATATTCCAGTTCCAAGCACTTCTGCATCCTTCATTGTTATAAACGATGATAGCACTGATGAAGATCTTGTACAGAAAGAAGGCAGTGGCTCAAAATCTGTTAAGTTTTTGACGGTTAATTATGACCCTTATTCCATCTTGACTGCTATGTCTGTACAGCTAAATCTTATAGTCTTGCCATACCATGCAGATAGGTCCTGGAAGGCTTTGTTGGGAGAATTTGCTCTTCGTCTGCCTTCTGAGCAAATTCTAACTGATGAATTCCACGACAGAAGCTTTACGTTAATGAGAGGAGACTCTTGTGGTAAGCTGCAGGTCTGTGTTCACGAAAGAAGTGAAGAACAGTACAGTAGTGAAACAAAAGAATACCTAGGCGCTTATGAACAACGTATTCTGGTGGAAGCAACTTTAAGTGATGAAATATTGGAAGGTTTGAGATGGTTGCAAAAGAAAAAGATAATTGGACTTTATCAAAGACCTGGGGAGGCTCAGGCTTTAAAGGTATACATTCATTATACTTGTTTTGCATTTTGAGAGTTATTTTTTTTTTTGTCTGAAATATAAAATTAAAACAGCTGAACAACGAAGTCTGGCAGCTGCTCTGTATTTAATATATATAATGTGATGAAAATATACAGTTTCTATGTGGTTTCTAATGTTTTCAGTCTGTTTCTTCCTATAAGTATATTTTTATTTTTTCACCATTAGCAATGTATTACCTGAAGGAATCACAGAAACTTTCAGCTGTGTTTCCTCTACATGGTGTTTTTAGTAGATTCTTTATATCTGTCTGTACCTGCTAATTTTCAAACCACTGTTATAATTTTCATGCTCCTCTGATTATAATATTCTTGTCAATTTAAGAGTTAATTCAATTGTTAACTGCATAACCTTTTCACAGGTTGGAATTTACCTTCTTGAAGCTGGGCTAAGTAAACCAGAATTTCTCAGTGATGGAGGTGGAAGACCCAAAAAAGCTAATCAGATGATTCAAAAACTCATGGAAAAGTTCTACAGTTTTTTAATTCCAGGTAATGCAATAAAATTAAATGTTGATGTACAGAACAGTTTTGTCTTGTGTAGTAGTTGTAAATTTAAGGGAAAATACTAGTTATTCCTGCCACCTGGAGCAACTTTTCTTTTCCAGGCAGTGTTATTAGGTGATTTACACAATACTATTATCTGGCCATTAATCATATGCTAATTCATTTATGCTGAAATTAGAGGCGATAATTCCCCTCTACAGGTACTGAAGCATAGATATGTTTTGAGTCCTTACTTTTTTGGAAGTAAACACAGTTTTCACTGGTTTGTGGTGGTAGTTTGAACAGATCTACAGTATTTTCTCTGAATTATACAGAAACAGTGTAAAAGAACCAGGAATTAAATTTGGAAAACTTGTTCCCAGGTTGGGGCCTATCATACAACTGCAGCAATAGATTGCAGTTTGGTTTATATTGTAAAGCAGTTACAATGTAAAATACTACAAAATTCAGCTTTATGACAGTTTTGAGAATATACCATTGCAGATTTAGAAGCATGAGGCCTTCCTATAATTTTAGAATTAACAGTGTGTTTGCCAGATTACACTTACTAGTAGTACAGATTTATAAAGTGATAAACAATGGGTTTATGTTGTAATGTCCTAGGAAACTTATGGAAAAACCAAACAGACAACCCGAGCAACCTTTGTATCATTCCTGAGTGTAGAGTTGATTCAAAATTTGGACTGAAGACTGATTCAGTGACTGTAGTATACAGAGTTTATGTTCTTGTGGCCAAAGCCTAACACCCACCCCAAGCAGGACTGCACTTAATTAGAAAAGGCAGAGTTGTATAAAAATCAAGGCAACTCAGGCTAAAGAGAAGCTAAAAGGAAGAGCTAACAGGATAAAATCTGTTACCTGCTGCAAAGAAGAAAAAGAAACGTGCAACTGTGAGGAATGACTTGAGATGTACCAAGGCATAGGCAGATATAACTCAGTAAGTAGGGAACATACTGCACATAAGAAATCATCCTTCCAAAAACTGAAGTCCAACTGACACAAATATGCCAGTTCAGGTTTGAAAGCATGATAAATCAGATCCAATAAGAGGTCTGAAGAATAAATAAAGGTCTAGAAATGAATAGTAGTGGTTCTAAATCTGTTAGGAGAAATACATTATCAAAAATGCATTAGAAGCAGAATAGTTACCAGAGAATTCACAGACTTGAGATGTCTAAGGTGTATGATAGAGTGCTGAAATAAAACTAATGCTATAGCAGAAAGCACAATTTTCTTCTCTGCATGTCTTCTCATTGTGGAAGAGTTGGGGAAAGAGATTGTGAAGAAAATGATTGGTGACTTACTTTAAGGTTCAAACTAATTTTCTGCTGGAACCTGGGGCATTTGCCTTCTGTACACTAAAGGATGTGTTTATAGGGACTACCTGGTTCTGTGTAGCTTACAGATGAAGAGGCACTTTCTGAAAGGGAAGACATGCCCGTCAAAGTTTCTAGGGCAAGAATGTGGTCCTGAGAAATTGCGTTGTCATGCCTTAACTTTACAGAAGCCATGCAAGCAGCTCAGGTTTGTAAAGGAGGTATGTTGCCAGCTGGTAAAGATTCAGACCATTTTTCAGCATGTACGTTTTTATATGCTGTAAAATAATAATAGAGTCTTGATTTCATGCCAATGAATGCCATGTAAGTGATGAAGCAAAATAGCTGACACAGAGAACAGAAATAAATTATTGCAAATTACCAGTCAAGTCCTACAAAGGCATGTGCAGCTTAATGTATTACTAACGCTTTGAGAAAAAGAGTGATTGGTGAGATGATATTAACATTGTTTAAATGTATTATTCAGCATAACAAAGATGAAGAACAACTGAAAGCTTGCAAGGAGACTAGGCAATGGAGTTTCAGTAGAAATTCAATAGATGAACAGAAAACAATACAGAAGAATAAAATTATGGTCTCTTTGCTAACTGTTGCAAGCAGGGTTGCATTTCAGTAGGTAGGTGTATAGCTCAGTAAATGGATCAGCTTAATGTTCAGTGTTAGTGAAACCAAATAAATAGTAAAGAATTATCCTGAAAGTGTTAGGGAACAAAACATGATCGTTAAACCACTATGTAAGTCCATAGTGTGCATTATGCTCGGCTCAGAATTCAGAAAAAGCATGTCACAGAAATGAAAAATATTTGTGAAGGGAGACCCCAGGTGATTATGCACTGTGAAATTATTTTCATTTCCTAACAGTTTTTGAGCACAAACTTACTGATGTAGCATAAAAAAATATAACCTTGATTCTGTGCTGATTAATGCATTTCTCTAAAATGTTTCTAACAACTTCATTTAAATGCCACCTGTTTATAAACAGAATTAGTTGAGGTTTTATAAAATTATACCTAGGTATATATTTTAACATTTACAATATCCATCTAAAGTGAAACCTATACAGTAACATTCCAAGATGAAGGTTCTTGTTCCCCCCACTGTTGAGCAAATTCTCATGCTGATGGGGTTGTGCACATGGATTTACACAAATATGGGGTATGACCTCTCTACTACTTTTAATTTGAATATATTTTTCCTCACTGTACTCAGTTAATTCTGTTAATATCCTTCTAGATAGTTTAGAGACTTCGTGGCATGAAGTTCATCTGTGCTACGGCAAGCATAGCATAGGTGCATTATGTAATCAGAAAAAAAAAAGTTATAAAATATTCAATATGGAATCATTGAATCATTTAAGTTTTAATCCAGCACTGCCAAGTCAATCACTCAACCATGTCCCTAAGTGCCACCTTTACAAGTCTCTTAAATATTTCCAGTACTGTTGACTCAACCATTTCCCTGGGCAGCCTGTTCTTATGATTTGCAACCCTTTATGGGAAGAAATTTTTCCCTGTTACGCAATCTTACCCTCCCCTGCTTCAACTTGAGACCATTTCTTCTTGTTCAGTTACGTGGGCAAAGACCGACCCCCACCTCACTACTACAACCTCCTTTCAGGTAGTTGTAGAGGGAACTAAGGTCTCCCCCTCATCTACTTTTTGTCCAAACAGCCCCAACTCCTTCAACTGCTCCTCTTTACAGTTGTGCTCCAGATCCAGTACCAGCTTTATTGCTCTGTTCTGGATATGCTCCAGCACTTCCATATCTTTCTTAGAGTGGGGGACCCAAAATTGACTACAGTAACCTCACAACATCCTTGTAGTCCTCCCGAACTGCCAGCCCTTTCTTCCAAAGGTCATAAACTCTGTTTTCCCTGAGTCACAGCCAAATCTGCCTGTTCAGGCAGATGTCTCTGCCGTATTACCTTTTTATTATATACCATTTACTCTCAGTTTTCTTAAGAATAAATTCTTTGTACAAAGATGGTATTTGTTTGGTACTTGTTTATTTGCTACCATATGTGAGGCAACAAGTTTTCCATTAATCTAGGCTGTTTTCATTAATGGAGATAGTGTTATACTGCAGTCTGGAAAAGGAAAGATCCTACTGTGTTGTGGTGTGTTTGGGGGGCCCCTCCAGGCTGTGAGTTCGCAGGTAGCAGCAGGCAGGCAAGGAGACTCCACACGGCTTTGAGGGTGCTCATTAGATGAGGGTTTATTGGGGGTCCTACCCCCGGGAAGCAGCATGGTATCTGAGGGAGGGAAGGGAGAAGGAGGGGGGGAGAGGGGCTGAGAGAGCACTGGCCAGGAGTGCCAGCCAAGAGACAGAGAGCCCCATCCCATTGGCACACTTAACAGGGAGATTCCACGTGGGCGTGGATAAGGTTTGGGCCAATGGGATTACAGACACAGGATACTTCAGGGGAGGATTACAGGCTTGGAATAAACCATACAGTTTTGAGAGGTGAGACAGACCATACCATTTAACTAAAATGCAACACCACACTACTGCAGATGCAGTAGCAGGACTGTAGTTCAGTCATTGAAGGAATTAAATAGAGTACTTGAAAAGCATCAGAGAAGCTGAATTTTTAGATAGTACAATACAATCTGTTTTTCAAATGTAAAAAAGATTAAGATGAGACCTCTGTAACTGAATTACATTTTGAAATGGTTGAAAGCATAATTAAATATTCACTGTTTAATAAGTAACTGAGAGAGGGATAAACTTCCCTAGCATCCTTTTTTTCAAAATTCCTATGGTAGGTAGAACCATTTAATAATGAAAAAGAAAGCTCTGAAAGAATGAACAAAACAAGAAAGATGTTTTAAAAAATCCAATTACATTAAAAAAATTGCTTTAAATTATATTGCAGTCTTTGCTCTCCTGTAAAATTCTGGATAGATTTAGTTTATGGAGAAATCAATTTATTATGCATAAAAATGTGAGATTTGAAGACTGTTATTTAGCAAGTATAATGATAGGTATCATTATATATCGAATTTATTGATCGAAGTTATACTTTGCAAACACTCTAATTTTCTGTTCTTTTCCTAAAGTGAGTGGTATGTGTTAGAGGATCCCTTTAAATGGTTTCTTTAATATATAAAGCTGAGTGCTTTCTTGGTGCTTTTTATTTGGCTGGATCATTAATAACCCCACATGTGCACTCTGATTGCCTTTTTACATTACAGGTCATATATATAGTTTTCATGAATATGTAGAAACTTAATGTCTTTCAGTATTCTCATTTCCCTTGACAAGCTCTGGAATTGTTCCTTTGATTTAAAAGGACTAGGGGAAGGCACTGATGGCTGCCATATATAGGCGTATAATTTCCTCCTTTTGTTTTGGAAATCATTCTTCACCTTCACCACCCATTTGAATGAAATAAAGCTTTTGCTTTTCATGAAAGAGAGTCATAATACCAGCTTCTGAACCTTATTTTAAGATAAGGCTTTCTGGTTTTCACCAGGTACTGTCTTTGTTGTTAGCCCGAGGCATCAGAATTAAAATCTGATTTAAATGTGTCAGCCGTTTGCTGCTAGATTTAAAGGACATTTAAATCTATAAATATTTAAATCAGAAGCCATGAGTTACTTGTGATTCTGTACCAACTGGAATTTTTTAGTGGAAAGTCTTTATTAAATAAGTAAGTTCAGGTCATTATATACCTAAATTCTAAAGAAATAGCTTTGTTGATTATGTATACATGTGTGATCACCTTAGCATGTTAACTTTTAGGTGTCCTGGTTGTAGCTGGGATGGAGTTAGTTTTCTTCTTAGTAGCTGATCAGTGCCATGTGTTTGGGTTCACTGTGACAATAATGTTTGTAATGCAATGATTTGTTACTTCGTACTGAGTGGTGCTTACCCCAAGTCAAGGACTTTTCAGTCCTTGCTCTGCAGGTGCACAAGAAGGGAGTGAGCATGGCCAGGACAGCCAAAGGGATATTCCACACCACAGAACAACATCCTCAGTTTATAAACTGGTGGGAGTTGGCTGGGAACCACGAGTTGCTACTTAGGGATGGGCTGGGAATTGATCAGTGAGAGGTGAGCAATTGTATTATGCATGACTTGTTTCTTGGGTTCTTTTAATCTCTCTCTTTCTTCTTTTTCATTGCTATTACTGTTATTATTGCTGTTGTTATGATTGCATAGTTTTTCTTTATTTTAGTTATTAAACTGCTCATTATTTGCCACTGCTGCTAGCTGAGTCAGATGCAGTCATGGCATATGTTTAAATGACACTTTCCTTTGCTTATTTTCATATGTGTAAACTAAATATGTTGCTGCAAAATTTACTGAAATGTTGTCCCAAGTTGATTGATGATGCATGTCTTGAATTATTTGGTGTATGCAGATGAGCTGGAGGAAGATGAGGAAGAATCCGACACGGAGCTAGAGCGACAAAATATTGAAGAGCTTTATGACTTTGTACGGCACACCCATCAACAGGATATCCAATTACTGAGAAAGGATGTGCAGCATCCTGCATTAATTCCCATTCTGAGGCCATACCAAAGCGAGGCTGTGAACTGGATGCTTCACCAAGAGAACCACACAAGTACTCCAAGTAGTGGCAAGTATTTGGATCTGAAAAACTTGTATAATTGAGGAAAATGTCAGCAGTAATGTTTCCTTGCTGTTTGATTAGAAGTTTTGTGATTTATTTAATTAGTATTTTCATGAAAGCTGTTGTTTGGGTCATACACTAAATGATAAGCTAGGTTTTGCTGAACAGCAGTTAATGTATCATGTTGGTCATGAAGCTCTGTGGAGGTGGATTTCAGCTTTTTTCCTCTTAATGTCACAAAAAGTCTGAATAATTCTAAGGAGTGTGCTGTTAATAGAGAAACTTTATCATAGTAACGTGAACACTTTCTCCATAGAAAACGCGCTGCACTTCTTATGGAGGGAGGTGATCACTCTGGATGGAGTAAAAATCTACTATAATCCATTTACTGGCTGGTATGTTTTTATAGTTACTCTTTCTGAGGACACCTCAGTGTTGTACTTTGTGAAAACCATGTTGGTAGTTTTATCCTGCAGGATATAAGATACTCCATCACTTGTTTTTCGGTTAGCAACTAAAGAATTAGAATAATAATATCTTTAATTTGAAAAAAAGAACAAACTCGAGTATGTAATGCACAGATAAGTATGTAGATCTCAAGCTGAAGATGTAGTTATTAAAGCTTTTATTAAAAATGTCAGTAATTCAGTGGTTTAATATTAACTTTAAATTTAGAGTATTGGAGGCTTTGATCGTCTGATCCAATGTTTTCAAAGTCCAAAGGAAGGCAGCAGGATAAAGCTTTTTATTAATGCTGGGTATTGCATTACTAAGCCTGTTTCTCTTTTCTTATTAACTTGGTCAGAATATAACCTTTTGATTGCTAGTTTGCTTTTTATTTTTCCCTATGTAACTTTCAGGTCTTTTTCACATGTGAATATAAAAATATTTCAAATTTTTTGAGACTAATGCTATGATATGCTAAGGTTAGCAAGGCAAGACCTATTAGGAGGTGAAAAAATTGTAAAAATTATTTCATGCATATTTGTCTTGGTCAGGTTCATACACCCAAAAAGCTTGCTAGTTTATGTTAATCTCAACTTAACTAATAAATGATAATGCCTCACCTTACAAACTTTGCCTTGCTGAAGCTATGTTGTGTGTCCCTGAATGCACACTTCTCTGTCACAACATTCTGTAGTTACTGACTTTGACTGGGAATGTACTTGAATTTTAGCATTATCCGTGAATATCCAACTGCTGGACCCCAGTGGCCTGGAGGTATTTTGGCGGATGAGATGGGTCTTGGAAAAACAGTAGAAGTGTTGGCTCTTATTTTGAATCATACTGGACCAGACATTAAACAAGATGATCTGACATTACCTGAGGTAAGGAAACCGGGTTGAGAGTTATTATTAAGAAAATGCTTTTCAGAATGAATGCAAGTGCACTTTTTATTGCTTTAGAAGTCCATATTTAAAGCTCTATTACTGTGAAAGTTTTTCCCTTAGGACATAGTAGGACATAATAAACTAAATTATGTATTTAGTTTACTACTTCGGAGGTCATTCTTCCCTTCATTGTATTGATGGGTGCCAAACATCCATTAGACACATGTTCTGTGCTAAAATAGGGACAGTTTACATTCTGAATAAAGATTTCTGCTCTCCCTCTATTTCATATAATAAATGAGCTTATTTATTTTTCATCTTTTCGCTTTCCTCATCATGCATACTGTGAAAATTTGGCACATCCACTAGACCGAAAAATTGTTTTCTGACGGGAAAGGACCATTATTCTTAAGTAAACTCTTACCACTTCCTGAATTCTATCCCTTGGAAATCATGGCAGCCAGTTTCATTGTACATTTATCATAGTGATCTCCTGCCTGCTTGTCAGTGTAGTGCACCGAGTAGTGCAAAGAGAGGAGTATAAGCACTAAAATGCCTGGACACTGACTGATAACAATACGTAGAGACCAGAGGTTTTGGAGGGCTGGAGTCACTGAAACTGTTTCATGATGTAAGTAGTTGGGACAGACATCTTAGCTAATACATTGCTCTAATAGTAGAGTAAAATTTTGGGAGTCAATCCCTAAAAGGAGAAACATACTTTTTCTACAGTTGACTAGGGCTCTTCCTCTATATTGCTTACTTCCTTTTGTATTTCTAGCTATATATTAAATATATTTTTTCCTCCCCCATCAGGAACCTAGATCACTTACATCTGTAGATTCCTGCAACTTAATGCTAAAGCAGTAGAGGACCCAAGAGGCTTTCAGAGCTGCTTTTTGTGTTTCAGTTAGGGTGCTGAACACTGTTTGCCAAGAAACTGAACTGAATGATGTGTCACTCTGTACATTAAAAATGAGCTATCTAAGAAAATTAGTGAGATGAGAACATACATTTGTAGCAGCTCATGCTTACTTTCAAATATGAGGAGATTAATGAAGGTCAGAGTGACTGTGAAGAGACATGAGCTAATAACTGTTTAATGTTGTCTGCATTAGGGTAAGCTTGTGAACTTCTTTGTTCCACCTCAACCTTTAGAGGGAAATAAAAAGAAAAAAACAAAGGAAATGGAGCCTAAATTAAAGGAAAAAATACAGTATCCCAGTAAGTATTTCTTATAAGTTTTAAAATATGTTTTGCTTTTAGCATTGTGTTATATTGGCCACTGACCATGAGTTAGGGCTACTCTTGACTTCTTCAGAATGAAATTATTCTTTTGCTGAGCACTGTCATGTAGGATTATATGCTACAAACAAGTGATACACAGTTAAAAGTAAAGTTACTAACTCAGAACTCTGCTACAGAGCTCCATGCAACTAGAGGTCTTTGTAAAGAGTTTATGCATTTAAATGAAATAAGATGTCTTTTTTTATGCCTCAGTAAGAAAATTGAGTGATTTATTTCTATTGCTATTCCAAAACTGTTTTAGAATCACTGCAAAACAGAAATCTGTAGAGCTGCATCAAGTAAAAGTTTGTCATAACGACTGCCTATCTGCATTTTTTAGATGAACACTATGTTTAGAGTTACCTTAATACGCATTCTGTGAGGTAACTTCATTTTTTGTTTTGATTCTTCCTACAGGCTTACGAGTAATGATATTAGCAGCTGTAAAGGAAATGAATGTGAAGAAAGGAGCATCCATAATTGCAATATTTAAGTACATCAGTTCTACATATAGGTATGACACGCAGAGAAATAAACGACTTCTCAAAAGAACTCTAGAAAAACTAATTGCAGAACAGGTGGTAGAACAAGTTAAAGGACATGGTCTGGCTGGGTCTTTCAAGCTGGGAAAAAATTACAAGGAACAGAAGAAGCGAGAAAGAACGAAAGAGAAGGTAAAACATGCTACTGTAGTTATTTGAAAGAATTTGCAAAGTATGTTCTTTTTTTCTGTCAATTGCATGCTACTCTCAGCTGTATGTACACTAGCTCAGTGGCACTGATTTCGTGGTAAAAAGGAAGAAAACTGCAGCAATTGCTTCAACACTCAAACATAAAGAAGGAGAAGTCATAAGTAGATAAAATTTGAGGCTAAAATATTAACTACATCTGTCATAAGTCTTCTAAAATAGTGTCACTGGGAGTTGTATTGTTCTTACTGGGAAATTGTTTTTTAAATACTGGTAAGCATTAATCAAATCCTCAAACTGCAAATTGATATAAACCCTTAATATCTATGTACTGATGTGTTTATATGTTCATTAAAAAAAGGGTGAGGAGAAAGTTGTTTGGGTTGGAAGCGACTTTAAAACTCATCTAATTCCAAACCCCCTTGCTGTGGGGAAACCTTCCACTAGACCAGGTTGCTCAAAGCCCCATCCAACCTGGCCTTGAACACTTCAAGAGCTGGGGCATCATTTTCTCTGGGCAACCTTTTCCAGTGTCTCACCAACTCACTGAAGAATATCTTCGTAATATCTAAGCCTATTCTCTTTCATTAGAAGCTATTCCCCCTTGTCCTGTCACTACATGCTTTTGTAGATAGTCCCTTTAAAGCTTCTCGTAGCCTTTGCTCAGGTACTGGAAAGCCATAATTTAGCCTGAAGCTTTCTCCAGGCTGAGCAATTCCAACTCTCTTAGCCTTTCCTCATAGGGGGGGTGCTCTAGTCCACTGATCATCTTCGTGGCCCTCCTCTGGACTTACTCCAACAGCTCCATATGCTCCTTATATTGGGGGTTCCAAAGCTACATTGCAGTACTCCAGGTGGGGTCTCACAAGAATGAATAGATAGACAGGATTCCCTCCCTGGCCCTGCTGCCTGTGCTGTTTTGGATACCGTCCAGGACACGATTATCTTTCTGGCCTGCAAGTTCACATTGCTGGGTCATGTCCAGCCTCTCACCCACCCGTATTCCCAAGTCCTTCTCAGCAGGGCTGTTCTCAATCTCTTCATCCAACCCATGTGCAGCACCTTGAGCTTGGTCTTGTTAAACTGCATGAGATTCCCATGGGCCCACTTCTCAAGTTTGCCCAAGTCCCTCGTGATGGCATCCCTTCCTTCAGGTGTGTCAGCTGTACCACTCAGCTTGGTGTCATCTGCAAATTTGCTGAGGGTGCACTTGATCTCTCTAGCTATGTCATTAATGAAGACATTAAGTAGCACTGGTAGATGTTAAATGTCACTGGGCAAGTCTGAATGTAAATTCTGACATTCTTGGTTAATTTTACTTTGTAGGTAGCGAGAACTTCAGAAAACACTCAGAAGGAGCAATTGATTGATGCTAAAACTCAAGCCAAAGAATCAAGAAACAGTGACGTAACATCTGAAAATGTCTTTAAAACTGCTTCACATGAAAATATCGCTATGGAAGAGCATGATTATTGTACAACTAGTAAAAACAACAGGAAATCTGAAGCAGATCATGAGAACTCTGTAGAAGAGAAAAATGTTAAGCAAGAAGCTGTGGTCCCAAAGTCTCCTGATTTTCATGGCAACCTCCTTGTCTCCAGTGACATGAGCAGTCATCCTGATGTTGATGTTTCTAAAACTACAGCTGTTATCCAGCAGGAAATCCCAAAGGTCCAGTCCTCACATTCCCAAGAACATGCCGGCAGTAGTCTACAACATACCAGCTCTGTATTTCCATTTAATACCTCTGAATATCGTTTTGAATGCATCTGTGGTGAGCTCGGATTGGCTGACTTCAAAGCTCGTGTGCAGTGCCTGAAATGTTACCTGTGGCAGCATGCAGAATGTGTAAACTACAAAGAGGAGAACCTGAAGAGCAGGCCCTTCTACTGTCCCCATTGCCTTGTGGCAATGAAACCGGTTCCCACAGGAGCGACTCTGATAATTTCTCCGAGTTCTATTTGTCACCAGTGGGTAGATGAGATCAACAGGCATGTAAGATCATCATCTCTTCGAGTTCTGGTAAGATTATATAGTTTGATATTCTATAGAGTTATTTTAGCAAGGCTTGGGGCTTCCTGTCTGATATTCTGCATCAGAAGTTCAGAGGTCTTTGTCTTCTCTGCCAGAGCTCTACATTTCTTGATGCTAGACCAATGCTTTGTTATTATGTGGTACATTGGTGTCCCGGAAAGACAATCTGCAGTTAGTTTTGGGGTTTTTTTTTTCTGTTTTAGTTGGTCACTGGGAGATAAACCAGTGAACTAGATTACATAGCAACTAAAAGCAAATTTTTGTGTGGTTGCAACAACATGTGGTTTCTGAAAGGAAAGGCTGTTGTAAAGACTACCAAGGGACTTAAAAAGGACTTTGGGTGTTTTGAGTGTTGTCTTGCTGTATGTGTGCACTTAAGCAATTCTATGACTGTTGCTCCTCCTTTTTTTTCCAGATAAAAAAATGTTTCCATAGGTAAAGCCTGTAGTTTTGCATTTCTGATTCTCAGGCTTCATAAAAGAAGTCTTGGGCATTGGCGTTTACTGAAAACAATACTGTTACAACTTGGCTGTTGTGTCTATAACATCTACCAAATTTATTAAGATGTTGCTCATTTGGAGACCATGTATTGTCCTTTTACTTAATTTCTTATAACCCTGTCACTAGAACAAATCTAATTAAACTTAGAGTAATAATGGCTATACAGGTTTTTAAAAATATTGTTATCACAGTATTCAAGAGTCTTTTATTACTGATGCAGCCAAGTTTTGTCCTTCATATTTTTAGCAGTCAAGAACCTTTGTAATGCTCAAGAGCTTTGAAAACCAACAATCACTTGTATTTTGAACAAAGTAGTGACAGATTGATATAACTTTGTATTCAGAGATATATCTGGTACCTTTGGCTATTACATGTAGTTGTCCAATGTATAAATGAATTCTAGGCCTCCAGTGCTATTTCTGTAAGCAGTCCCAACTAGATTTAATGCAGGAACTAACCAATGTGTAAAACTCACATGGTTTTCCTAGGACTCAGTCCAGGTTTAATACCAGCTTTGATGAAAATTATCAGAAATAGATTTACATGGTAACAATAAGATAGTTTAAATACTGAATGTCGGGACTTTAAACTGTTTGACATCTCCCATTCTGCAAGTTTGTTTTCATTTTCTTTTAACTGCCAACTATGAAACTCGTTTTCAGGGTGGCTTCAAAATGAAAATTTGGTGGTTTATTTTCTGTTAAGATTAAATGAAAGTAGTGGAGATGTTTCAAAGATTCAGTTTCCCATGTTAACAACTTTTTCATTGCATGTGAAGTGTGTTTTTTACTCTTCAACTGCTTATAACCCATGGGAAATTCTAATGGTTTTATGTAATAGAACAAGAAATTAAAATTTACCAGTAAGTCTTGCATGTGGCAGATGTCTTTTTCCACTGCTGTGAAAACCAAAACTTGGTGAAGTTATAAATCTCCAGAAAATCTATTCATAAGTACTTGAAGAAATCATTAGACTTTGGCAGCTGTTTATTTCTTTTTGGTTGCTTCAGAGAGCATAGTCTTTTTAGTTAATTTGTTTCTTTTTTCTTCCCCTTTCAAGCTCCCCTTTTCTCTTTTGTTTCATGTGCAATGACCTGGGTTGCTCTGTTGTCCCCCTCTGGGGCTCAACAGAAAGAAATTATCTGCAGGTGTTTCTTTCAATTGACAGAAACACTGTTGCTATATTACACATATGTAGAGGAAGCTTATTACTGGGAGAAAAAGTAGGATTAAGAGTGAAATTAACAGTGAAATAATGTGCTGATCATCAAGGGGTAAAGAGCAGTTATTTTAACTTCTGTGTGTTTCTAAAGGGATTTGGCTTAACATGATGAGGGAGATAAGAAAAGTACTTCTGGTAACGGAATAAATGTCAATAGGAAGGTTTCTGTTAATGCACAGGGACTTAATTTACCTAGGATATTTTTTTTATCTCTTAAATCTCTGTAGGTAAAACTTTACTCAGAATGTCATTTCTAGTTTTTATATATTTTGATGCATATTTCTGTCTTTGCCTAATCATCCATTAAATTTCAGTGAGTAAAGTTTTCGGAAGATGGCATCTACAGTAAAGGAGAGGAGAAGAGTGAACATGTAACATTGACTTGCATAATGTTGTTACATACAACATTACAGAATACTTAATTGTCAAACAGCTGTTACAACAAATAACTATTGTAGAAAATAATGAAGTCCTCTCTCCTTCAAAGGAGGAAATAAATGTTTTGCAAAGTCATAAAAAGACACATTTTGCATTCATGACTCTATTGGATTTATTATTAGGTTACTTAGATTAATTTCCCACTGTACTGTTATATGAATACAGATTTTATGCACAGTTGCTTTTTATATGAGCAGCATTGCTACAAGCTTGCACATATGAAGCTGTATTGATATTTTGTAATTTTTATCAAAGTGTCTCTTACCTCCCTTCTTTGCTGTTGTGCTGCTGACTGTAAATCCCTGTAGGTGTATCAAGGTGTGAAGAAGCATGGCTTTTTGCAGCCGCACATGCTGGCAGAGCAGGAGGTGGTTATCACCACCTATGATGTCCTGCGCACCGAACTGAACTACGTAGATATTCCCCACAGCAACAGCGAAGACGGGCGCCGCTTCAGGAACCAGAAGCGCTACATGGCCATCCCCAGCCCCTTGGTAGCAGTGGAGTGGTGGAGGATCTGCCTCGATGAAGCACAAATGGTTGAATGCACCACTGCAAAGGTATGACATTCCTGGTCATGCATTCATTTAACTTGAAAATGTTTGGATAAGTTTATTGAAGTAATAGAGTCTTTCCTTCCCATCTCTTAATGTTCAGAGTACAACTCATGTAATTTGTCTTTGTCCAATGTTCTTCAGAAGTTAATTTTCTGTTGGAGATACTTACTATTAAATGGTTCTCCTCATGGAATTTTTGTGAGGTATATCTAGCTCAAAAAATACTTAACATAATCTATACTGACAGTTTAAAGAACTAGGTCATCATGTTGTATATGGTGTTTGATAGTTAGCATTGTTCAGTGATGTGGTTCAGAGGCATAGATATGTCCTTTGGGTCTAGAAGCTGAACTAGTCAGGAGTCTGTCTGGAAACTCAAGGGATACAGTCTGCAGTGGGTATTATTTTAATTGTTGGTTTAATGCATATCTGAAATGTCATACAGTCTTTGTCCAGTCTTTTAGCCCAAGACAGGAGGACAAAAATGCTACTTATATAATGCCTTACAGGCTTTAATGTTTAAATTTTTTTAACATACAGTTTATTTTGATATTTGTTTACATTCTTTGAACCCTTGATTGCACTTGATTACTTGGAAGAGGACATGTCTTTTATCAGCTTTCAATTACATTGCACCAATGCTGTTTCTAGGTCTTAGGGTACATTCTGAAAAGATGTTCAGACTTCTCAAAAATAAGATCCATGTGCTGTCAGACTGTGTTCCACTGTTTTTCCTTTCCTACCACTGGCTCTATGTCCTTTCATTAGGCTGCTGAAATGGCGCTCCGTTTGAGTGGAATCAATCGCTGGTGTGTCAGTGGCACTCCTGTGCAGCGAGGATTAGAAGGTGAGATTTGATGTAACGGTGTAATGTGTGGGCTTTCCTTGTGCTGATAACTAGGTGGGGCTTTGAAACAGTTAAAAAGTCTGCTAGTTTTGTCCTGAATTCACTAGGTACTCTAACTTTGTAAGCCATAAACTTTAAGCATGATAATAAAGCTATCAATACATGTATCAATATAAAAATTAAAGAGCTGAAGTCTTTTTGTTTCCCTGAGTTAGACAAGTAATCTGGGGAGCAGAGAAGCTGTATGTCTAATAGCTGACTCAAGTGTGTTCTTCACTTTTCACTTAGTGGAGTGGATAAATACTAACCCTTCTCTGTAGCAGATGGTCTGCCCTGGTTACAGAATCCTGTGACCTGTCAAATGCAAGCAAAGCTGTATTTACTTTTTGCATAGCTCTGTATGAACTACCGTGGGCATCCACTGCCGTGAATATAAATTCTAGAAGTCATGCTAAAGCTTATGAAACTGTCTCCAGTCCTTATATAAGGACCTAATGAATTGAGATGTGTGGAGTAGGTAGCTGTATGTTAGCAGGTGACATTTATCTTGTCTTTTTTTTTGTGGTGCTCAGTTTCTGTAGGCAGCCTTCAGACAGAGATAGAATAAAAGAAAGGGAGCTGACTAACTGCTTTATCTCCCTGTGTTCTCTGATGGATTTTGAAATATAAGGTATACACTGGGGCAATGCATTTGAAAGTGGGTAAATCAGTGTAAGCATTTGTGGACTGTTGTTTGGATACTAAGTTGTAAAAATCAATATTTTCAGTTAAATTTATAAATACATGTAATAGTTGTGAGAATACATCATTCATGAAGCAAAGCTGTAGAAAGAAGTGATTGATTTTAGTGTTGTTATGAACTCCTTCAAGGCCTTATTTGTGATAGTGTTGGTTTAATGCATATCTGAAATGTCATACAGTTCATAATACAGACTCTAAGGCAGCCCCCATCACATTGGGGATGAAAACTGCTGCCTCATTTCAATCTGTGCCACTGCTGCTGTAATGTGTAGCATCCCATGAATTCTCCCAGCTCGGTCAATTCACCTCGGCCCTGGCAACAGCAGTAACTACTCACCATAGAGTCAGTCTTCCTGGGGAGAAAAACAGTCTCCCATTTGGGCTTCTGTGCTGCAACTTCCCCTGTGTAACTTCCCCTGGTGTCTCCTTTCCCTGTCCCCTCACTGGATTGGTATCCCTGGTGGCCACCCCCTTTTCCCTAGAGACCAAACCCCTCTGCCCAGCCCTTAGCTCTGCCCCCACCCATTCCCCTTCTTAGGCTGTCTCCTCCACGTGGTCAGCCTCTTTTTACCTCGCTGGGTTCCCTTCAGCCACATGTGATATCCTCCACTGGAATAAAACCCTGCAAAAAGAGCCTTTCTTGCCTCTATCGCTGAGCCAGCTGCAGTGAGTGTTGAGAGAGGGTCTGACTACGTTGCCTAAAGGTTATCTCAACTTGCTTTTCCACAGGAGAGGCTTGTGGGGGACAGATTTTAGGCAGCAGCAACCACTACTCTAGCACCCACCTTTTTAGTAATGCAGTGAGATATGACCTCTGGGTAAACAATTGCTTCTTGCATAGAAATGATTCCCAGGATTTTTCTTCCTCTAGTCTGTGATGTATTTGGTGAATGTCTCAATGCTTTCAGCTGAATACTGAATTACGATAAAGCTGAGAGACTAAGGAATGCAGCCACCAGATTTTCAAGAGCTATCAGATATCATCGCGTATCTCTGTTTCTGCAGTATCCATGTGAAGCATTTAAATGTGTGCTTCTGTATTTTTCTAGTAAGATTTAGACATAAGTTTAAAGTCAGTATGTCCTTAATTTTCATTCCAGAAAGTGATGGGTTTCTGAATTAGGCAGAATTAGCAAGATGTATTCTCTCAATTAGCAAGAAAACAATTGAAGTGTCTTTTGTTAATTTCTTATGCATTAGTAGAGAAGTGAAAACTCTTCTGAATTGCAGCCCCTTCTAGGATTGTGGGCAGCAGACAGTTGGTGCACAGCAGGCTCTGAAGTAATGATGCTGAGCAATATTGGTTTAGAAAAACCTGGCAAACCCAGTTAACCATATGCAATCATGTAATTTTTGCCTCTTGTCTCTGCTCTGAGTAGGCTTAAATTCTTTGCTCCCTTCTGCTAAGCTTGAAATTAGGAAAGTGTCTCACAAACAGCTATATTCTCTCAAGTTGTATTGAAATCAAAAACGAGCTAAAGGAGAGAATGTCCACCTTCCACCACCCAGTCCCTTGCCTCAAATATTTTACTGAGGGAGTGACTGGAAAACAAGTACAAAAGGTAAAGGCCAGAATGGAGATGGTTTTTGCCTTAGAAGCAGTTTGTATGACAGTTAATTTTTTTAAGACATATTATGAAGTATTAAAACAGAAACACTTTCTTTTCTTGGCAGACTTGTATGGATTAGTCCTTTTTCTTGGAGTTGATCCTTACTGGGTCAAGCATTGGTGGGACCAACTACTATATCGACCTTATTGTAGAAAAAATCCCCGGCCTCTCTACAGTCTAATTGCGAAGATAATGTGGAGATCAGCAAAGAAGGATGTGCTTGACCAAGTAAATAAAAGTTTTGAGTTTTAGAATTCCTGAACATAATTTATCAATAATTTTATTTGCAAATTACTTATTTTATTTTTAAATTTCAGATTCAAATCCCCCCTCAGACAGAAAATATACACTGGCTTCATTTCTCTCCTGTGGAGAGACACTTCTATCATCGCCAGCATGAGGTGTGCTGCCAGGATGCATTGGCAAAACTCAGGAAGATTTCGGACTGGACTCTTAAGCTTAGCAGCCTAGATAGAAGGACTGTGACTTCTATTCTATACCCTTTGCTACGGCTGAGGCAGGCCTGCTGTCACCCACAAGCTGTTCGGGGAGAGTTCTTGCCACTGCAGAAAAGGTAGTGAAATTTCTGTCATTTCTTAAATAGCCTACTTTATCCAAAGCAAAACTCTGATTTCAGTCTCCAGCAGTGCAAGTTCTTGTACAGTCCTCAAATAAACCTAATTTAAGCTTCTTTAGTTCAATGTGTGACTATGACACACCAAGGTAATCTGACCTCGGAAAGTGAACACGGCACAGTGGGGACATTAGTGTAATTCTTGTGTTAGAGAACATAGTACTGAAGGCGTTTGATTCTCCAGTGAAATTCTTACCTTACTATGACTAGGGTGTTGCAGGTAACAGATTGAGTGTGAAACAAATCAGATTCTTGTTTTTGTTTTAAAATAAGCCTGCTGCTTTTTGTTTTTGATAATGTACAAAACTCACATTCATGAATGAGAGCAATGAAAGAACTGAATCAACAGAATGAAATAATTCTTAGTTCAATTAAAATGTTAACATGAGGTTGAAGAATTTGTAAATATAGATCCAAATTTGAAAGCTATTCAAATTATCTTTTATTTGCATGCTTTCAAGATCCTCTTCCCCCACAGGTCCTCTGCAAGTATCAGTTTGGTCTCAGCTTTTGTTAGACCAAAAAAAAAAAAAAAAAGAGCATGTTGCCAGTCCTGTTGAGAAATGTAGCTGGTACCTTTTCAGTGAGTTAAGAAGGAGGTTGTGAAAGAACAGGCTGTTTCAGTTCCAGCCTCTCAGAGTGGTGTCTATGTTTCTTTTGTTAAGCTACAGGTAGGGAAGAACTTCAGCTTTTAGCGCTGCCAATGTTATTGCTACTGTTTCCTAGTCCATCCATTCTATTCAGTCTCCTTCAGTTCTTGTTAGAAGTTTTATGTCCTACTCCTTGCTCTTTGTTATACAGGGCACCTGCAGTGCCTAAGCAGCTGAAGCTGACTTTGCACCTACTTGAGCAGAGACCAATAGTTAGATGCTGTGCTGTCACACTTACTGTGGCAGTCTGCTAATGTGGAAGCAAGGACTCAAACATAGGAGAAATCAATATTCCCACCCATCATACAAGATTATTTGCATTAAAATGAGCCAGTGTAGTATAAATGAATATATACATATGTAATATTTATATATTACATATTTATGAATATATAAATATTATATAAAAATGAATATATAAATATGTAGTATAAATATGTAAACTGAGCAGAGTATGGTGGGAACAGCTTTGTACTGTGTTGATTTTGGTGGAATGGTTGCACAGTGACAGCTGCATAGTAATTGATGGAAAATTCTATTTGTCACCAGTGGGTAGATGAGATCAACAGACATGTAAGATCATCATCTCTTCGAGTTCTGGTAAGATTATATAGTTTGATATTCTATAGAGTTATTTTAGCAAGGCTTGGGGCTTCCTGTCTGATATTCTGCATCAGAAGTTCAGAGGTCTTTGTCCTCTCTGCCAGAGCTCTACATGGAAATGTAGAACCAGCAATGGAAATGAAATCTTTCTCAAAATTACATGTACAAAGACAAGTCAATTCCCAGCACTGTTTATATACCTTTTTTGTGAACCAAACTTGACTGCAGCAGTGGACATTCCCAGAATAGAGAGACAATTTGGTTCCTGCCTTTGGTTATATGTAGGAGAATAATGCAGAAATTCTCTGCTAGGACCTTTGATTAATATGAGAAATATACTGAAATAAGAAATTCGATGCTGGAACGTATAGATAAGAGACAAGGGCCTGGAATAAAAACCTGAGTTTGGAGCATATTCTGTTCTATGATAGATGACTTTTTTCCCCCACCTCTGTAGTGAAGGCAGTAAATGAGATCTACTCAGGAAGCAAAAAAAAAAAAAAAAAAAAAGCTCTCCTTGTTTAACCAAGTAAAAACCCCTTCTTTTTGCCTTAATTGGTAGTCTCGGGCTGTGTATGAAGTTGCAAATTTTACATGTAAATCCTTCTGCTGTTACAATTTTTCTTGGAACTGCTGATGGTTTTGAAAATAAAAGGTAAGTAGCAATGGTGGAAGTATCAGCATATGTCATGTATATTTACTATTGCCTTTTTAGAATTAAGTAATTATGAATAGTGATTATATTGATTTAAAGCTGACTCTGGTGTAACACTGTACTATAAAACCAAGAATCAGTTTCTGCAATTGGAACAGTGTTGCGGGGAAAGTAAAATAAAGGCCTAGGGAAGGGTATCTTTCCATAATTTGAGCCCAGTCTGTGCAAGCGTTCAGTACTCTGTTCCACAGTGTTGAACACTAAATAGTAAGTGCTTCTCCTGAAGGTGAATGAGGCTGAGGAGCAGGGTTTCAGTGAGGTGGGGGGTGGTGTCTGGTCTAACAGCAGCCATTGGTATCAGAAGCAGCCTCAGGTCAGCTGCTGTAGGCTGTTGCTATTGTTTACTCTCCTGTCTCTTCATATCAGTCCTCTGATTCTTTACCCTGTGGCTTTGCTCCAAGGTATCCTTCAGACTTCCTTCTTGCATTCTCCTCATTTCTGTTCTTGCTTCTCTCTTTCCATTTCTGGTATTTTTATGTGAAACTAATTCTCTTCTGGTAAAATTCCTTTCTTAATTTGCAGATATGACAAATATAGAAAAGAAAGTTTAGAATGATTTTTGCTAGTCTTCTCAGTTCTCATTTCACACATTTTATTCTTTACATTGACACTTCATGTGTTTTGTGTTTGGATTGGTAGCAGAGGGTAGAAGTGTAGTCTGTCACAGCTGTTTTCATCTGAACAGCTTTTGACAAAATGAGGTCTATTTTGCTTGTTTGCAGTTCACTACTAACGGAAGGAGAACAATATTTTGCCCCATGAAGGATTATTTTACCAAATTCAAGTTTTTGTCTTGCTCCTTATTTTTTGGTGTTCCAGGAGATGGCAACCTTTGGACACACTCAAGTTAGGGTAAAGCTCTAGCAGGAAGAAAATCTGACAGCTAGAGGTTTTTTAATAATAAAGAAATCTCAAAAAAACATTTACAACATGTTGGATGGATGTAATGATCTGCTATGCTGCTCATGACCCACTTATTTTTTGGTACTGTGATTTTGTTTCAAATTTGGTCTCCTTTTCAGCACCATGACCATGGAGGAACTGTTGGCATCTCTGCAAAAGAAATGTCGAACAGAGTGTGAAGAAGCTCACCGACAGCTGGTGTGCGCTCTTAATGGTTTAGCTGGTATCCATATCATTAAAGGTAAGGCAAATATAGGAGTAAAGAATATGCTCCATCTCTGTGTACTGAGAGGTTAAAAGAAGTCATACTTGTGTAATTGTACTTAACCTGCTTTTGTTCTATCAGTACTGCTTTCTGGGCTTCCCTTGTGCGCCAGCCATGCAAACTGCTATGCTAAGATTCCTTTTCCTGCTCCTTCTAGACGGCTCTGTCAATGTCAATTTTGTCTGAATTATAAGGCAAAAAAAGCTTTGAATGAGAAACAAAAATAATTATATGAATCTTGAGTGGCCCACAAAATAAAAATAAAATTACTCCATTATGAATGTGTAAAAATGCCACTTTTCCAAGTTCTTCTAAAGCTGACATGCTGTTTGAACTTTTCCAGCTCATGTCAAAGTCCTCCGTCAAGAACAGGCAAACTGCCTTTTCTCTTACCTGCCTCACAGAAAGACTATATTCAGTCAGTAGGTTTGAAATAATTTGTTACAACTGGAGCATGGAGATGTGTTTCTGATAGTTAAGTGCTTAGAAAGAGTTAGGTACTGATGTAATGCTTTTAAAATACACTAGTAGCCAAAATTATGTTTGGCATATTTTGTAAACTAGATTGATAAACGTTTCATCTGATGAGAAACAAAAGCAGGACAAAAGAGGCAGAGTTCTGGTCTGTAACTCCTTCCCCAGTATTACTCTTACACTCAGACTTCTTTATCAGGAAAGGGGAAGCACACCTTACATAAAAGTAAGACCATGAATTTAGCCTTAGTATAACTGAAAACTTATAGGTCTAATTATTATTAATCCAAATTTAATTGCTACAGGCAAAGAAAAGAGTGGCAATCACATTTACTTGTTTCTACTTGTCCTGCTTTTCTGATCACCTTTCTGCTTAGGCCCATCCATACTCTGAGGTCAGTGGTTTCATAGATGTGGTAGCAGTGCAATGGCCAGTTGTCACTACCTTCATTGGGAGGAATAAGATGGTTGTGTTGATGCTTTCTTCCTCACACAAGGATCCAATGAGTGTCATTTTTATGTTTGCTAGCATGTTTGTATCTTTCTCTTTCTTCATTGGTCTGCAGCTCCATGAAAACACCAAATTTAGTGGACATGATGCCTTTTATGAATGTTACATACTCTTTCTTTGTTCTCTTTGTTGCCCCTAAAACCAGTTTTGTCCAGCTCTAAGTCTGCATTTCTTTGACTGTGGGTGAGTTGTTTATAGCCATGGCTTCTTTATTCACTGCCAAGCCTGTACACCATCTCTTAGCATCCCATGGCTGTACTCTACACTGCATCCTATATCTTTACTTGTCAATAGCCTCTGCTATTGTTACTAGGCCTGTATTTCCCTACACTACATCATTGTGGTAGTTGTAAATATCTCATTCTACATGGAATAACTGCTTGTTACTGCTGTCTATATAAAGCTGTGTTTGTACCACACAAAGATAAACAAAAGTTTAACAATATACAAAAAATTAGCCACAGACACCTAGTGAATTACAGAAATTGCTATCACAGCTAAGCCAAATAGAAGTTCAGTCAGGTCAAGAAAAATTCAAGGGAGGCCTGACAAGTTTCAAGGTAGAAAATTCAGCGCATAGCTTTTGGCTGGTTACTAGTAATTGCAATCCTATATCACGGGACTACACCCTTAAAAATGCAACTGTTTCAATGTAAGAAGCAGCAAATCTTGTAGACATAGAATTGGTACGCTTCCATATAGATAGGATTATGTTTTTTATTTTACTCTCATCTGACTTGATGCATTTCTCTCTACTTCTCTATGTTTTAAGAGTCTCTAAGAGTATTACTGGCTAAGTAAACTCCCATCAGTTGAGAAAAGAAAATTAGGATGGGTTCATTTTTTCACTACTTTTCCATACACAACTTCAATTTTATATTTCTTTTTAATTGATATAAGCTATTTTCTGAGAAGTGATTGTGATGCTGGCAGCTTGTATTAGTAGTTACGCTCCCTGCATGTACCTAATAATTTCTGCATTTCTGAAGTATGACAAAACTTTCATGCTTTTCACTGGGAGAGTGAATAATGCATTTGCAGTGCAAATTTAGCAATACATCACTGGAGTCAGTTGTAGATGATTTTTTTAAGTGCAACATGAATTTTTTTATTTGGATTTATGCAACCATGAATACATATTTTAAGAGTAAGAGGTTTACAGATCTTACAGTCACAAAAGATACTTAATTTGGAAACTTCATTGGTCTTTATAGAATGTCATATTCTGTCTTTTACCAATTTTGGAGGGAGGAATGACTAGGAAAGAATTGCTTGAAGACAGGTGCTTATTATGCAGAGTCTCTGAGAACATGTTAGTATGTTCCAAGTAATGTAACACTTACAATATTATAGCAGTTTGTATGTTTGAAAACCAACGCAATGTGTCTGTGTTTTTGCTACTCTTTTTTAATTCAGGAGAATATGCAATGGCTGCGGAGCTGTACAGAGAAGTACTAAGATCATCTGAAGAGCACAAAGAAAAGCTCAAAACAGATTCCTTGCAAGTGAGTGAGCATTGAAATGTAAAGAGACATAGTTAAGTCTTTTCTTCATCTCAGTGGTATGCTGAATTACTCTTTCAGCCTGCTGTAATGATAATAATCTTTTCATCACAATGTTTAGATAGGAATCTGTCCCATGACTCCCATGACCTTCATGTTTCCTTTTAAAAAAAAAAAAAAAAGCTACTCTCTTTCTAAAAACCTGCTTGTGCGTTTTCTTGATGTCCCTGAAGCAGCGTGTGATCTCCACCTGCTGTTCTGCAGTATGGTTAACAAGCTGAATTCCTAGACTGGTGCATATGACTGTGACTGCTCATGTCAACAGTGTTGTATTACATCCTGCAATTACAGAATGCAGGGTTTGCACTGAGACTGATATTAATGTGCCAAATGATAGAGAATAATAAAGTATTTGCACTGCAGAAGATAAAAGGGCATCAAAACATGGAAAAGAATTGAAATGCCTTTTATCTTCGGGTATTTGACTTCATGCCTTTTGAATACTATTTTAAAATACTAATATATTTTCCTCATAAAAAAGTCAATAGCTCTCTAAGTAACGTGTTTATAGTTCTTCAAGAACTATCAGTTCTTAATTGGCCAAAATTTTCTTCAGCATAATAAGAGATTTAAAATGTTAGTGACACATAGGTAAGAAGTGGTCAGTTGTCTGTTTATTTGCTTCCATGAGCAAATTATTGTTCGATTGTATTGTGTGTGGTCACCTGACATCTCTGTTGTGCTTCTTTGATTCTTCCTTTTCCTCTGTGACTTCCTGGTGGCTTTTTTCCCTTAGCATAGATGTGTTAGCATAAACTTATTAAGCTGCTCATAGATTGTTAACTATATTGTTCTACTGGATTGTACAATTCAATGAGGTTTTTTTTTTTCCCCTCAAAGTATATGCTGCCTAATATTGCCTTAATGTAATAAAATTTTACTTCTGTTAAGTCTTAGTTGTGTAGGATTAGCTCTTTGGGATAATGGCAAATCACTGCTGGCCAGTCCTCTTAAGTGACAGAGAGGGCAGAAGTGAAGAGAATCCAGGATGTGAGAAGGGCACAAGTTCATGATAGTAGAGGTTATCAGTATGAGTTTGTGGGAGCTGTGCAGGAAGCAGATTATTGGTCTGGTTTGAGAAACAAAGGGTGATGCCAGAGAAGAGGAGCAGAGTTTATATTACTAATCAAATTTATTTTTCCTAAAAGTATACCAAAAGGTCATGTGTTTTTCAATATCTTTTATTTCAGAGAAATGAAAAATATGAAAAATATGAAAAATTATTATAGCTCTTGGGATCTGGTCTTTTCTTTACACTTTGTTTTGCTTTGGATAGGCTAAATGAATTGTTTCCTCAGAATATTCCAAAAGACATTTACCAATGAAAGTGCTCTGAGATAAATAATTTGTTTTTCATAATAGTCAGGGGCTGTTTTAATTAGGAGGGTGAGTATGGCATAGGATCTGATGAACTGGTATCACACTTGCCTGCTGATTTGCTTTTGGGATGTTAAATAAGGTCTTTTTAATAATTCATTTCCTGTCATTTCCTATCCTAGTAAAATGTGGAATCTTTCTTCTCTTTATAAGATGCTTCCATCTTATAAAGATGGAATCTTTCTCTTCCATTAGTAGAGAAAGACAAAACTGATTTTAAATGCATGCTAATTTCTTGCTGGAAGCTTTCATTGCTCTTCAGGTTTTTCCTGTCACGGATGTTGCAATGGATTTTTTTCATTATTGCTTTTGACTTTGTGTGTATTTAGAGACTTCATTCTACACATAATTTGATGGAATTGTTGGCAAAGCACCCAGGAATTCCCCCAACTTTGCGTGATAGCCGACTTGCAGAAGAGGTAATCGTATTTTGTTTTTACATAAGCATTAAAGAACACATTTTTATTTTTTGTCACCTCAGCATTTTCTCCAACTAAAGAAACAGCCATTCTTTTCATTTCAAAAGAAATAGCTTTTGCATAAACTACATACATTTTCCTTAAACTTAGTAAAATCAAGAGTTGTTTACTGTGTGATGAGAGCAGAAATGTCCAATACAATATTGTGGTTCTCAATGCTGGTGGCCTCTCTTGAGAACGTATTTTTGGAAATTTTAATCGTTTTTACCTCTAAAATGCTGTTTCCCCACCCCCATGTTCTTGTGGAAATTACTTACATAGATGTAAAGAAAAAGAATAAGATAATGATAAAGAATGTGTCATCCTGAATTCTTCTGAGTCCCGTATTTCCTCACATTTTCTTTAGCATTCCTCATTTTTAACTTCAAATATTCAGTTTTCTGTAGGTGAAGTTTATTTTTGTTTGATCAGATGGGCAAATCCCTGTATATCACTTTCTGTATGCATAAGATTAACTATGTCCTTAATCTTAAACTGGCAAACTAGCTGGGATTACTCTTCCCTGCTGGGTACTTGGAGTGGACACAAGGACAGCATTTGTAAGAGAACTTCATTATTGTGTCACTGTTTGGGCTGAAAGGGACCTTGGGACGTTTCTAGCTGATCTTCCCCCTCAGAGCAAGGTCAACATGGATTTCTGTCCAGGTATCCCAGGGCTTTATCCAACTGGCCTTTTAAAACCTCCAAGGAAAGAGATTTCGCAACTTAACTGAGTAGCCTGTTCCAGTACTTCATATATCTTATAGTAGGGAGGCTCTGTGTGATTTTTTTTCCTGTTGCAATTTATGGCCATTGTTCCTTGTTCACTTGCCATGTTCTTCAGTAAAATGCCTGGACTCCCAGTCTTGGTGATTTTCTTCTGCCTGCTAGGAAGCTGTTCTTTAGTAATCTCTGAACTTCTCTCCTTCAAGTTGCACAGGCCCAGTTCTTCCAGCCTCTCCTGTTTTAAGCTGGTGATGAGTATCTGTCTTACTATATGGCTATCTTCTGATATTTTATCATTTTTATGCAAATTCTATGTAAGCATGGCAGTTTTTTCTGTTTTAATGAGCCTTGTTCTCCTAATATATAAAGTTTGTCCCTGCCTTATAGAAGTTCTATAGAACTATTGCCTGTTTTTTATTGGCC
This sequence comes from Taeniopygia guttata, assembly GCF_048771995.1. NCBI lineage: Eukaryota > Metazoa > Chordata > Aves > Passeriformes > Estrildidae > Taeniopygia > Taeniopygia guttata. The sequence continues at coordinate 66,595,352 of NC_133027.1, read as the reverse complement.
TGTAATTCTAGCAATTTTTAAATACCACATTATCCTGGCATGATTATGAAGAAAGCTGTTAGAAAATTTGTTTTGTTTATAAATGAGATACAGAGGTGGTTTTTCATAGCTACCTTTTTCAAGTCCTGTCCACTCCAGGTAAACTGGACTCTGTAACAACAATGTATTATCTGTATATGTGAGGAATACTGCAAACACAAAAAGACTTAAACATACACTAAAATGCACAAAATAAATGTATGTAGTGAAATCAGTATGTAATGGTGGAAGATACATGTTACTTTTGATTGTTTGTTCATCAGTTTCTAAAATACAAAATAAACTGGCACTGCTTTTATAGTGGTAGCACTTACATGCCAAGAGGGGTTTCACTGTTAAAATTTATCTGAAAAAAAAATATAACTGATGTAATGAAATTTAAGCCTTTCTTGTTTTTTTATGAGTAAGTTTTATATGTCAGTAAGTTCAATTGTCCTGGATCTTTTTATTGTTTGTTTATTCAACACAGACAAGTAAGAATACTGAGTTATATTCCGGTTCCCTTTTGTAATGCATTTTATTCTTATTGTGTTGTTTGGGCTTACCCAAAAGCAAAGTTGTACAGTTAGCATCCCAGTAGTAATTTGTCTTCTCACATGTTTTTTGTGGCTTACTAATAAATGCTGGATTCTGGAGGAAGAAAAAGATATTGCTAAATATTGCTTACAAATGAAGGTGGGTAGCACATTGATAGTAACCATTTAAAAGCAGTATGGTAATTGGGGAGTTTTTCTGTTTGCAGTATTCCTCACAAATATGATTTGTGCATAGTTTAGACTCTTTATTTCCTTACAGGCTGAACAACTCCGACAGCATTATATGAGTAAATCCAACGCAGAAGTTGCAGAAGCCCATCAGGCCTTACAGCCAGTTCTTCAAACCATTCGGGAACTTCAAAGAAAGGCAGGTACCTCTTAAATGTTTTGTCTCTGACTTCTGGCATTTTTAAAGAATATTATTTTCATCTTTTTATCCAGAACTCTTCGCTGTTTATCTTTCACCTGTTAAAATTTCACAGGGAACTTTGCTTTCTCTGATTAAATGATTTTCGTTTGTTTTTGAGAGAGAGAAGAAACTTTGAGATCACAGTATCTTTGTGTGGCTGTTCTGTGTAGATAGCCGTGGTGAATCTGACTGTACTGAAGGAATTTAAAGATACGGAGAATGTAGACAGTTTTTTGGTCCCATGTTTACATGTCAACAGAAGACGGGATGTGTTTTAATCATGCTTATCCTCCACTTTTCATGGAATTAGCCAGTCTGTTTTTGACCATGGCTTAAAGATCAGTATACGCCTCTGCTGCAATGAGTGGATTTGTTTTCTGTTGAATGTTCAAGGATAAATCTCTTGTTTTTCATACAGATACATTCAGGTTCTCCTTGGTGGTTGGATGTCATCCAGACAGCAATACAGTATGCCATCGATGAGGAGCTTGTTCAACGTGTGCAAAACGAAATAACCTGCAACTACAAACAGCAGACAAGTAAACTCTCCATGGCAGAGAAGTAAGAGAATAACTGAAATAGGCTGTTAAATGCAGTTAAATCTACTCAGGTCTTCTTACTAGCTTGTGCTAGCTGTTGCAATTGGATAGCAGGCATTTTTGTTTCAGAGCATCTGGACTGCAATTATGTTTCAAAGCCAGTCCCTGAAAAAGCGCAACTAGATAGCAGACTTTAGCAGACTTGGAAAGAAAACCGTTTTCTCTTAGATAAGCATTCTTTGAAATGTTCTTCTGCATTATCTGCTGTGGTTTTACAGTCTTCTATACTCATGAACCTGCCGAGTAAGAAGAATTCAAAGTTTATTACATTAAAATTGAGTAACCTGTAAAAGAAATTGGCTTGCTTAAATGGAAAGTAAACAGACAATATCAGAAAATCCTTGTGTAACACCATAAAATAGCATCACTGTTTTTCTGAGCAAAGAATTTGAAGTTGGTTTCATGTTCCAAGACAATAATGTACTGCTTCTTTTTGGGTTCAATTATAGAGTAATGAATTCGGAAGGGACAGTCAGAGGTCGGTTAAATCAAACCCCTTTTTAAGATCCAGACTGAAGCTTGTTCAATCCAGCAAAGCTGCAAAGGGATTTGTCCTGTTAAGTATCTCCAAGGAGGGAGATTCAATAGTCTTTGTGTGGAGCCTGTTCCAGTATTTGGCACACTTGGTGGAAAAAAAAGACATTAAAATTATTTTACCTAGTTAATATTTCCTGTGTTGCATCATGTGTACATTGTCTCTTGTTCTTTTGCCAGGTGCCTTTGACAAAAGTTTGACTCAGTCTTCTCTGTATGTTCCAGTTCGATAAATATAGAAAGCAATAAGGTCTTCCCTCAATTTAACTTAAACTTAAAAAACAGTGCCTTATCAAGTTCTAATGGTCAATGGTGGAAGCAACAAGTATTCTGAATTGAGTACTGGATATGATTAATGCATGGTATAGTGAGGGAGATTTTTATAAAGCTGATATTATTTGGCAACTGATGATATTAACAGCAGACTCGTGGTTTCAATTTACATGTATTTTCAGATTGCCTTGTTAGGCAGACTTTGTCTACGTTATATTAAAATGCACATTACAAAAATAGGTCATATTGAATGTCAAGCTTTAGTAGTGTAAAACCTGTGCTTTGCTCTCTGCACTGCACAAAATGGATGTCTTGGATCAAACTTTCCATGTAGTGTAGAACCACAGTCTTGTACATCAATTTCAGACCTTGTAGGAATGATGCACTTTCTTTCAGCAAGAGACTTCTGCTCTCATTGTCAAAACACAATGTAGGAAGTGCTTAACTTGTGTTTATGTTTGTATTCATTACCACAACACCCCTCTAATCACAAAAGACAGCTAGGTTTTAGGAGAATAGTTTACTGTTATGTCCATTTAATAAATTTAACTTTGAAAGCTAACTTGCTGAATGAAGTGTATTTTAGTGATGGGTCCATGTGTCTGCTGTGAATTGCACAGCATTGACATTGAAAATCATTTTGTTGGTTAGCAAATACAAGTAAGACTGTATGTGCAGTGGTTTCCATTTAGTTGATTTGCATTGTAGACCAGAATATTGCAGGTTGGTGTTCACTACCAGTATTTGGCCACACCTCTCAAGTCTTGGAAAGAGTCTTTCTGTTCTAAAAATACCAGGCATCAGCTCTGGGGATATGCTGGAGTGCTTTCTGACAGCATTGCATGTAGTAGTAATAAGCATTTGCTTGTGGTATCAACTTTGTATGTTGTTCTAGATTGCTATTTAGCTACTTTTCTTCTACTTTAAAATACTGAATCAGGTTTGGATTTTCTGTCTTGGTGTACAGTAATTTCCCTTTTTCTTTAAATCAGATTCCGTGACTGCAGAGGCCTTCAATACCTACTCACAACCCAGCTGGATGAAGTGAAGAAGTTCCAGAAGATTGTAAGAGAAGCAGTGAAAAACTTAGAAGGCCCTCCTTCAAAGCAGGTTATTGAGGCTGCCACTATCTGCCACTTGCGACCTGTTAGACTTCCACTTAACAAGTAGGTCTTGAAAACTGAAAATATACCTTAGATGTCTATTACTAAATTTTCCTTTATTTGAAATAACATAAAGCCTTTATTATGTACTCAGGAGATGTATGCACACAGATATCACAGGCCTATTTGTTAGATCATGACCTTTGGTTTTACTTTCATAAAATTTTCTAGTGTCAGCTATATTATTGTACATATGACTGTTATTTTGTTCTTTTTTAAGGATTTTGTGTAGTTTTTTATGTTGGAATAGGGGCTTATGATAATTTGGTTTCTGATGAAATTGAGTGCATCTGTTTTCAATTTCCTGTGTTGCAGCTGTGTCTTTTGTAAGGCTGACGAATTATTCACAGAATATGAGTCAAAGCTCTTTATGCATAGGTAAGTTCATAGCTTTACAAATTTCTCACTGTTAGAAAAAGTGAAAGTTGGATTGGTTTATGTTGTCTGAAATAAGTTTATGACCAAATGACAGAGACTTCTTGCTGATTGCTTTGTTAGTAGTTCTGTTAGGTTTAATTTTCTGTGTAAATTTAATTTGAAGAAATGGTGTTCAAGGAATGAATGCATGCTGCTTTCTCTCAAGCCACTATAATATGACCATACATCTGAAATGAAGTGGTGGCATGTTCAGAAAGCATGTATATAAATACAAGTATGCTAATTTAACACATATTCATATTTGTGTAAATATTTACTTGGAGTCCAGCTGCAAGTGGTATAATACCACCCTCATTTAATGTTACAATGAGAGAATGGATCTCAGACAGGATGAAGCTGGAAGAAGGGTGACACCTTGGAAGGAGTGTCAGAGAAGTGCACATAGTGGGCAGTACTGAAAGACATAGATTACAACTCTGTGCATGCTTTGTTTTGGACTTCTCTCCCTCATATTCGTCACAATGTCAAAATTGGATTGAAAAGTCTTGAGGTTACTCAGAAAATATTTTGAGAAGTCTTTTACCAGTGGGAGTTCTGCCTCATGACTGCTGGAATCAGGAAGAATTGATTATTTCTAAATTAGCATTATTTGTCAAGGAGAGAACTGGGAAGCTGTACTGTTCTTTCACAGTGCAATACACAGCAAATTTTGCATCCAAGTTTAACTGTAATTCTTGCTTATATAAAAAGTCAGAATTTAAATTTTTTAAATGAATATGACATTAATAACTACTGTAAGATGATTTAGATGTGTAAGCCTTTACAAAAGCTATAGATTATTTTGGGGTGACAGAATGGCCTGAAGATTGGTACCAAGGTCACTGTGTTCAAAGCAAGCTTTTGATTAGGTAATAATACAGCTGTTTATATTTGCTTGGTTTGCATTATCCTTTAATCATATATAAGAAAGCTAAAATAAATGATGAATAAGTACCGATGGATGTGGAAGTACAAAATCAGTGCTAAGTGCTGTGTTTGATTTGTTTTGAAGTGTTAAAGGCCAAAGGGCAATATTCGAGGAGATGATAGAAGACCAAGAAGGGCTTGTTGATGACCGTTTGCCCACCACTAGCAGAGGGCTCTGGGCAACCAGTGAGACTGAGCGTGCTTTGAAAGCTCTTCTTTCCTTTGCCAAAGCTCACCGAATGGATGTTAGGCTAACCGAAGAAGGGAGCGTATTCCTGGAGCTCTTCGAAGCATGGAAAAAGGAATATAAGGTACAGTAAATTACATGGTGATCAAACAGATGTGTGATCCATTTAATTTATTATGAACAAATTGCAGCTGAATATTAGCACATCTAAGTTGTATTCCTGAAATTAGGGTTTGCCTACCAACCTTTTCCACAGTGCTTATTACAGGATTTTATTTTAAATTATTTATATGTGAGCTAATAGTTTCTAAAAGCTATACTGGCTACTAATCAAATTACTAAGCAATATAATTGCATCTATTAGGACAGTATAAAGATATAATTAAATGTGCTCATCTGTTTACTTGAATCAGAATGTAACAAGACTCAGCAAATCCAACACTGGTCCATTCTGTAATTCAGGTTACTTTCCTGAAGTCTTGTGACGAAGGAACAGTCTTTTCATGTGCCTTTATGTTAGGAAACAAAAGATGGGACTAATATGTCAGTGTGAATGAAGACCAGTGTTATGATTCTGTCTGTTGTGAATTGGAAATATTGATTCAGTTGTCTTTACTACTCTAATATATACCGAGTTACAAGAATGATACTCTGTGAAATAACTCTTTTTTTATTCAGCGGGTTTTTTTTTTGTTGTTTTGCAAGACATTGTTTCTGAATTTTTATTTGCATTAATTATTGTAATACTAGTAGTTGTAGAAGAAACGAGTGACAGCTATTTCTAGCTGTTTATCCAGAGAGACTGGAGAAGAGAGCAGGCAAAATGATGTCTAAACTGCTTGTTTTCCATTATAATTAGTTGTGTTGTGGCTGAATGCTGTCTCTTTCTCCAAAAAGATTCTCACATTTCATTTTACATTGTATGGCAGGATCATGTAAGTGTAACTCAATTCAGTTCTGCTGTTCACTTGTTTGGGATTTTCTTACAGTTACTTCATGAGTATTGGATGGTCCTTAGGGATCACGTGTCTGCTATTGATGAACTGGCTATGGCGACAGAACGACTGAGAGTGCGTCACCCCGATGAGCCAAAACCAAATCCACCAGTGCACCACATTATAGAACCACATGAGGTAGAGTACTGGGCAGGAAAGAATGGTTTCTTTTTGAAGGAACCTACCTACTACAAAAATAAAATCAGCATCTGAATCTATGTATAATGTCTATAATGTGTTTCTCTTTTCATTTCAGAGAGGCTTGGAGGAGTATAGAATTCTTACCTATTTCTGCCTTAAGTACATGGGCCATTTTGAGCTTGTAATTGTTACTTTAATATATTTTTGTTAGCCTTCTGACAGAGTGGCATGTTTCCAAGAGGCTGCTGTCCTTTCAGCAGCAGCAACTTCCTTTCTCTACAATTGCCCAGTTTTCCAAGCTGGGTGGAAAATTAAGTTGACCTGATTCCTTACCCATAATAATACTTTTCACAAATACCTATATAAAACAGAAATAAACACATCAAAGAAGAATCTTTTTTCCAATATTTTGAAATTTCTGGGCTACCCCTGACTCTGTTTATGATGACAGAGAAAATGTTGGGTTGATTTAACCTCTTAATTTTTTTTTGCACCAGTTGAAGTGTATTTTCTATAGACACATTTTGTGCTTTTTTTCTGTGAGATTGAGTTAGATAAAATTGCTTCTTTCTATAAGGAAATAAATTTCATCTCTGTATTAAAACAATTTTTTAAAAGGAGCACTTTGCTTAACAAATGCCTAATAAAGTCTTAAGATTTATGCATGTATATGCAGCCATTAAAGAAACATCCACTTCTTTGGCCTTCATCCTTCAGGTGCCTGCCTCTTCTGCAATATTAAACTTCTCCATTATTACTGTAATTAATCTTTAAAAAATTCAGCTTGATGTTTCTGTCTTTGTATAGGTTAAATCAAAAGTGGAAATTTCTAAGAAATGTAAAGAAAATAATTGTCTCTTACACACTGTTTTTGGAACCAGCAGTTATTCTGGTATATATATATATATACACAATTGAAAGAAAAGAGATGATAAATTAAAGGAACTTCAAAAGAAACATCTAAAAATTTTGGTTATTTTAATTTCATTTTGTTTCTGTAAAGAACCAATAATGTAAATAAGCAATTTTGTGTCCCTTCTGCATCTCAGCCCATTTATGGTGCTGTGTTCATACTGGGTACAGGAAAGGAGTAGATAATCAATTTTGCCTGGGCAGAAGCATGTCTTAAATTTCCAGCATGAGCTGGTTTTCTGTCTGTTGCCAGTAAATTACTCAGTAAATTATTCTAAAACTTAACTTTTTTTTCCCCTTTAACAGATTTTTAATGTTGTTTTCATAGGTAGAGCAAAATCGAGTGAAACTTCTGAATGACAAGGCAGTTGCCAAATCACAGCTTCAAAAGAAATTAGGACAACTTCTATACCTCACTAATCTGGAGAAAGTAAGATTAATGGTTCCTTGGTCTTTACCTAAGTGGTGTACTCTGTTTATCTGTGGAAGGGAAGAAATCTACCATTATTTTTATTTAAAACTTCCATCTTAAGAAATTTTTGTATTTTCTGTGAAGATTTGCTACATTTTGAAATTGTGTGCTGTTCTTTGTGTTACTGTGTGCTCATAAAATTTTTTATTGCATTATATATTTTAGTAACTTGTTTAATTACGTGGTTATTAAACTATGAACTAGTTTTAGATGTGTAAAGTTTTCATTAAAACTAACTGGACCATGTTTAGTGTAAGAATTATAAAATTATGTATGTCTCTGCATACCTTTGGTATTTTACAAAGAACTTAGTGAAACAGAAGAATAATCATGTCTGGAGTTTAAGTAAGTGTTTTAAAAAAATAAAGCAAAACAGACAACCTCCATGTATTATGTTATTTTAATCATAGTGTTTGCATAAGTGCATTTATGTTAAAGTAAGCATAATTGAGTAAAATTTAAGTGGTTTTGCAACCATGTGAAGCTGATAGGAAATATATGGAGTTTCTTGTTTGAAGCTTGTATTTTACCACGATTTTTCAGAGCTGTTACAGAGCTGCAGATGCCATCAGAGGGACTGTAGAATGAAAAGTACTCCTTTTGCTTACCATAAGTTACATATTTTTTAATTCTTCAAGATGGACTTGAGTACATGAATATGCTTTTAATTTGCTCACACAGTGTTTTGGTTTGATTTGGTTTGATTGGTTTGATTTCTTCTAGAAGCTTGTTTTAAATATACAATAACAAAATATAAAGCTTTTTTTTTTTTTTTTTCTAATTTATAGTCTCAGGACAAAACTACTGGAGGAGTTAACCCGGAACCATGTCCAATCTGTGCACGTCAACTGGGAAGACAGGTAAGATACTTACTCAGCAGGTTTTAGTTTTAAAACATCTTTAGCCAGATGTGAGGCAGTTGTGTGTCAAATTGTCAAGATATGTTTTTAAATTAATGTTGTATTGAAACAGGGCAAACGAGCTGTTTCTGTAATGTATCAACCAGCCTCTCTGCTGAAATAATATCTTTCTCAGATTCAAGCACCTCTGCTTCTTTTAAATTTTGACATCAGTGTTTAAGTGTTCCAACAATTGTGTTCATTATTCTTTTATAACTCTGAAGTTATACTTTTGTCAGAAAGTTTTATTTTCCATTTATAAGCTAACAGAAAGAAGAAGTAGGTAAACTCCTATTGATACTATTGTATTCTATTGTAATTGTTCCAATTGACAGTATTTTTTTTCTTCCAAAGAAAAGGATATTACATATGCAAACAGTAGCAAAATCCAATAGAATAGATACTGGCAATGTGGATTTCTTTCCCTGCTAAGCTGCAGGACTTGAAATTCAAGTGAGACTTAATCTATATCATTAAGTACAAAGCCATAATTTAAACTTGACTTACCATGCATTAGGGAAATCATAAAAGGACTCGTATATGGTAAAACTAAATTGTCTCTTTCTTTTAGGGTAGCTATTTTAAGGAGGTTTAACTTCTCTTTGCATTATAGACATGTAGCATGAACTGCTGTCCTGCCATATTTCCAAAATTCCCTCTGTGCTTTTCTTCCAAGGGTAATACAGGTTTTTACAGAGAGCAGCTGTTAGTCCCGTTAACTGCCATTATTCTTTATCTCAGAGCTGGAAGAGCTCACTGAAAGGGAAAATAATCTCTTAACTTTCTTTATCTTTTCTTAACAGCAAGACTGCTTCATTAGATGATAGCAGCTTTCATGTTTAAAATACTTCTTATTGTGTTTATGCACAATTGAAAAAACATTACAAAGCCTAAAAGACCTACTTGATAATCAGTGGTTTAGTCAATCCCTTTGCTACTTGGTCCCATGAAATCTTCTAGTTTTTCCTCTTGGAATGGCATAAAGAACAGACTAGTACAGCAAAAGATATTATTTTGGATTTCAAAACTACTGGTCTACAAATTGCTTCTCTATTATGGAAGGTTCCGGCTGACATGTAGATGCTCTAGGCTCACAAGGGGAGAACAGCTTCTGCAATGCCATCTTTCTTCACATATATTCTGTCAAAAAGAGATTAAGACACTGTATAAAATTTTTCTTCTTAAGTTGAAAGATGCTGTTTTGGACTTACCAGTAGGGAAAACTTAAACCATTTTTTCTATCGCTTATTAAATAAGACCAATCTAATATGAATGCACAGATAAAGAATTGTAGCAAAGGCAAAGAAAAATATTTTTGTAATATTTTAGAAGTATGTAAATACTTAATCTGTGTTTATATATGAGGCATTTAGAATCATCTTTCATAGAAATGGAAGATTGTAATGTCTTTCCTGAAGCTCAAAACTGAGACAATGCGAGCAATGAACAGTAAATTCAGAGACTTCCTGTAGATCATGAATCTCTCTATGCTGAAAAACTTTAAAATTCAGGCTTTTTAGCAACTAGATTGTAACAATTGTAAAAAATTATTTTTAATCTAATTAATACATTAATTAATTAACATATATTAATTAATATAATGAAAATAATGTAATTTCTCCATGAAAATGTAATTTATCATAGATTAGTACACTGTTTTTCTTTTGCACTGGCCCAAAACTGAAACTGTGTTTGGGTTTTTTTGTTTCCTGCACAGTGGGCAGTGCTGACGTGTGGACACTGTTTTTGTAATGAGTGCATAGCAATCATCATCCAGCAGTACAGCGTTGGCACCCGCCGGAGCTCAATTAAATGTGCCATTTGCAGGCAGACAACATGTCATAAAGAAATATCTTATGTCTTCACTGCAGAAGCTGCAAATCAGGAGGATGATATTCCTGTAAAGGTAAGTTGTTTGTAGGAGCTCTGTGGCCCAAACTTTCAGCACTGCATATTTGTTGTGTTTTGTAGCATACTGCATTTGGGCTGACAAGTATATTACATGGTTTTAGAAATAGTTTGTCCTAATGACAAAACCTCTAGACACAAACATGTAGGAATTCAGTCCTGATTGCACTGTTGTATCAGCTTTTTTTTTTACTAAAGGAGAGTTTTCATTGGGTTGAAGAGACAGCATCTCCATGAGTCTTAAGCAATACTGACTTATATGTAGTGCATAGGTACAGGTCTGCTCTGTATTAATGTCTTGAAGAAACAAAAAAACCTGTGTTTATTGCAGTTGTGGAAAAAGTAGAGGATTCTGGGCAAAAATGCAAAGGTAAAATACATTGATAATACTTCGATCTAGATGCTGCTGTCTTTCATTAAAATATGGTTATAATACAGCTGGATTTGTCATAATTTTAATCTGATTAGTATAGTATAAAATAATAAAATAATAACTAGTTGTGCTGATGGGCTTCAATGGTATCTGTGCAAGTCTCCTTGAACCTTGCACAATTTCTGGTGTTGCTGCCCTGTATTGTAGACATCGCTACCACCTAGTTATTTCAACCTCCCTGGACAAATGGAATTCCATTTTATGAGTAGATGATTCCTAACTCGAATTATTAAAGTAGTTGACAGTATGTGGCACCAGGGGGAGTAAATAGGCTGTATTTTTCAGGTGCTACTTCTCAGAACATCACTTCATTCAGGGGTTTTTGCATATTAATTCCATATACAGTTTAGAGATATCACCCTGTTTCTAACAAAATTTCAAATATGTTTTATAAATTACATTAAAGAATAACTAGGATAACCAAATTTCATAAATAAGACACTAAAAGAACATGTCATCTGCTGTTCTGTGTAAAGAGTTGTAGTGTTTTCTTGAAGTATTTCTGCATCAAAAACTTTGAACAAAGCAAAAATAATACAAAAATATGCATTTTGTGTGAATTTGTTTGAGCAAAGCTGATTCTTAGTTCATGAAAAACTAAAAATGTACACTGTGGCTTTACTGTATTTACTACTTCACAAGCAATATTGTTAAAAATAAAAAATTCTACCTCATTCCTTTTAAGTTTACAGTTTACAAAGAATAACAAACTTACTATGGTTTTTATAGAATTCTGAGGTTAAGATCAGTATCTTTCAGGACAGATACGAAAATTGTGTGATTTATTCAGTGTTTTTATTTTAATCTGATCTTTCTCAATCCCTATTAAAGTATTCACTACCTTTCTTTCTTTCTAACTTTTTATATTACTGACACTAACCATCTTAAGGTAATGCATTAGGTGCAAAAGGACTACTGTAAATGGGAGCAGTTTATACTGAGAGAGAGATTACTGGCATCCCTGCATGTTTTGGTTTTGTAAAAGCTTCCTGTGTCTGGTCAGTATTACAGTGGATGTTGCCAGCCTGTCATCTGAGAAAGAAATTTTTTTGTTAGAGGGTAGTTTTGGTTCTAATGTTAACTGTTCCATAATTAATTTGAACTAGCCAATTTATTTATTAATAGTCTTCTGAATATTCAACAAAATACATGGTGTAGGGGTAATGAGTAGGGATACCATCTTTTAAGACAGACTGAAAAACAAAAGCGCTTCTGTCAGTTTCATCTCTCCACAGAGAACAAAACTAAAATTTTTGTGTGTGCTCCGAGCCAAAGTTTTAGTCACTTGTAAGTTCAAGAAGTATAATATAATTTAACATAATGTAGACAAAGGGATGAAGAACTTTGCACAGTTATCTTGTTTAAAAAGATAACTTGTGACCACTTTGAGCATTGTGCTGTTCTTTACTGCATTGTAGTTCCCCTTTCTGATCTTGTATGAAGTCACCTTTGTGACACCTGAGTTACAAGAATCTGAAAAGTGGAAAAATCAACAACAGAGCCTAAAGCTTGCTATCTGTTTTAGCAGGGAAAAGAACCTATGATAAAGTCTAAAAATAGTTTCTGAGGAAAAGACAATTAGAACAGATTAGCCAGGATTGTCATCACTGAGTCAGAGATGAATAGTATTGGAAAAGCCACAAATGATCCAAATCAATTATGTAGGAAGTCCTAAAAGCTAGTCTTGGATCTCTTAACTGTAGGTGTTTATGACTGGCAGGCAGCAAATATATCATAGGGCTGCAAATATATCATCCTCTCAGATCAGAACACCTGCCAACATAAGCATTGCTAGTTGTCCATCTGACTTTGCAAACAGACAGATGGACAGTCAGTGTCTACCAGGTGCCGCAGAAATGATGTGGAAGAGAGCTGGTTAGTTTCTGTGTCTGTGACATGGAGAACTGGAATCACTGTGGAGGATTTTGGGTAATAAAAGGCACTGCTTACGCAGCCTTTGGTAAAACAGTCTGCAGAAAGTCTTTTACATGTTAGCTGCCTAATGTGTGAGAGATCAAGCAGCCCAGCACTGGTTCTCAGCTTGTGCTGAGACTGCTGACATCCTGCCCAGCCAATTCTGCACACAGCATGACTTCAGTAAATTTGAGCTGTCATTGTAGTGAGCCAACATAGTTAATTCAATGTTCAAAAGACAGGTGCAGACAGAAATAAAACTGTATTTGTCCTGCTGAATCTAGCACAGTTTGAAATGATGATGTGTGTAGTAAGAAAGTAAAGGCTTCTTTAAAAAAGACATTAGGTAAAATTGCTGTAATAGAAAGTGCATACTGAAGATGGAAAAAGAATTGCATCCTATTGTATCCTTTCACTGGCCTAAGGTGAAAGGGAAGAGTACATAAATCAAAATGGACAAGATGTAGAATAAATTATTGGTTTTGTTAAGCACTGAAATACTTCTGAATGCAGAATAGAAAGATTTTTTCATTGCAGCTCGCCATCATTCAAAACTTAATTATATTTGCAATTTTCTTACTGCTTTAAATATAATTAACAAGCTTCATTGTACTGAATGTAAGTTTGATGTTGCCAGAATGAGAAACAAAAGCAACATAAATAGCATTCAGGTAGGTTTTTTCCCTTGATCTATTTTCAAGGGGTGTGAAGGTAGGAAAATTTTAATGTGTATTTGAAAGATTCACTAAAGACTGTGCCACAAAGTTAAACTGCAGGAGGCCTAATGGGTGCGTTTAGTACCACTGCCCTGCTTGGGCCGTCTGTTTTGCCTCGAGCGTGTGTCTGCATGGCGCTTCATTCTTCATGTGCTGCCCATGCTGTTACACACTGCTGATACTAGTGAAGTCCATCATAAGGGAGAGGTAAACGTAGTTCAGTGCTACTTAACCTGCCCTTCCTCAAGGCTGATAATCGTAAACTTTGTGTGAGATGTGTAAGAGACCTAATATAACATCATTTAATAAAGCGGTGAATGTGGAAGGAGTTTTTTACTATCCTACTTTACTAATGCACTTCTTTGACTTTTCAAAGGGAAGTCACTCCACCAAAGTGGAAGCTGTGGTCCGAACACTGAAGAAAATTCAATTTAAAGATCCAGGGGCTAAGTCCTTAGTTTTCTCAACGGTATTAATCACCATTTTCTGTCTTGTCTTTGCATGTGTGTTTTGAGTTCAAAGCATTCATAATATTTTCAGGAGCTAGTTTAGCTACCAAAATGTTGAATCACTCTGTACAACCATTTGAGTGTTTTTAGGATTTGTAGGGAAAGTCTTGTGACTGGTACAAGAATAATGATCATAGTCAGCAGATGTGAAAGCTTGTTTCTTTAAAGAGCAAACACAGATTTGTAAGAAGGCAGTAGAAATTCTAGTAGCAATAGAAGCAGTAAGGAAGCAGTAGAAATTTTAAACGTGATATCCAGATATTTTTGATACATAGTAAAATTGTTTTTGCAATGGCTGCCAATTTCCTTTATTCAAGTTGATCTTTCTAATTACCTTAGTTTTATGAAAGATTTGGTTTCTAGCACACAATTTTTTTAAAAAATTGCAAATCTTAGCATTTTGAAAAGCTTTTAAATTTACTCTTTGTTAGGGAAGTTAATTATTTTTTAGTTTTCATTGCTGTTTGTAATGTTGAGTTACTTTTATTGTGTTGTGTGGTTTTGTTTTTTTTTTTACAGTGGCAAGATGTGTTGGATATAATTTCAAAAGCTTTGTATGACAACAACATGGTTTTTTCTCAGATCAATGGAATTAGTAAATTTCAGGTACATAAAGGATATTTTTCTTAAATTATTTTCAGTGGGAAAATCATAGAAAATCAAGTTCATAGAAGTTGATCTGATCCTTTTAACTTTGTTGCTTCATTTCCAAAACTAAAAAAATCAGCAAATTTGTCTTTCAGAAGCTTTGATCTCTAACTTATTCATTCTAAAAATTATAATCTCAAAAAGTTCTAGTTTAAAGCATTTAGAGATAAACAGTGCCCTCACTTTTGAGAAAGATGCGTTGGCATGGAAGTTAAGGATGAGACACACTGATCAGTGTTGCAGGAAGTTCATGCCTTCCTGAGACTGTCCTGTATCTGTTCTGGGGTGACAGACCTGCAAGATTGTTATTCTGGAGCCTGTATTAATTGCCATAATTTGTTGAAAATACAGTCCTGTCCCCCACGCTCTTCATTAAGGAGCTTTTGTCACACTGCTGTGATGTTTGCCTTTTAGGAAAACCTGTCTGCATTTAAATATGATCCCAACATCAATATTTTGCTGCTGCCTCTTCACACTGGTTCCAATGGACTAAACATCATCGAAGCAACTCATGTTCTGCTTGTGGAGCCCATTCTGAATCCAGCACATGAGCTACAGGCTATTGGCAGAGTACATCGTATTGGCCAAACAAAGTAAGATTTACAATTGTGTTCAATGATTTTGATATGATCCAGAATATATCTGAAAAAACCTTGTTCAGCTGCTGCCCTATTTTATGTGTGCTATTGTTGCCTTAGTTTTTAACTTTGGAATTCTGCTTGCAAAAATGTCCAGAAATGTCTTAGCTTTGCAGGTCCAAGCAACTCATCATTTATGTCATATATGGCTACGTTCAGGCATGGTCTTTTGGAGTTTCCTTGAGAGGCTCTTTCTAACTGGTCATTCTCAGCTCCAGATTAGGAGCTGCTTAAGTTGTTGGGTTTTTTTGTTTTTTGTTTTTTTTTTTCCTTGTTTTGGGCTTTTTTTAGTTGGGTTTTTTTTTCAAAAAGGAAGTTATAGCACACTCTCATTAGAACTGATAAGTTTTTAAATCGCAGTTCTGCCCTTGCTCCTGTCTTTTTGAAGACATTAATGAGTTTGCATCTCTTGTTTGTTTCAGTGTTGTTGCTCTGACATAGGTAGCACTTTTAAAAGGTTTTAGAAAGTTGGTCCTCAGCATGTGAGGTGTGTTTTTCCTAAGGTCTCATGACTTTAGAAAAATAAAAGTTAAAGCCCAGTACATGAAGAAGAAAAGTAACTGCGGCAGATTCTGGAATAACAATACTCTAGAATAATAGTGGGGGTTGTGTTCTGGAAGTGGACGTGATGAATATACGTGAAAGAATGTTATGAACAGGTGGATATTTGTGTGTGATGGTAAATATTTTGAATTAACTGTGAGGGCATAGGAAAGACTGATTGCAACAGTCCACACTGGAATTCTACATGGTGCTGGCACTAAAGATGTGGCAAAAATGTTGCAATAAAACCACTAAGAATACTTTGTACTTTTTAAGAATTAAAATTTCAGCTAGGCTTATTTTTAAAAAGGGCTGTGTCCCAAGTACACTGAGCGTTAGGGAATACTGTTTAGTGTCACTGGTGCAATTATTACCAGTTCAGTTCTTATTTACTTCTCTTTTTTGGAGATAGACCTTTGCTTGTAAATCCAAAAGCATTCCCCCTGCATTTTTCTGTGAAAGGTTACCTGCCAAAGTTTCAACCTAAGACCTGAAAACCATCTAAGCATTCCTTACCTTTAAAAATGTTTATACTGGGGAGCATGCTGTGCTTTTTCATTTTTATCTTTGGATCTGACTTTTTTCCATTTTACTTTCTGGTGCCTGTCATTTTCTAAATTATTGCTTTATTTTTTGAAATTTTATTTCGTAGATGGAATTGTAATTTTGTGGTATGTTTATTGACATTTAGGATTTTGTATTTTACCAATGTTTACTGACTACAATTACCGACTTCTTTTTTTAAAAAAAATTGTTATATTTTGCTGTCTTCAAAAATAATATTATTAAAACTCTGGGTATTAGGTTTAATTATCCATCATATTGAGCTCTTGTCTCTTGGAATAATTTGTGACAATGAAGCATGAACATTGTATATAACCAGTGGGCAAAACTCTTTTTTCTTTAGGCTCTGGAGGAATGTTTCTAGTAAGGACACAGAAAGCAGAACTTTGCCCTGTATCTATGTTAGGATTTTACAGCTTACATTCATTTAGTGTGTGATCAGTAAAGTGAAAGTATGTTTACAGGGAAGCACTAAGCACTCTGAAATGTCAATGGAAGTTGCTAGTCACTTCTAATATTTATTTCTTAAAAACCAGAGGCATATTTTCAACACTTTTGATAGAATTAGTATGAGAAAAAAATATGGTTATAAACTTTGGCAGTAACAGTGCAACTTCTCTCACTCATGGTGGCGTTTTCTTTTTTTTTAACACATTCAGATCTACGATTGTTCATAGGTTCCTGATAAAAGCAACAATAGAAGAGAGAATGCAGACTATGCTGAAAACTGTAGATAGAAGGTATGTGTTGATTTTTTTTAGATGCCATTATTGCACTGAAAATGAAAAGGTGGCTCTCCACCATACTTTTATTATGGTTAAGAATGTATATCTTATATATAATTTCAACTGTTCTTTAAACTGTTTTGATTGGCGAAACAGTTTTAAGACTTTCAAAGTTTTAACCTGGTTCCAGTAACTTGCAGCTTAAGGTATTTTAATTCTCTGGAGAATATCTTGGTTATGTTTTGTGTATTTTATTTCATAAAAGCCCAAGTAATAAATTATATATTATGGTGTGATTTATCTTTTCAGTTTACCTATTTTCATTGGTATAAAAACTTTGCAATTTATGGACTAGTACTAAGCCTGCCACTAGAGCAACAATATATCATAAACTCTAACACAGGACATGGGTTCTTTCTTTTGTTATTTTATTTTTTTAATCCTACAAACCTCGTCTGACAGTGCTGTGTCATACTTCTTGGTTTCACAGTCCATGCAACTATTGTCCAGATGTTAAGTCATGCATGAGGCTGGTGTGCAGACACAGAAAGCAGTTCTCACTGTGGTTTAGCTTTCCAAAATCTATAAGCAGTGATGGATTGGAGCGGGACTAAAAATGCTATTTACATTCCTTATGCAGACAGTGTAAGAGGTTTGTACCTTTTAACCAGATGGTATACACATGACAAATCTAGGAGGAGGCTTTAGTTTAAGGAAATTTTGCCTGTTACAGATAATTAAACTAAAAATTACATGCACATCTTTGGCTGTAGTTATGGAATATTTCAGTTTTAGCTCTTCAAGAATGATTTATTATCCTTATCTGTGAAGTAGCACTACTTTTGCACGTAAAATTTGGATAGATGTACAATTGTCAAGTGATCATGTAAGGGCTAATGTTTTGAAAGTAATATTAAACCTCATGTTTGGAAGCTCAAGCAAATCCCTTAAATGTTAAGACGTCAAAGTGGATTATTCCATGTTCTGCTGCCTTTGTAGTGTTTGGTGTTGACCACATTTGCGGACAGTAGATGGACTTTTTATGTTACTTAAAATGTGCAGGAGCAGTAGCTGATGAGTGTATGTGTTTCCTGGACAGAAGGTGTGCTTTCCTGCTGAGCTTCAAAGCTGAGCAGGTATTGACTCTGAACTGTGTGCTCTGTCTACAGTGCACATAGCTCATTACTTACACTGATTCTTTCTCTGATGCCCATGTGCAATTTTTTCCCACAGCCACACGAGCTCTTCCATGAAACAGTCAGAAGCCTCAGTGTTGACAGTGGCAGATTTGGCTGACCTTTTTACAGAGGAAACTGAAGAACTTGAGTAAAAATATTGGTTTGGTCTAATGAAATTGGAAAGCACCTGAACCAGTAAGCACCAGGATAAAATCCACTTGATCTGTCGTTTTTGTAGACATCATCTAACATTTGTCCGTAAGAGAGCAATTGGAAATTGAGAAGTCTTAAGTTTTACTGATTTATTCTTTGGTGATGTTCATAGCAGCACACACTTCTGATGGCACTGGATAAAAGTTGCACTTTGCACATTATACAAAAATATAGATATTTTTCCCCAAAGAACATTTGAGCTGGATGCTGAAACTGAGATCTTGGACCCTTGGCTGAGAGGATTTTTACCATCAGGCTTGATCGGCTAGTAGCTCAGTCTGAGAACAAAAACATGTGTGTGGTTGGGTGGGAAATGGAAGCAGAAAAATAGAAATCTAATTTTTTTTATTGTACAAAGAGTTGTTAAAAAGAATGACTGTAAATTAATATTCTTCTATAAAAGTCTTGTTAGATTTAATGCAGAGTTATTAAATGTCTTATTGTTAACACTTCAAATTACAAATGTTTACTAATAGTTTGGATATTTGTATTAGGCTTTTAGATATTCATAAAGACTTTTGACAGTTAAATATTTCATTGTTAATGCTTACTCATGGCAAAAAGATGATAAATAAATTATGCTTTTTTTATGTGTGTTGGTCTGATGATCAGTTAAAACTTTCTGTACTTGTTTTCACTTGAAGCTGTCACTAAGTGCTCTGTTTGAAAAAACAAGAAAAGCGTTTGCTACAGAATTTTCAAAACTTAATTGGTTATGCTGCTGATCACTTTGCAATTATTTGGTGTTTCTGTGCATTGTCTGACCCTGATCTTTTTTTGTAGTTCTTCCCTTTAAAGATGCAGCAATCTAAATATACAAAATATATTAAATTATGATAGGCAGGCTAGTTATTAGGTCCCTGGTCTAAGTTAGAAAAAGTGTGAAGTGGAACTTTTGTGAAGCTTCATTTTTAGATATGCAAGAACACTCTATCCCACCTTTGTTGACAGTAGATAGTTTGGAAAAGAAATCTAGGCTAACTTCCAGACTGCTGAAGGTAGGCATGATAAATTTTAAGCCTTTTGGCATTGGGTATGGATGTGCATTTACACAACATTAATTTCTGAAGGTATTACAAAAGTGAACTCAGTTGTGCAGTTGGTGCTAAACGCAAATTGTGTTTAGCGAGTGGGCAAATGTGTATGCATAAGCAACAGGCTACTTCTCTCAGTTTGCAGCAAGAGAAATGGAATAGATAGTAGGGCCTTCTTTAGATAAGATTGATCAAGCAGTTTACACAAACTAACATCTCCATCCTTGAAAACACTGGGAACTCAAATAACCCTAAGCAACCTGATCCACCTTCGAAGTTGGCCCTGCTATATGTGGTGTGTTGGACCAGATGACCTCCATGGATCCCTTCCAGCCTAAATAATTTTACAGTGCACTGGAGATCATGCTGTACAGACACTCCAGGAACTTTGAGCACAGCAACATTCCAATTTCCTCATCAGCTTCAGATAATTTTGATATTATATGACACAATGTGACTCCACAAGAAGCCTCTATTCACTCTGAGAACTGATGTAACTGTGCTACAAACTTTGGAAGCACATAGTGTTTACATTCATAGCTCCCATTTTAATTAACCAGATGTGGGAAGAATAGTTGACATGAATGTAAAGACAGAAAGGCAAACTGAAGAACGTCAGCTATGAGAGGTTTCCCAACCTCTTCGTATTTTTGGTTTGATGTCTTTTTTGGGCTTACCTAGAAACAGAGTCCTGACAAAGTTAAAAGGATAAAAGCAGATATATATAATGAAGGGCCTTCAGGTACATCAAGGGCAGACAAAGCTTTCCTAAGGGGCTACACCCAAAATGGATGATGGTCATGAGTCTTCCAGACAGATAGAAATTTGGTCTACTTGCAAATCGGGGGGTTAGTCCTCCAATTACAGCTTCAGGTAATGAAGTCATATTCCCCTAGTCCGTGCCCCCAGAATTCACTTTTCTTTATACTTTTCGAAGCCTGAGGCTGTAGAGTGTCCTTGAGTTTTAGGCCTAGAGCAATTGTTTTGTCTAACCAAAATGTGAAGACAGTAGTTAACACTTCACATAAAATTTAGAGTTATGCACAAATGTAGTACAGGATTTGAAAAACAGGCTAAAATCATAAAGCATCAGGCTTATTTATATAAATATTATGGTTTCATTGTTTATTTATAAACATGTGGCTTTTGAATTCCTAACCAAAAGCATAGCTTCTTATCAAGCACTGCATGAGTCCTTAGTCCTGGCTTACCTTGTTTTATATTCACATAACAGCATGGAATGCCAGAAAATCTGGTTCTAGGTGCTCTCCTGACTGCCCTGGAGCAACAGCACCTAGAGCTCTGGAGATATTACATTAAAATGTGGTATGGGTTGTGTTACAGCACCTCTTGAAATTGGAGAGTCGAACCATCGGAGTATATAGTCAATGTCAGTACAAAAATGAATTCTTCAAGTTTTACATAATTCCAACACAGACACCAAACTTAATGCTATTTTCCTTTTTTTTTTCAATATTTAGTATCTTTGACAAAGGTTTTTCTTTTGGACATCTTAAGAGACTTCTCATTGAATGTTTTTTTTTCTTCTTTTTTTCCTGCTAAGTGTGTAGCTTGTACATCTGCAGTGCTTTTCTCTTATCAAAGCACAATAACCTTGTTTTCATGGTGCTGTCATGTTTTTCTCCTCTATCAAAGCACTTTTGAAAGACAGTATCTTAGCTGATAACAAAGTCTGCCCTATCCTAAGACTTCCAGTATACTCATAGAAATGGGATTTTCCACTGAAGACAGAAACCTATAAATACTGACTGCAGTGTTTGCATAACATTTGTGTGGACCTACCAGAGGCATATACCAGATTCTCATGTGTTCTCCCGCTAAAACATGTAAATGTGATCCAGGTTAACAGTATTACTTACCTGGTGAAGTCAGTCCCTTGAAAAATGAGGCTTCACCTGTTTCCAAAGACCTCAGTGCTGACTTTTAAACTCTTTCATTTCATGACAAAGAATGTTAAGAGGGTTTTTGATTGTAGTTGGTGAGGATTTGGGGACAGGTTTTCTCACTGTATATATAAAGTTCAGTGCCTTGTAGAACAGAGCTGTCATTTTGATATCTGTAAAAGCTCGATGCAAATAGTGAACTTCCTTGAATTATGATAATCTTGGAAGCTGAGGTGTTAAACTTCTGTTGTTAGATTGAGCTCTGTGAATGTCACTGTGGATCTTTAACAGAATTTGTAAGTTAAGATTCCCCCTTGCTCTAAATCAGCCTGTGCCAGGAATAGGTTTACATCTTAACCTGTTAAGTAACTTTTTAACATACTAATGAAAGTGCAGGATATAAGACAATTTTCACTGTAGTGTATTTCAGGTCAGGTACAACAGAAGAATATTTACCTCAGCCTTCTCTTACATATTCAAGTTTCATATTAAGAACTGGACAGAGTTGATGGTGATTTTTGTGAGACAGGCCTTCCAAACCACATGTCTGCCAATGTGTGCAGATGTATTAGAGTTATCTGTGAGTGGGATCCTACAGAGATAAAATATAATTGTGTCCAGTTAAACCCATAATTAAACATAAATCCTCTTGTAAAATTCTGTCTGGACTAGTAGCTGGGGGCCAGCTAAGAGCTCTCTACCACTGTCTTTTCTGACACAAACAGGGCATCCATTTTTGCAGTCCTTATGACTATATTACCTCTCTCAGGAGTCTCAGAATTATTTGTTCAGTTAAAACAGTGCTGTGATTAATTTGGAGGGGAAAAAGGTCTGTATTGGTCAATCTTGCATTGACAAGTGTAAGAAAAAATTAACCTTGAAATTTATTGCTCTCCTAAGGTAAGCAATTAGATGAGTTTCTATGGAAGACCTAGAAATCTAGGGGTTTGCCTAGCTGTAAATAAAGCCCATTTCTGAAGCTTAATCTAAAGATTTACTGCTTAAAATCTGTATGCTATGCTTTTCTCTAGACTGAAAGGTGAGTTATGAAGCCACTGTGCCTGTGGGGGTTTTTTTCTTCCTTTTTTGGTTGCCTGAAAGAAGTGTGATCTTTACCAGATTATATGCTATAAATGTAGATTAAATTAATTTCATAATGGAGAAAAAACATAAGGCGCAAGACATGTGCCTCTCCCGGGGTTTTTACTTTGCGGGTCATCTCATCCCACCCTCCATCCACCCCCAGCTTGCTCCGTTTGTTACAAAGGATGTTTGTGTTTGGTCAGTGGAAGTAGAGTAAAAGAGTTATAATCCATAAAATGGCTACAGTGAAACTAACTTATTGTATCACAGGAAAAGTATCTGAGGTAAAGAGAACTGTAGCCTGCAGGCACACAGTTTGTGGTAATTGGGAGTGGGGCTGTGGCTGAGCCTCATCCCCCATGGGCTGCAGCTGTGAGGAGCAGGTGAACAGCACTGAAGGAAATAAGACCTGGAGTGCCCAGGTGCACTGACCATCACCAAAGGGAGCAGAGGGCACACAGGTGCAGGGCATGAACATGAGGGGTATAAAAGGCTGGGCTAAAGACTAGAAGGAGTAGCTGCTTACAGCCTTCTGGATTGATGTGGTGTTACTCTGTATGAGCAGGTCCTTGAAGCCTTCTGGTGTGGTATAGTGTTACTGTGTATGGGTTGAAGCATTCTGAAATTGTATGATGATACTCTGTGTATCTTGGCTGTCTCAACTGTGGCATGTGCTGCAAGTGGCCCTATAAATTCTTTTTTCTACTGATAATGTTTTCATTCACCCATGTTCTTCACCACTGTAGAATCAGATACTGAATATTAGTCTGTTAACTTTCGTATATCTGGTTTTATATTGTACAGCTGACACACAAAAAGAACCTCACTAATCTACTTACTGAGTGAGCAGTGAGGCTTAGAAGTTTTTACTTGCCAAGTCTATAGTTTTGGAATTCATAAAGTGTGTCTGAACCACTGTCACAAATCACAGTGTATCTACTGACTTCTCTTCTTTAGAGAGGGGGGAAGGAATAGGTAACTGCTGATTCATGGTAGTATTGGATTCAAGTCCCAAGTAGGCACTCTGAATTCTACAGTCATACACAGTGTAAAGAGGACGGGTAGATGGAATTGTAGCTTTCAAATGTTGGTAAGGAATTAAGTCACCCGGTGTAGATGACAGGGTTTTTAAGTACTAGAATAATTCTTAGACAATTGGATTGTGAAATACCTGTAAACCTCTGATTTGGTTTTCTTCTGTGTACAAGAGATCAGCCTTCCAGGGCTGACTTCCAAATTCCTTTGTTTTGTGTATTTATAGAGCTTATACAAGCAAGTGCCCAGCCCCATTCATTGAACTGGACACAAACCAAATTTTATCAGTTGAGGAACAGGTGTCATTGTTTCCATGATATAACATCTCTTGGTTTGATAGCAACCTTCACATGGGGTAGAAACTATCTTTCCAAATGCTAGCAATCGTAAAGTCTGACTGCTTTTAGGGTGTCAAAATGTAAATTGTTGGTGTAGGCTGGCTTTGATAGTTGTGGGGAATTTTGTGCTGGTTTTCCTTCCATCCTGTGGGAACAAGTGAGCTAATGGGATTCATACGATGTTGCTATGAATTGTCACTTCTTTATGCTAACAGATGTTCTTCATTTGTCAGAGTTTCTCTTGACTGTATGATTTGTTTAAGGAAGAAAATCTAGACTGCCTTTCTTGTTTTCTTGATGGAATTTTGCCTTGTCACTCTTGGAGTCTCCTGAGATGGAGGCTCACAAGTGTGAGAACGGTGACTTCCCATTTGTGAATGGTAGAGGACTAGCTGTATTGGCTGTGTGTTCACAAGTTCATGGGGCCTGATGGGATTCAGCCCAGCATTCTGAAGGAGCTAGTGCATGGTAGGAAGAACCCCTCTTGATCAGGAGCTAGTGTATGATATGGACGTGCCAAAGGTCTGGGAAGGTCCCTGCTGACTGAAAGCTAGCTAATGTTCTTCCAGTTTACAAGAAGGACATGAGGAGAGACTCGTGAAACTACAGACTTCTAGTCTAACCTCTAACCCCTAGGATTTATTATACCAAGTATTGTTGAAATGTGTTGTTTCTCTTCTAGCCTTCTACAAAATCTTCATGCAGTAAGGTAGGAGTTGTGGACATGATTATACCAGGTAACATTGTTAGATCTTGTAAGATCTGCTTAGAAGACATTCCATTCTACAATTCCTGCCACAGAGGTAGAAAGCCCAGAGCACTTCAACACCAGCCAAAAAGGAGATGGAGGGGATATCTCTGAGACCAGGTGATCCATTAATATCTACTGCTGTTGTATGTGCTGCAGCAGAGGTGGAAGCTGTACTAGATGGAGTTGGAGGAGATGGGAGGAGGTTGAGGGGGGAAAATGAAGAATAGTTGTAAAATGTTCCTCTGAGTGCCCTTCTGCTGATTTTTCTGTGGGAGGAATGAGTCACTGATATGAGCAATGAATAAACAAAGGGTGAAAGATTGCAAGTATAGCCTATTCATTGGAGCTAAATGTTCATCTAAATGCAGTGGCAACATTTTTGTGGTCCAGATTTGAGATATTAGTCACTTTCTTATTGAAAGTTCTTGGGCTCTGAACAGACAGGGCTTTGCAGTGGTTAAACAAATGGGAATATTGAAAAGTTTTAGCCCCTAGGATACATGTTTTAATTTGCACCTAAGTCATAGGATTCCCCAGTCAAACATATGCTGTGGATTTGTGAAGGATAATGGTTCACACTTGTAATACATACTTTTATAGATTAATCTCCCTGAACCAAACAGGCAAGCTTTGCTTAATAGAGGCAAGGTAATTAATCACTTCTGCTGTAAACTAACAAGTGTCTCTGAAGGGGCAAGACAATGGACTTTGTAATCACCACTTGGGAAATTCTGCACCTTGAGAACATGTGCAGTGGGGATTAAAGGCAGTAAGCCCAGCCCAGTCCTCTTGTGCAGGGAAATGAGTGCTGAGTAATCTTGCCAAAAGTTTGAGCCAACTGTGTCAAATGAGAGACGTGCCATGGATATTTTTGGGGAAATCTCTCCTTCTGTGTACTGTAATCTTCAAACATCTTGTAAGCATAGATTTTCTGTAGTTTCTAGAATTCTTATCATATGCCTCGTTCATCAACAAGCTATCACTGTTCAGTAGGACTTTTCTTTTTTCCCTATGGAGTGTGTATTTCTTTTCTGTTACTTTTTCTTAACAAAGGTGAGTGACCCTGAATCATTTACAACTCTTATTAAAAGTCTCTATAATAGAATTAGAGGACATGAAACACCAAAGGGGTAGGAAAAGTGAATGAAGTAAGGGAAGTTTTACTTCTGCTTTCTTACAGCTGCTGTAACACTGAGGACAAATATGAGAGTGGGGGAGTAATAGAGAGAGATGTCCAGCCCTGTCCGGGGGATTTGATTCTAAAATAGAGAGGAGACGTTTTCTGAGCAGTGTTAAAGTTTCCACTTGCTCCACACTTCAGGAAATCTATTGTTGGGCACAGGACACCTTTTGGCCATGTTTTGGAGCCCTCGATTCCATGGAGAGGTTTTAAAGTCCAAAGCCACAACCCTGCACTTAAATCTGTAATTACACACATTTTGATAGAAAGTGTTTTCTTTCATATAACTGCATATTAACAGATGATTTGCCAGGAATTTGCAAGTAATTTCATGTCCTGTAATTTAATTGTTCAACTAATGGAACACTGAAACTAATCAGCTTTTGCCAGCAGCAAGTTAGTGACTTTCAGCAACCAACCCACAGGAGGGAAAAGAACAGTGTTCAATTATGTTCCAAAACTGAAATTCCTGGATGATATGCCAAGAAAAGGGTATTTTGATTACCTCTGTGTTTCCTTGCTTTATATAGCTATTTTAATTTCAATGAAATAACTTATTTAGAAAGTAGCAAAGCTAAACTTTTATTTGAAAATTATTAGCTATGGATAAATGTACAACCTTGTGTTCTCTTGGTCTCTAAGTTAACATTCCCATCAATAGCCTTTCTTTTGCACTCAGAGTTTGCTCTCAAAATTACATCATAGTGTCTCTTGAGCTTTGCAGCTATTTCAAAGCCTTTGTGAAGATAAATTTTTGTCTTAAATTAACCTGCTACTGAAATAATATTGACTGATGTAACATTCATTACCTTTTCTTTCCATCTTCCTGGTTTGTGGAAAAATAGCTGGTGCCCCCTTTAAGAGACAGCGCTTAATCATTTGTGTTCCTGTTCGTCAGTGTGTAACTGAATTGTCTGATAGATGTTACCTGTTAGACACTATTCATTGATAGGAATGCTCTGCAAATATGTAAATAATTGTTATTCAAAACTGCAATTACAATAAGTTTAGAAACACAGGGGTCCATAGTTATTCTTTCCCATGAGGTCGGTTGAAGCCAGCTCCAAAACTGCTGACTTCTGGAAACAGCTCACTCTTCCCTACAGCAGTTCTTCCTTACAGTCTCCTGCTCCATGGAGACCAAGCCTGTGACATCTCCTCGATGAAGTTATCTGTTGGATCAGTTGTATCATATTTTCCTTCCTAGAACTGTAAATCAGTCCTGGTCAATCCCAATATATACAAACTATTTTTAAGAGAGGGGTATAATTAGGAGACCTCTTTGGCCCTTTGCTATATTGCAGTTCATGTGTTACTGTTTATAACTCCTTGTAAGATTTTCAAAATTTAATAAAATATTTTAAAAGTCAACTTAGTTATACCTAGATAGAACCTAAAGAATAAAGAAAATAGCTGATACATCTCATAAAACCAAACTTCTTGACAAAGCATGAGAAACTATATTGAAAAAAAGTGTCTTAACTGAGTTTTAAGACAGAACTGCAGCAGGGCCTTATTTTTCCTGGCACTGCACAAGTGGGATATAATCCAAAGTACAAATCATAATAGGATATTTTCTGTGGAGTTAAATGGTCTGTGGAGCAGTTATACAGGGAGGAACAACCTTCCACACTGCACAGAAGCTGCAAAGGACCTGAGGGTGGTGAAGGGACTTGCCCAAAGCCAGATGGCAGTGGAGCGGAGATGGAGCCACAGCCTCCCCCCTTCTGTGCGGGGAGCAGGCTCATCTATCTGGGCCAGGGGCAGCCAGCACTGGCACGGTGCTAGTCCTGGGCTGCCTGTGTGCCCAGGGTTGCTGGCATGCTGGTGTTGGAGCCATTCAGCACAAGCTGTTGTGCACGGTGCCTGCTGGCACAAAACTGAATCCTGTTCCTGCTCTTACTGTGGTATTTATTCTCTGTTGATGCAGCTCCACAGAGGCTTTTGTTACTTGCTGGGTTCCTTGCAATGCTCCCTGATACTGAGCATTGTGTGCAGGCAGAGCAGGATTGTCTTCCATGTCCCCCACACTCAGCTGACAGCTTTAGATAACCATCCCACACTGACCAGCCAGGCAGTCCTCCTCAAGATGTGTCAGTTCTAGCAATAATGCAGAAAAAAGTGTGACCTTGGGAAAAACACCACATCTGTTAACAGGCCAGAGCATGTTATGGCCTGATATACTGAAGTACTTTTGGTGTAAGTAGGCAGGAGATCAAGTTTTCCTATCAAAAAGTCAGTCAGTACACCAGCCAAAACCACTGGAGCCATTGATCAAGGCTCTTACACATCTGTTACACTTTGGAACAAACAAACAGCGAAGTGTGTGAGAGGAAGGCACCAAGGCTCTTTGGGGTGCAGTTGTTAAAAGATGATGGCACAGAAGGTCCACAGTGGAGTCTTGTTGACTCGGGTGTGGGTGAGTCGCAGGCTTTCATTACAGCCTGTTATGGTGAGACACCTTATGGCATCACCTGTACCCGCACTCACACTAATGAACTACACTTACACCTTGCTGGAGACAGATATCCCTTCTGCTCCAAATACAGTAGTGTGATGTACAGGGTCAGAAAGGAAAGGTGGGATTTCAGTGGAATCACCCTGAAAACATCCATATCGTATTGAGGTTTGGCTGGGAAGGAGTCAGAAAGCCCCTCTGGCTTTGGGTAGGTGGGGACCTGTTACCTATTGCATGACTGAAGACTGAGCCCAAATCTGGCTCCTGAATCCCTCCTGGCTGATACGGCACAGGATGGTCCCTGTGTCAATTCTGAGAGCCCCTGTCTTAAGG
Organism: Taeniopygia guttata; assembly: GCF_048771995.1. Taxonomy (NCBI): domain Eukaryota; kingdom Metazoa; phylum Chordata; class Aves; order Passeriformes; family Estrildidae; genus Taeniopygia; species Taeniopygia guttata. The sequence goes on along the minus strand of NC_133027.1, from coordinate 66,566,744 downwards.
AACTGTGAGTGCATGACTGGGACCTGTAATTCTCACCTAAGAAGGATGGGAACGGGGATGTGTGAAGTAGAACTGCAATAAGTGAAGTGGGAGTGCATGGATAATGCCTGGGGGGGAGAAACTTTTTCTTTCTAGCACACACAATAAGAAATTATTGCTACATCTAGTTTTCCTTTGCTTAGCTATCCATGGTATCCTGAATAAGGAAGATGGTGTGTCAACAGAACAAAAATTGTTAGGCATTTATATGGGAAATGGAAAATCTGGACTTTGAATAGTTAAAAGCCAAACAGAAGTCACAAGTGGAGTGAAAGATCGAAAGGCAAGGTATGCTACTGACCATTTCCAATGAGATGTTCAAACAAGTTCGTTCCTTTGGGTATGTTTCAGTATCTGGGGACATGTTTTGCTGTCAGTCAGTCCACTGTAAATCTGGAGCTTTATGGACTTTTATCGTGCTTGTGCCTGTGCAACTGAGAGTAAACTTTGGCTCTGGTTACATCCATCTAGAGCAAGCTGCAGCTTGCCTTACCCACAGAAGAATTCTTGTTGCCTTCATGGAAGTTTGTCATGACTTGGGACATGTCAATTTGGTACAGTAATACTTTACATTGTGATGTTGCTGTAAACACTAGGATGTTTACAGAAAGGAGACACAGATCAGACCCCTGCTAACTATTTCACAGGAGCATAGGGTTTCTTCCAAGAAAAATATTTGAGCTCTTTAGGGCAGCATCTGCTCCCACATTTCTGTTCTGCAGGAAAACCAACATTCAAGAAGATTAAAAATAGCCTCCATGGATTCCTGGAGTCAGCTTGAGAATTTCCTGTGTCTTGCAATTTCTAATTGCACTAATTCTTCTAAGTGTCAGTGAAGCTGTAATGGGTTCTGAGCAATTGTCTCCCATCCCTTGGGAGTTCCAGCCTCAGTCTACCCTGAGCCAGGGTATTCATCATTTTATAATTATAGGCTTAGCCTCTGTTCCCAGAGAACAGTAAGTGAACTACTGTGAAAATTGAGGATGAAGATGATGAATATTTAGAAAGGGAAAGCTGTATTTTAGATGCACTTCCCTCGTACCTGGGCCTAAATTTTTGAGACTTTCTAAGTTGGATACACCATATGGTTGCCTTTTTGTTTCTCAGTTAAACCCCTTCTTAAATACAAATCATCCATTCAAAGCAGAAATTGATTTAGCTTATTTTTCTATATCCTGCAGCTCACAAGCCACTCCAGCATGTAAAGTTAAAATAAATAGCCACTGAGACAATTTGGATGACAAACCATCATAAGCTGTTTCAATTACAGTAAGAACTAAACTGGTCCTAAACCAGCAGGAACTTTCTGTGTGCAATGTGGGAGAGCATTTGCAGAGCTCTGTGCCAGGGGCTAGCTGGCAGTGAGAGGGAACTGCTGCCACAGAGGTGGGAGTAACTGGCTGCAGCTTCACGTGGATTGGTCAAGTTAATGTTGAACTGGTGACTCAGTGGTAAACAGAGAGCGGGAGCTCTCCCTGTGCAAACTCTGCAAACACAAGAAATAAGCTTCTCTTCATTTTGCAAAATACTAGAGGTTGTACAAATAATTGTAAAAGTTGGATAGAAAATATCAGGGTTTTTTCACCATGGCCAATATAATTAAAATGCTCCCTGGCATGATCACCTTCTTGGGATCTTAGTCACAGCTTTGAACCAGAGATGTTGATGGAGTTCTGTCTCTTGTTTACCAGAGGGGGAAGTTTGGTACTTCTTGTTGCTGTTTTCAGCAACTCTACCAGCATGGCTTCCCTTGGTCAGGAACTGAGCTCCAGAGGATGTCATAGTCAAGTTAACAGCTCATGTGGCTGTAGATCATCTCTTCCACATTACCAAGTGGGTTTGCTCTTACAGCAAAGTGAAGCTGAATATTGCCTGTCTACTACTAATGCAATACTCAGTATTTCCTTGTTACTTTTCCTGGAGAGTTCATGTATACACTAAAGGAAGACACAGCTGGACTTTCCTCTATCAGATAATTTTTCAGCTTGAGGTCTGCTCTTTCCACTGCCAATAGGAGGAGATTACTACAGCCTTCTGTGGAAGTGTCTATAGGTCACTGCTCTGGTGCTTCAGGAGGTGTTTTTCAGATCAGCTCCTCTGGTACTCAGCTGTGGTTGCTCTGCTGCCAGTGCAGCTGTAAATCAGAGTGAGCTGTGCATAGGAAAAGGGAACTTTCAGGGTTGTTGCACACTAGTGTGGAGTGCTGTCAAGCCATCATTTGGTGTCAGAGTAGACACCTCCAAAGCCGCCTGGTTCCAGCAGCCGTACTGGGCAGTTCATCAAAATTCCATTTTCACAATGAGGGGCAGAAAAGCCTCTTTGGTACACAGTCTGTGATAAACATTCCATTCTTCCCTAGCCTATCCAAAGGTGTCAGTACATCCCAGTCTCTCAGTATCTATGCTTGTACCCAGGTCAGCCTTTGGAAGTGGCTGTGTAAGCAGCACATGCTGCCTTCAGCACCAAGAGGGTCATTGCAATCAAGAACCTGAAAAACAATCTACATGTGCCCTAATACAAACTCCACATTAGGATTTGGTCCTTGCACTGATTGCTGAGGTCTGAGCAAAAGGGTCCTGCATCTGACAGGAAAAATAAAGGATGTTCTTTTCCATTCCTGCCTTTTTTTCTGGAGGCACAGTGTGTTCACATAAATATTCTGGATCTCCACCAGCCAATCTCCAGTTCTCCAGAATCTATGGAGACTAATGAAACTTAAAATAAATACCTTGGATTGCATTTACCAGACTGGGGTTTTTTTTTTGTTGTTGTTATTTTTTGTTTGATTTTTTTTTTCCTTAATCCCTTAAACATTCTCCAGGTTGCTGTATTGGTTTCCAAATTTGAATTCCAGAGCCACTTGACAACTGAGCCATGCCTTGATCATCTGCTGGTCTCAACCTTAACTCTATGCTGTGGCTGTAAGCCCCCTTTGTAAAGCTCAGAAAGAGGAAGCTGTGGTATAACTAATACTGGAGCATAGTGTAGGCTTGGTTTCTTGTTCAGTTTTTACTCAGAAGACTTTTGTTGCTCTTGTTAAGACGATATTGGCATAGGAAATGTTTGTGTTTCTATGAATTAATGTGATGTCCTTCATTAAGGAAATTGTGGATGGGTGGCTTGTGTAAGAAAAAAGAAGGTGTCAGGCCGAAATAGTTGCTGAAATTATTTCCCAAAGGAAGTTTTTTAAGATTGCAATGTATTTCGCAACTGAAAAATTGGCCTATGAAAAAGAAAAAAGAGTAACAGAATTGTTTTAATGATGGAGGTTGTTTGCTATCATACATAAAAGATTTATTGAGTCTCTATTGCTACCAGTGGAAAAGGTGCTGGGCTGGTTCCTAATTTCAGTGATCATTAACCATGCTATGTGACAAGGTGTGGGGCAGTAATTACTGTTTTTCTGACATATTGTTCCAGCAATCTCTGAGTCAGGGAACTGCTGAATTAGATTAGAGCACGATAATATCTCATGAAGGGGCTCTGAGTCACCCCCTCAAACACCCAGGGATGAGACTTTCCAGACTAAGTTTTGTCTCCTGAGATGCCCATCCCCACTGCATTAGTTTCCTAATGGAAAGGGCTGCCAAGCAGTCAGGCCAACAGACCCAAGGAAAGGTCCCTAAGAGCTGCTGACTGCTCTTCTTGAGGGGTGCCTGGTGCACTATTTAGGCACACACAGGCTTTATCTTTCTTTTACCTCAGTAGAACAATACAGAGCTCTTAATTAAAGTCCATGCTTTGGGTAAAAGACTGATCTGAACATGAGACAAAGAGAAAAAACATTTTCCTAAAAATTAAAGGTGTACATGAGCTGGACTAGCTCTCTACTACAGACAGCATCACATGTAATTAGGGGCTCACAAGGCAATACCAATAGGTGGAGTGCAAAGTTGATACTCTGCTCAGGTTACTCTGCTGACCTGCGGTTTCTAGGCAAAATACACCTTAAATAGAATATTCGGTTTCTGTAGAAGTTTTCCCTGTGTCATGTTCCTTTGAGACTGCTAGCATAAATGCCTCACATATCCCAGGGGCCAAGGTGCACTATTGGATTTATGGGAAAGCTGCAGTGAGTGGCAAGAGTATGTCACAGGGAAGAAAACAGGGTGAAGTGGAAGCATGAAGGGTTTGAGCAAGAATTTCACAATTCTATGTCCAATTGACTTAAAATAAGAACTATTAATTCTTAAATGTTAAAATATTTAAATTTTTTTACATTCTTGAATCGGCATTTTCAAAAATCTGTTTTATGGAAACTATATTTTCTATTCAGGATGTACATAATGCTCAAAGTATTAGGAATTTATGAGAAATAGATATTCTGACTTTTCTGCCTTTGTTGTACTTATTTCATTGTACTTTTTGTGAATGAGCCTCAGAACATCTGTATTTCTACATAAATTTCAATCCAAGCATGTTTTCTAGATCTGTAGGTAAGAAGGTTATGGTAAGTCTGAATAAGGATTAATAGGATGAAGACTCAAACTGGCCTTGGCTATATGAACCCAAATGCTTAATTTTAATGTTTATACAGAAATCAATGAAACCCTTGTCTGTGCCAAGGACCTTTCTTTTGAAAAGATTCCTCACATTCTAGGAAGTATTCATCCACATGAAACAAATACGCTATTTCTATGCCTTCATCTGATGGGCTTTTTGTCCCTTGTAATCTGTATAATTTCATTTGATCTCAGTAACAATTACATTTTCCTGTAGTCAGACTCACTGAATAATGTAAAACTTACCAAATCCAGACAGACAGATAATGTTAGATTGTGAATGCCATGGAGAAACAGCTCCTGCAGTACAGTGGGCTCTCTTGACTTTAATGTGAATTTAGATGACTCACTAGACATCCTTGTGACAGAGGAAAGAACAAAAATGACAATTTTCTCTTTATTTCTTTATATTTTTTTCAGTAGTCAAGAACACAGAATTTTTCTTTTTGGAAATTAGAAATAGTGGTGGCAGCTCAAGGAGACGACTACAGGCCATCAGTGTGGTGAAAGACCAGAATGTTAGGGAAAAACATGACAAAACAACATGTATCCCATTCCTTTCATAAGTTCAGCTGCAAACCTCTTCTGATCATTGCAAGGACTTTACATGACACGAGACCTGTTCCCCATTTGGCATAAATCAGCAGAGGCTCAGAGAAGTCAGATTAAGAAGATCTTTCCTAAAGGCTCTTTCCTTAAATGATGAGGGGTTATTCCTGTCACTCAGTCATGGGTTTCTGAAGCATTGAGAAGGAATCATCAGGTCTCTGTCACTGTCCCCTCCTGCAGTAGCTGAGAATCTTGCCTCATTCACTGTGCATTTTGATTGCATGTTAAGAAAATATCAGGAGTCTTAAGTACAAGAAAGCTTGCTTGGTCTTATCGTAGTTCTATTAATATTTCTACAAGAGTAAAGGTTTGCTTTGCAATTCTCACCCTGGAATATTTTATCTATTTTCTCTTACTTTCATATGAACAGATAACAATCTTTACATCCTGTATCAGAAGTGACACAAAATTATATTTGACTCAGTTTGTCATGTGAAAATCCTTTTTTTATCCTATTTAAGTCAAATGAAAATGTGTTGATGGTTAAAAATCTTCTATTTTCTCACTTTACCATGTATTTTGCTGAGCTGTGAGACTTGCATTCCTGTTTGTTGCCTGCCTAAAGTCAATGGTGCACAGTGACTTGCATTTCAGGGTGCAAGAACAGATAATTTGGAAAATAGCATGAATACAAGAAAATCCAGCTGTTCTTTGCATGCATCTGCTGGAACTGCATAGGAAGTGCCTACATGGTGTTTACTGTTTTGCTTTATCTTCTTACATAATGCTGAGCAATTTCTTATTCTCTCAGACCATATTGAAATAATTGAAAAATTAATTTTTGTGTGGTAAGAAGGCAGAGTTGGGGGCAGAAACATGGAATTTGAAGGTAAATTTGGCAATATGCTCCAGTTAAACCAAAGAGGACAAAATTGTAAAAATACTGAAATATTTGGTATTTTAATTAATTGTTTCATGTTGGAAGAGTAAATACAATATTTTAATGTCTCCAGAAAGAGATATATTTTTATATGATTATAAATAATATATAAATATATATGCTATATGATTTACATATGATTATATGATTATAAATCAATTATATTTATATATTACTTAAAATAATATTTCTCCTTTTGCAATTAACCTACAGGAGAAGCTGAACATTTTAATTAGTTCAAAATGTTCCTGTTTGTTGGTCTGCTTGTTTCATCAGAGATAAACATCCATTTGATTTCCATGCAGACAATTTTTTGTTGTTGCTTTTTTATCTTAAGTTTGGCAGTTGATTCCAAAAGCGTGTTTAATTGTCTAAACATGCTGAGATTTAAGCTCAGGGAAATGTGATCTGTTAGCAGATGCTCCCTAACTCCTCGGTGGGACAGGGGAGAGAGAACAGTGATAAAACTCATGGCTTGAGATACACCCAGTTGAAGGGGAAAACAAAAGCTGCATGCATGACGAATTCTTTCCCTCTTCCCATGGGCAGGCAGGTGTTCAGCCATCCCCAGGAAAGCAGGGCTCCATCACCTGTGTAGATTACTTCGGAAGATGGACACCATCACTTCAGATGTCCCCTCCTTGCTCCTTCTTTGTCGGAATCTGTGGGTATTGGTGATTCCGAGATTGTAGAAAGTCTCTGTCTTTCTGCCCCGTTGCCAAAGAAGAAGCCATAATTCGTCTGTGCTGTTTTCAAGGTTGTTTATTTTTGCTTATCTATAACATGTTCTGCTGCCCTGCCACAGGTCTGTCCTGCAGGGCAGCGTGCGGGGCTCTGCCCCTCAGTGGGATGTTACAAACATTATATACCAGAAACTACGTGTGCTATATTTACAATAATGTGCCAATATCTATCATCTACGTTGAACAGTGTGTCCCCAGCCTAAACCAATAGAAAAATGCCAACACTGCAGTGAAACATGGAGGGCATGAAGAAGGAGAAAAAGGACAAAACACACCCAATTCCTCCATCTTGTCCCCTTTGAACCCCTAATCTATTTTACTTTTGCACCCATGCCACACTTAATTATTACTCATATCAAACACTCAGAGCTTGTAATTCATCCTGTAAGATTGAAAACTCTTTTCCATGGACAGAGATCAGAGACAGTGTCTCTGGGGGCTCTGTCCAGGGGGGTTCCTGATCCCCTGCCAGGGTCCCAGGCCCTCCAGGGCAGCCAGAGGGAAGCTCTGTATTCCCACATTTCTTCCTCCAGCTCTATATGCTGAGCATGATCCCATATGGTTTGGAATATCCCTGTGGTCAGGTAGGGTTAGCTGCCCCAGCTGTGTCCCCTCTTAACTCCATGTGGCCTCCCAGCCCCCTCACTGGTGGAGTGTGGTGAGAGGCAGAAAAGGCCTTGGCTCTGTGTAAGCTCTGCTCAGCAGTAATGAAAACACCTCTGAGATATCAACACCATTTACAGCAAAAATCCAAACCACAGTCCTGCACCAGCTACTGTGAAGAAAATTCATTCTATCCAAGCCAAAACCAGCACAGTAAGAAAATGTTTTGCAGCAAAAATCAAGCAGTAAAAGTGGAACAAGACTTATAACTGGAGCTCTCTAAATCAAGCTCAGAGAATTTTATAATAGCTGCCTTTCAATTCAGATGATCCAGGGCAGATGATCAGACACAGGAGATTGGCCCTTCCAATTCAACAGCAAAACTCTCCAAGAAAAAACCCAGTGCTTCTGCCTGCATTATTTCAGGGTTGTCTATGGAGCCAAAACAGGAGCTCTACTCAACTACCAAAGAAATTGTGGGTAAATGAGGATTTATATCTTTCTGCAACTCAGCATCCTCCATCAGTGCAGCTCCTAGATATCTACTGGGCATCCTACGGGTGTGCAGTTCACGGGTGTGCAGTTCCCCATGCCTTGGCTGAAAGCTTGATTCCAAGAAAACATCCACGTCCCTATTTCAGTATTTTGAAACTATGGTCTTTCTGCTGTAGAGCATGGATATAATTAATAGCTCCTTGTTTATTTTATTCTTTAGAAATGAAATGTTTCTCTTTCAGAGCCTAGAATACATGTAGATAATGAAGCTACAAAATTACCTGATGCTAAAACATAGCAAGATGCTAAAAGTTATTATTTCATTCCAGATCTAAATTACACCCAAATGACCCCAAATGAAAAAAGAAATGTTTGTGTTCAGCATTAAAAACAATTTGACCAAAGGATGAAGAAGAATGGCAATATTAGCCACAGTGTGCTCTCAGAAAGAAACCTATTTTTCCTTAAATGCTTGTGTTTATTTCTTCTGGTGCTGTAGATGGGATGGCCTAAACTGCAGAATAGCACATGTTTGAGTATTAGGCACACAGTTCTGTGCCTTCTCTGTCCTTTCTTCACACTGTTGACCTGTCCTAGTTTCTTTTTATTCATTTGAACATCTGTGAGACATCCTGATGTTTCCAGAAAATGTTGACCGTGAACAATTTGCGTAAATTTATTGCACCTTTTGAATAACTAATATGAGTAGGAAGATATTCCTTACATTAAGCAGTGAGAACAAGTATACCTATTCTGCAAAACTCTAAATTTTCTTTAAGAGACTGACAGACACTAAGCGCGAAGCTGATGTTGCTCAAAGTCCATGGGAATAGATTTTTTCATAGAAAAAAGAAAACTTATGTGTGCAGTTTCATTAAAGAAAGAATCGTACAACTATAAAGAAAGGTCAAATTCAGAAGTTTTATTATAGATATAATTTGAGAGCTAAAAATCCAGCAAGGCACGTCAGTATTCTACACTTACATTCCTTGGATTAATAGCCATAATTATAATTTGCCATTTGAATTATTAAAATGTGCAAAAAATCATGACAAGCAGATGTGCACTTTGGGGAATTGAGAGGAACAACAGTTTCCCAGAAGCCAGGGTACTCTGCATGTGGAGGGAGGGGACATGTGAGTGAGACTGCCTGAATTCCAGGTTGTGAACACCTATTGCAGAAACAGTGATGTGTACTTTTGGCTTTACTGCCTTACACAGTATGAGTTTAATCATGTCTGGCACCAGCTGTTAGTTTGAAATTAGACTAATGAATGTTCTTTTTCCCCTCTTAAGCTGCTCAGCTTTAAAAGCTAACAAAGCCTGTCTCCTTATGAATTTGAATGTCACTTCCCACCTCCACCCCGCTGCCATGGCACCAGCCTCTCTCAACCCCTCCCCCGCAAAGTTTTGTTTCTTTCAGGTTTTCTAGAGCATCCACCTTCTGCCAAGCATTCAAAGAATCTGTTCCAGAGCCTCTGGGCTGGAGGGGACCAGGCAACCACGTGGTCCCAGGTTCTGCTGAAAGCTGGTGTTCATCCAGGACCTCATCAGCCCAAGCCTGGTGTGTCCCTTCCCCTAGACATTTGCACAGTAATGCCTCTAGCTCTCCTACTCCTTTTTAGTCCTTCACAGCACCTCCAAGCACTCCAACACAGTGCTCTGTGGCTGGGTGGAAGGCAGCCTGGGGCTAGTGAGCAACGTGTTCATTGAGCCAATGTGTCAACGGGGCTGCCAGCAGCTCACTTCCCAGGAAAGGGAGAGATGTGGCCCTTCTCCTCTCAGCACTGACAAAGTCTCCCTTCTCATTTGGGCATTCCTCTGCACGTGACACATGTGGCACCTTGCTGTCCCTGGTAACTGCACCTCTATCAAATGTGGTTGAGTGTGGGCTGTAGGCTCAGAAGCTGCCAGGATTGTGCTGGCAAACAGATGGTGCTTCAGGGAGCTCCCTGCACTGCACTGAAGTGCCCCCTCAGAGGCACTAGGGTGATATTAAGGCAATATTAGGGTGCCAGCAAAAGCAAGACTGGAGCACGTGCCTAAGGCTCCCCTCAAACCACCCGATTCCAAAAGCCTGACTCTGGAGCAGAGCAATCTCATGCCTCAGTGCTAATAAAATAAACATAATTGCTTTTAACAATGATTGCTTTTAATGGAGCTGTGTGTGCATAAAGATGGAAATGTTCCCTTTATGAAGGTTTGTACAAACAGCAGCTGCTAACAATTCTCCTTGTCTCCCAATATTTCTTCATTAACCTTCAGACTTCCACTGGTGCACATACTGTCTTCACAAACACAATACCGAACAACATCTCCAGTATAATTGCAAGAACCTTTTATCAGTATTTTGTTTATTTGCCATCCTATTAGTTATATGTCACAATGGCCTGGAAGGTAGAATAAAACTGGTGTTGACATCATGTAATTCTATTTTTCCCTTTAACTGGAGTTAATAAACTGTCCTGTTTAAAGACCCAGTAAGAGAAAAATTAAAGTCTAGGGATGTTCCTCACCTTGAAAGAGTGTCTTTTCACATGGCCTCTGTAATAAAGAATGAGGCTGGCAGAATGGGTTCTGGTCTGCTTCAAACTGTAAGATCTCATTATTAACTTACATACATACAATTACTAACTGCAGCTTTGGCCTCTCCCCAGGCCACAAAGCCCTACAAATTTTCAGTACATTTATTAGGATCCTATAGATAAAAGTCTCAGAGTCAGAAATCTCTTGAGCTAATACCTTCGTTTGCCACAGGGATTGTGACCAACACCTACAAACTGCTTCTCCCATGAGGGGAGAAGATTCATGGGACTGGCCACTTCTCCTTTTTGTGGGAACGTAGTGTCCTGCAGTTTTGAGTGGGGAATTTCTGGCTCACACACTGGATTATGTCAGAACCACTCTGCACCAACAATGTGGAGGGGACATATTCCTGCATGGAGCAAGGGCTGATCTGACAGTATGGGCAGCTCTGGGCCAGCTTCAGCATTCCTGTGAAAAGTTCAGCATAGCCTTTAACACAATGGATCCCAGTTCAGCAGAGCACTGACCTCATGCTGCAGTTACTGTTCTTGTGCCCTAGTGATTTGAGTAGGATCTGAGTTTTAATTTCTGGCTTTGCTGAACTCAGTTTCACCTATCATCTGACAGAGAGTGGCATCAGAAGCATGGTGTGTCCAGCACCACCAAAGTTTGGAAAATATACTGGCTTATGTTATTTCAAAAGCAGTAATTTTGTTTCTTAAAATAAGAGGCTATTCGAAGACACAAGAAGGCAAATAAAAACTAAAAACACCAAAATATGGATAGATGTAAAGCATGCAAAGAGTGATTTTTCAGTTCAGACATGCTTTTTAAGAACCCTTCATGGACTGTTTCACTGTAACTATGTAATTGATCTGAACAGTTCACAGAACAATTACACCAAATATGGAAGCTGGTAATTTCTCTGTAGATGCAAATTTGAGGATATACTAATGGTAACAGCATTTTTAACTCTGAAGGACAGCATTTTTGTTAAAATCAGTTATATTTTGGCTGTGAGGTAAGGTTTTGATTGTGTTGGGGGGGCTACAGAGGTGGCTTCTGTGAGAAGATGCCAGAAGCTTCCTCTATGTCAATGCCAGCTGGCTCCAGGGCAGACCCACCAGCAGCCAAGACCAAGCCCATCAGTCACTGTGCCTGTGCCTCTGGGATCATGTATTTAAGAAGGGGGAAAACACCATGCTGCCCAGCAACACCTGGAGAGAGGCATGCAAATGGAGAGGAGCAGCTCTGCAGGCACCCAAGTCAGTGCAGAAGGAGGAGCAGGAGGTGCTCCAGGCACCCAAGCTGAGATTCCCCTGCAGCCTGTGGTGCAGACCATGGTCATGCAGGCTGTCACACTGCAGCCCATGGATGTCCACAGTGGAGCAGATGTCACCTGCAGCCCATGAAACAGCCCATGCCAGAGCAGGTGGTTGCCCAAACGAGACTGTGACCCTGTGGGAAGCCCATGCTGGAACAGGATTTTGGCAGGACCTCTGGCTTTGTGCAGAGAGAGAGAGAGGAACCTATGCTGGAAGAGTTTCTGAAGAACTGCAGCCCATGGGAAGGAGAAGTTCTCGAGTTGGAGAAGTCCATGGAAGACTCACTCTCATGAGAGGGACCAGGAGAAAAATGGGAGGAGTCCTTCCCCTGAGCAGGAAGGAGAGGCAGAGACAATGTGTGAGGAACTGACTGCAACTCCGGGGAGGAGGTAAAGAAATCAGAATTGATGTTGAACATGGAAAGAAGGGAGGGGTGGGGGAAAGGTTATTTTAAGAATTGAGTTTATTTATCACTATTCTACTCTGATTTTAATTGGTAATGGATTCAGTTAATTTCCCCCAAACTGAGTCTTTTTTGCTTGTGATGGTAATGGGTGAGTGAGCTCTGCCTGTCCTTATCTCAAGCCATGAGCCTTGTGTTCCATTTTCTCTCCCTGTCCATCTGAGTAGGGGAGTGATAGAGTGTTTTTGTTGGGCAACTGATGTCAGCCAGGGTCAATCCATCAAAGTGATTTTTTTTTCTAAATACTTCTGAGGTGAAGGTTAGAAGACAGAGTGATGCCAAAACGCTGCTGCCACTACTGCGCTTCACAAGCACAGAATCACAGAATCATTTAAGTTGGAAAAGACCTTTAAGATTATCAAGTCCAATTGTGGACGAAAGATAGCACTTCATAAACATCAACATTTAATCCAGGGAAGAAGCTTAATGATGTAACAAAGGAATTATTTCAGTTGTTAAGCACAGAGGGTTTTAATACAAATATTCTCATTAAGAGTTAATTAAATAAAAGAAATTTTTGAAGGACAATGACTGCATATTTCCTCTGAGGCCAGAGTGCTGAAATGGCAATAGATAGCAGAGAAGATTATGACTCACAAACCTCTGCCATGGGGTTGTGTGCCCTTTCTGTCACAGTGACAATCACCACTATGACTACTCCAAGATGTAAGCTCCGGGACCTTCTCCAGACTCCTGTTTATGCTTCTCTATTCATGCTTCATTCTGGTTCCTGAAGTTTTCTCTTTCCATAGGAAAGCTCCATTGCACAGTTAGATCATGCTTTAGATTATCATAATGAGTGATGGACTAATGTGGCTTGCATCAGGTTTTGAGCCTTTGACTTTCCTGTCCTGAGCTGTGGAAAGGCACCCTTTGTTGTTTCCCCATAATGACAGAGGCAGTCAGATGGGGATGGAAAGTAAACCACTCACAAGAAAAATGCATTTCAAGGGTATTACACACAAAGGATGCCACCAGAAAGGTTGTGTCCTCACTTAGCTGGTATGTAATGCATGGCTTTTAGTCAAGAGAGGAGATCACAGAGAATGGGAGGCTTGAGAAACACAAAGTCCCATCTGACACAATTGCTGTAGCTCACCAAGGGAACAGGCATCCTTGCTGCTATGAGTCAGCAGAAGAGTCAGGCCAAACAGCACCTTCAGTAGTTTTGTGGTTCATTTTCTCCTGGATTGTCTTTTCTCTTGCCTCTGGAGTTCTCTGCCTGCCTGTCCTACTTTTGAGAAGGAGATTGCACAGAAGAAATCACCTTTGCTCTCCTGTGTCCATAGCTGGTACGTTCTCACTCTGTATTTGCTCTGGTCCACTCATCCACTCTCCCTGGACATGGACTGCCAACACAGCCCCTGTGCTCCCACAGCTTTTCTGTCCCCAGCAGCCTGTCTCCCGACATAATACCTGGGACATCCAACTTTCAAAGGCTGATCCATTTCAGTGTGCTTCTTTTTCTCAAAGTAAAATGAAATGACTGGGAAAAAAACAAAAACCGAAAACCAAAACAAACAAACAAACAAAACCCCACAAAAATCTGCTTTTAGTGAAAACATTTTTGTTAGATGCAAGTTATTAAATCATTCTAACTTTCAGTGAAATGTAAATTTCTAAAATAAATATTATTTTAAATTTGAGAGTTGGCACCTTTTTTCCTGGTAAAAATGTTGAAAAAATATTTCCGGGAAGTCCCTTGTCCCTTTTAGACAAAACCAGTTGCTTAACTGAAATGTGTTATGTTCAGCCTCCTTCCACAGTGAATTTGAAGGGAATTTATTCTAAAGAACTGTCACATTTAAAAGATGTAAACTCAACTGAAAGTTTGAATCAGTTAATATTATAAAAATTTTCACCCAACAATCACTTTTCACTTCTGTCACAAGGACCAATTAGATGTAGGCACAAACAATAACTTTGAAGCTAAGGATTTATAATCACCACAAAATTGTATGTGTCTCCTTCAGGTTCCAGGATATTTAATAATTCCCACTGGAAACTCTTTGTCTACACCAATAAAAGAACCTTCCCATGCCGTCCAGCACTCCTTTATAGAAGAAAGGCTTGTATTTCTATATGATAATTAAACACTAATATGAATCTAGGGTTGATTGAAATTTTTATGAACTGCATATTTTTATTAGAGAAAATATGCAGTGAAATTGAATAATTTTCCACAGGAACATGTTGACTTTTATAAGAAAATAATGAAAAGAATCAATGTTTGAAGAAAATCAGTGTGCTTCACTTGGATTTAATAGGTTATGAATGAAGTTAAAACTATTCCAAACAAAGATCTTTACTTTATGAGAATAAATTCTTGAAAAAGAGCTGCTTGAAATTTTAAAATAATAATTTCTTGAATTCTTACTTCATGGGCAACAAAAAAAAAAAAAAGTTATCCTTTCAATTCAGGTTAAAAGGAAACATCAGAGCAGAAATCTACCACAGAGGATAAATTCTCTACATTGACCAATTCTATTGCAGTAGACCATAAAGTCAGACATTGTCTGACCATAAAGTCAAACATATTTTCTTATTTGTATAAGTTCCCATGTAATTTTACTCCAGAATTTAAGACAGCATTAAAATAGTCACTAGCTAATGCAGGTGGTAAAGAAAACTTCTTAAGTAAATGTAGATTTCTATTGTGATACCTCTGTAAACCTGCACAAAACACATCCTTCTGCAAGGAGTTTGCAGTTCATCTCTGTGCATTACTAAAATGAAGACTGACAATAATTTAAATATATTACCTTTTTGCTGATGATAATCTGAGCAGAAACAGCAAGCTAATGTGTTTATCTGCCAGTAATCAATGGAATGACAAGCCAGGGATGAGCAATAGCTAGTGCTGCAGACTGCAGGGACAGGTACGTGGGCTTTGGTCTGACAAAATCAACTGCTCTTGACCCAGGTTAAGATGTCACTAAATTGCTGTCTCTCAGTGGCCCACCACATCTTCCTCTCTAAATCCTCATCTCTGCTGGTTTACCAGCTCAGCCAAGAGCTCTGGTTTACCAAGGGAAGCAAGTATTCCTTGTAGCATCAGGTTTTAATTTGGACTACTGTGTTACTGACTATGAGCCAAATGGGCAAGTTAGGAGGAGCTGCCCCTCCACCAGGATTCTTTACAATGTATGCCCTTTCCCTCAGGGCCTGCAGCTGGGTGCACGTAACTCTTTGTACAATTTTTTGGTGGGAGCACTCAAATATTTCTGGAATTAATCCAAAACTGGTATGCCAGTAATTTCAGGGTAGTCTGTCTTGCAATTTCAAGTTAAATCTTTCAATAAAATGATCATCACAGCTTTCACCCTAAGGGACAATTTTAAATTTTACAGTGTGCAGACAAACTAAGATGTGTAAAGACTTGAAATAAATAAAATAAACGCCACTGAACATTTCAGCCAGTGAAAAACTTAATTGAGGCAAATTTATTTACAATAACAGAGTCATTCTTCCCTGTCCTACTCCAAGTATATTACCTGTTTACATGGATGGCACCATTTTCCCTGGAGTCAGAGCTCACTTTGTGATCCAATTCTCCTCTACAGAAAAGCTTTTCTGGCTAAGATTTTTTTTTAATTTAATTTTTTAAAATACGGAAGATTATCATAAAATCTGTAATGTCTCCAGAATATCCTGATTATAAGGTGCTGGATCTACGCCTCTCATTAGGAATCCATTTTCTTTTGTGACCATCAGATTGACATGACAAGAAAAACCCCCCTTTTCTCATTAATATTGAGAGCTTACAATATTGGATTCTTCTCTCAAATACAATAAACATATGCAATGGTGTAAAATGTGCCTTACTTTACAGTCAAATGTTTGCAAGAAATCACACACAAAGGCTGACTGCAGATGAAACAAACTCAGCATTTCACTGTAACAGCTTTTTGAACAAGCATTAAAATACTTTTGAGGTCTTTGTTTACTCCTAGCATTAAATCACATCCATCTCGGGAATGAAAGCAGAGAGGTTACCTGCTCCAGCCCCTGAGCCAGCCCCTTTGGCTGCCCAGCCTCTTTAAAGGGAAGGCCTGGGACGGATCTCTGAGCACCAGGGAAGCAACAGGCATGTGGAAGGGGAGGCAAGAAATGTTGTAAAAACACACCTGAGACAAGGGGTTGTATCACATCCAACACAGCAGCCAACACTGCTGTTTAGACATTGCCTTTTTCTTAGAAAAATATTTTGTGACTCCACTTTTGGGTTTTGATTTTATTCAAACTCTCACAGAAGAAAGTACAGACAAAAGAACAAGATCAATGTTTTTTTCCTTGCAGTCCTTTACTTTTTTTATTCTTTGGTAAATCTGGAAAAATTAAAGATGTTTAAAAAGTAGTCTGAAAATTTAAAATTATTATTTGAAAATTAAGTGGAAATTTGGACTTCTAATAGGAAAATGGAGTTAGTACCTTTTTCTAAAGAGTCTTCTGAATAAATAACCAACTTTATTATTGACATTTAGGAAATTCTTATTGCTTTTCTCAATCTGATTTTGATTCCTTCAATTCACAGTTAGGTTATTTTGTGAGATGCATGAATATCAAATCTAGTCACTGGATTCTGCTGTTTAATTAAATCACTTCAATGTCTGATAAAACCCTTTCCACAGTCTAAAGGTTTAGTGGATCAATCTGCA
The DNA here is from genome assembly GCF_048771995.1 of Taeniopygia guttata. Classification (NCBI taxonomy): domain Eukaryota; kingdom Metazoa; phylum Chordata; class Aves; order Passeriformes; family Estrildidae; genus Taeniopygia; species Taeniopygia guttata. The sequence goes on along the minus strand of NC_133027.1, from coordinate 66,549,901 downwards.
TCACTTTTATTTTATACAGTTGCCCAAAAGTTACCAAGGATGAAACCTGACTATACTGATGAATGGAGTGTTTACAATTCAGGTGTTCAGATTTTTTGGTCTCTCACAATTACATTTTTTCCACATTGCAGAATTCAGATGTGTCACAGCAGCTGCTTGCAAGCCTTTAAATTTGGCATGAGTGATGTGAGGATAAAGACGAAGTTACATTACCGCTGGACCTAGAGAGCAGGTTTCCTACATGGCAGCTTCTGAATCCCAGCTGCCATCATTTAGCTGATACATAGCCCAGAGCAGTGTTCAACAACGGGGTTTTAGCGTCCCCTTTACAAGAATAATAATTCTTGCAGCAAGTCTGTGCAATGACTTGGCAGAAATGAAACTAAGGAGCAATCAGCACACGTTTTTACTTTAGCTTTACTATCACAGCTAGATGGCAAAATAACCATGATTAGAGGCAAAAATCCCATTAAAATCAATTTGTGTTTTGTCTACATTATTTGGACTGACACTTTATATTATTTCTACAGCAGCCTGTCCAGTGATGTGCACAGAAAAAGAAAAATTCCATAGGGATGGTAGTTTACAGCTGATATGACACACTTGTAATCCCGAAGGAAAACAAACAGCAAAGAATCTGTCTCTGTCTCATCAGACAAGGTATGCAGTGCCAGAAAGCACACGATAGTACTTGCTCCTACAGGAGTTATAACTAGGTGACATTTACAAGCATTCAGCCAATGAATTATGGGGTCTTGAAACAAGAGTTGTCTAATGGGAGCACTATAATATCCCAGAAGAACAGATTGTTTTATGCTGGGGCATCCTATAGCGATGATAGTAGCAAGATTTATTATTCAAAGCCTGAGGGAGAATATACTTTGTAGATCAGAGAAGAAAATATTGTATCATATTCCTAGTGCTTATGAGATACCATGACACAAAATACAATATCTACTTGATAGGTGTCAGGTGGTAGAGGTTTAGTCATTAATGGCTGCTGCCTCATGGCAACAAGGTTTTATGAACTAGTTTATCTCTTTAAAGATATATCTGAAAGTCACCACACTGACATTAAACAAGGGAAGAAATCAAAGCAGAAGACACTGTGACATTTTGGAAATGGATTCCAAAACAGATGTTAAGTCTGAAAGCCACAAGATTGTAAACACACTTTAAAAAGAGTCTGAGAAAAACAGGACTAGGGTTTGCTTCTGCTTCCAGATATAAATGTCAGTTATTGCTTCAGACCTTGTTACGTAAGTTGTCCACAAAACAGCATGACTTCCTTTAAAAAGACAAAACTTTAGGAACATGTGATCCTGTTAAACCAATCTTTAGTTCACCTTGTGATTCAAAACCTTGGCAAAACAATGTCATCATAAAATACTTTTGAAGGGCATAAATAAGTAATTTACCATTGCATCTGATTCATTTTATTTTTCCTATGAGGATCTAATATAGCCTCATCTAATTATGAAGAAAATGAGATCATGGTACCATACAGAGCAGGCCATATTCCATATTGATTATTGCTCATGTGAGAAACAAAGACTCCTGAAGATGTATCTGCAGAGAGGGTCTTGATTTCATCACAGGGGGTTACCCAGTAGTGGTTGTCTTAAAAGGACCTGAATTTCCTTTTGTGTCTACTACTATAAACTATAGCTGTTTTACTTTTACTCATCCATATGAATAAAACTTATGGGGGAGGATAAGAAACCCTTCAAAATGCATTGCTCACCTTTTATCTTCTTCAAAATGTATAGCATCTATTTGCAGTAGCTGACTTAATCTTCTCTTTGTGGAATAGGGTAGATGTTTGCCATGCAATTTTTTGGGTATTGGAACAAAGTGACGATGATTTCTTAGCCTATCATACAGCAAGTGGCCTTCCTCAGCCTTTTGGAGTTGTTAGCACTTACGAGGTCTAAGGTTCATAAATCTGACAAGATTTAGTCTCCTGCTTCTAGACAAGAAATTGAAGTTCTGCCTAATTAATTCTTCTGCAGATCCTTCTTTGGTATTGCAAAAGATCTTTAAGTGGGACATTGCAAGCCTCCAGCACGCGTGTTTATGAAGAAGGAGAGAGAGCTACAGCCCCAGTAACTTCTATGCACAGCTGTAATGGGAGAGAGTTATGGGCCGAGAGCCCAATCAGTGAAGCAAGTTTTTATTTTCGTCTGTGCAGCTGACCTGGATGTTCAGTTCTGGGTATGTTGCAAGGGTGTGAAAGGGGTAGAATTTCTGAATCCTGATCTGTTTTATTATGGATGGTGAAAATTCTTCCCTAATTTGCAGTCTTGTTTTTGAAATTCACTAATTTTGCAGAACTGAATCAAGACAATGACATGCATATCACAATCTTTCCCCAGATGATTAAGCACTTGGGGAATTCCCATCCCCATTCCAACCAAGATGCTGAGAGATTCACTAGCATTGCTCACTGGAGTTCCCCAGCATCATTCCCTAGAACTTGATCTCTATATATAGGGCCGGGGGAGAGGGAAGGCTTTGTCCTTGGAAAAAGGGAGTGTGCAGGATGCCAGATTTAACCTGTCATTGCAGGCACAGGCAATTATTATGAAGAAATAACCTATCTTCTCTGTGCAGAGAGTCTCAGTTGAATCAGCCTGCTTAGAAAAAAAATGGAATCAAGGACATTACTGTAAAAGGCATATTGTACAAATAACTTAAAAATAAACTTCTACCGTACATAATTTTGCCCTCATATTTCTAAATATGAGCATTCATTGTAATATTGTTGTCTTGGTTAAATCATACTAGAATTCTTCATTTTAGGATCACATTAACAGCCCTGTGTCTTTCATTGTCATGCCAAAACTGCCTCTGATTTATCTCCTTGTGATACATCTGGCAGTTTTGTCATGAAGAAGTAACAGTGTATTAGCTATTCCTAGAAATAGCCACAGTGGTTACTTGTCTTTGCATCTGGTCACCAAAACTTAGACTTTCTGGTGTACATGGAATTTTATTCCATGTAAGAGTAAGAAATAATTTTTCATTGGCAAGAAAATAATTTTATTTTATATAATATATGGAAATCACATATAATGATGTATAATATAGAAATATAATGTTTAAAGGTATTCTATTTAAATATATATTTTTCTATATATTATAGACAGAAATATAAGCAAATATGGGCATTTCTTCTTGTCAAATGTGCAAATACTAGGGACAAAGAAACAGAAATCTTTCAAGCTCACTAAGTAAAAATATATATTTCAAACCTGAGCTCAAATCCTAACATATGTTCTAGTATGTCCTTTACCATCCTAGTAATTCACACTGATATGTACAAATAAATTTCCCCAGTTTGGATGTGAACAGCATTGCTGATAACAATTCTGAACCATAAGTACAATTGGGAGAGTCAATAAAGCCTTGTTGCTGGGTGTATCCCTTGTATGACTAAAATAATATTTGATTAGGAATTAATTCTCAGAGACTGTTAGTACCTCTTTGTGAATAATACTTCTGAAAAAAAAAAAAAACCTACAACTTCTGCAAGGAGTGCATTGATTTGCAGTGGTGGAAAATGAGGTGGAAACTTGTGCAAGCTGTCCTGGGCCATCTGTAGCTCCAGGTCTTCATGTGCAGGTTCAGGCCACTGTTGACCTCAAATGACTTCAAACGAACCTGTCTGCAAAAAAAGTTAGTGTTCCACAACAAGTCCTCTAAGTAGCAGATAGTCCTGCTTTGGCTGCAGGACAAGCTGTTCTGTGCCTCTGGAATACATGATATATTGGTTCGTATATATAGGTGTCAGAGCCCTCTCTTGAAAGGAGATGGCTCTTATACACAGCCTTCATCTTCTTGTTCAGCTTTTGTTCCTGAGCAAGCAGTTTTGTGCATTAATTGACTTTTCATTTTAGAGAAGCATACACACACCTTATAATTTGCCATTCTTTAATCAGAAATGTACTAATTATGGCAGAATGACCAGAAATAATAAATTCAACCTTATTTCCTACTACACAGTCTCTTATTGTCCTATTAAGCAGCAGCTAACAGCTAACAGGGAAGCAACTCCAACTCAGTGGTTCACTAGAAATAAGAAAATTCTATGTAGCCTACTGAAAATCACTGTCATACTTTTAAAGTAAAAAATGACACTGGTTTGAAGTTGAATTCTTATCACTGTCTTGAGATTAAAACTGAAGTCTCCTGTAACCTAAAAAAACTTAAATATCTTCATGCACACATCATGATGTGGCTTGCTTTCCTTGCCACTGTACTCTTTTGGATTAGCACATGTGTGCACAGCCCAACCAGATGTTCCTGTATGACTAATGAACACACTGCTTCCTGATCAGTCCAAAGGGCTGGGAGCTACCATGCCTCCCTGTCAGTAAGCTTTGGTAAAAACCAAAGCCAGCCATTTGGAGGCACAAATGGTTTATAGTCTCCTGGGTGATGAATGAGCTCTAAGTGCACTCCTGTTAGTCCTGACTCTTCTCCTCACCCATCATGCCAAAGCCAGAAATAAGCCATGGCGCTGTGCAGCAGGCAGTAGGATGTATATGATATTTTCACCCTTGCAGCCCTGCATGACTAGTGGGTGACTGAATCTTTCTAAGTCTTCTGAATGAATCACCCATGACAATGCTAGCTAGCTTTTTGCTTTTCCTTTAAAACAAATGATGTAACTTGGAATCACTAAAACCAGAGATCACACAGTATGGCAAGGTTGTCTAGAAAGAACATTCCCAAACATATGGAAAAAATAAAAATATTGACAGGTAAAAATTGCTGAAGTGTAGCTATACAAAGAATTTACTAGTGCCAAAGAGAATTACATCCAGTGAAGGTGTTATGTCACTGTTATTTTATTTGTTTAATGGGGCACTCTAGCTCTGCTAAAAACCCAGTTTTGGACTATTAAGCTTAGGAGATGCAATGATCCTCCTGAGCACTGCAGCTTCCAAGTCGAACCTGCCATGAGCTCAGAGAGGTCTCCTGATGTTGCTAGGTAAAACTCAGTCATTCACACAGCTCCTGTCAAATGTGGTGTCAGAGGCCCTCTTTCCATCTTTCCATTACTCCAAATCAGACACAATTCCATCAGGTTCCCTATGCCTATGCTGTACTTAGACAACTTTAGGAACAATTCAGTCCTAAAGTCCTGTCTAGCCTAGCTGTCATCCTTAGTGGAAGATGCAACTCAACATCATGGACAGTTTTCCCTTTAGACTGGAGACAGATTCATCCTATCATAGAGGATGGATCATACAGGATAAAGCCCCTGTGAAACCACATGAGACCCACATGGCTGGAAACAGCTCTTCCCCATGAAAACAACTCCAGAGTTGAAAAGGCAATATCATATCCCAGAAAATTGTTTCCTGAATGTGTTTGGCACTGAATCATTTTGAGTTCCTTTTGTTTAAAAGACCACCGCTGTGATGGTTAGTTTCTCTAACAATCACACTCTTCCTCCTTGGTCTACAATCAACCAAGGGAGTCTTGGTTGTAAAACCAACTTCTTTAAAAACATGACAGTGATTTTCAGTAGGCAATACAGAATTTTCTTATTTCTATATACAATTTGGCAGGAGTAAAATTTCACTGACTCTTTTAGATTGTGGAATCTCCCTCTCTGGAAATACTCAAAACTCGCTTGGATGCAACCTGCTGTAACCTACTCTGGGTGAATCTGGCCTCCAGAGGACCCTTCCAAACCCAACCATTCTGTGATTCTGAAAGTATTTATATCCCAGCACCTGAGTCAGAGGACCAAGAATTCCTACAAAGCAACTGGAGCACCCACCCACTGCAGCTCTAATGTTTGTAACTAGGTAGGTGGGCAATTATGCTGACACTGAAACATGTGACCCCACAGGGCAGATTTTCCTACTAAAAAACCCTTCTTATGCTACAGACAGTACAGGATGAAACAACACAAAATCCCAAAATTCATTAGCTTATCAAGTAACTTCTTTTATAATCAATGTTCCAGACATTTTAAAATATCAAGTCAAACAGCTTTAGAAAAGGTATTGCTATGATTACTATGCTACTTCAAGTCTGTAGGCTACTTAATAGCCTTTTTTTTTTAATGACAAAGCACCTTTTTAAAGAGGAGAGTCTTTGCTTGAAAAGGTATAACCATAAAGGCATTAAAGTAAGTATCAGACTTTTTGATGGGCTTAGGTTCAAAACACAAGCTGAAGAGCTGCAGAAAACTTCTTTTAAGGTCTCTGTTGTTTGGAAACATCCTGCTGTCAAAGCTGTGTAGTGCAAATTGCATATGTGGCTTTGTGGGCAGATCTCAGCTGTTTATTTTTACACACTGCTAAATATGAACGCTCACACATTAGTAAATCTACTTGCAAATGCATTTTGGAAACACTTGAAATTTGTTTTCCTGCTCTGTATCTCCATGTTGAAAGAATTTCCAGACATAAATACCCATCAGTGAAAAGTGACTGTTATTGTTTGAATTTGAAATTAGTAAGTGCTTAAATAATTCACATTTCGTAGAAAGTGACAGCAAACAAATTGCACTACCCACAGCCTTAGGAATAAATGTGGTTTATTTCACATACAGCCACTCACTTACAGGAGATCATTTACACACCTCGGGAACTGCTTTGGCATTTGATGTAGACTTTACTTCAGATAAAGACCCAAATCATACTGCCTCAAGAATTTACACTTCACTCTCCTCTTGGCTTCAGCGACAGTGTCATGTACAGAACAATAGCAGACCAGACGTGTCCATTCATTTTCCATTTATGAGTAACCAGAATGAAGTTTCTGAAGCCAGTAGAAAATAACCCCTCCAGAGGTTCACCCAGTGAATCCTCAGAGTCCTTTGTTTGTAGGTCAGTGATACTAGCCAAATTGTATGATTAAAACCCACCTGCTTACCTGAAACAGCAGTTCATGAGAATGATGATGATTGTCAGGTGGGGTACTATGGGATAGCTCTAGGACCATAAGCAAGTATATGCACCAAAGCATTAGAGAAAAACCAGATTGTTCCCTTAATGACCAGACAAGTCTCAGCTGAGGTATGAGAAAGGAAGTCCAAGCCACAAAAATTCATTCTCCTCACTCAAAAGAAGCAATTAAAATAAAAAGCCCTGCTTCTGTCATAGCTCAGTTCCAGCACAGAGTCAGCCAGCCACAAAAGCACTGCAACAGCCCGTGTAATTAATACCTCAGCCAGCCAGCCAGCACACTGCACTGTGGTGAGAGTAAGCAGCGGAGTAACCTCACCTGTCCCACAGCAGGCATTGCCAGTAAGAGGCAGTTGTGAAAACCAGTGACTGCATGGATTCTGCCCAGCAATTTATATAATGAGCAGATGAAATTATTCTGCTTGGCTTCTCTGAGTCATGATGCCAATCCCTACCATCTTCTGGAGCTCACTTGGCTAGATTAATATATACAGATCCTATAATCAAACCTATGAGGGGAAGAAGGGCCTGTCCTCAGGATCAAGGAAGATCAAGGCTGTCATATAAGGGTGGGGCAACCCTGAGAGTGCTTATTATAGGAAGTGCTGGCAATGATGCCTCAATATTAAGGTCATCTTACATTTTGTCTTACACAGCTAACATGGAAATGATCTCTTACACCTTTCCTTTGTGAGCTCTCAGAGTAAGAAAAAATAAGACTCTTCTAAGATGATAAATATCAAACTTGAAACAGTCACATTTTTATTTATGCCTCACACCTGGGTTAGGTGCTCAGAGATTGAGAGGCTCTATTTGGACAGCTCTTAAACATGTATAACCTCTCTCCAACAGAAATATACACAAATGGCAAGGAAATAAGGTCTTAAAAAGCTGGGTGCAGACCAACAGGGTTTTCCTGGAAGCTTAAAGAAAAAATAATTTATTGTCAATTAACTAATCTTCCTGCTCTGTATCTTCTGTGGCCACAGCATATCTAGCTATACATTTAATATTTTCCCTCTGAAGAAAGGGCATGATCCAAATTAAACTGTTTTTTCCCCTCATGACTCTTAAGACACACTGCAGCCCCTTAAAACATGGGATTGCATATGAGGAGTAAGAACCCTTACCAAGGGTTAACACCCTGTATAACTCCGACCTAACTACAGCCTCTTAAAGAACTGGCTTCCACAGGCCGAAGGGTAGAACCTGCAAAGGAAGGCTCAGCAACCAGCACATGTGGGTGCAAAGGGAATAAAGTTCTGGAGCATAGTTCTGACACACTCCAAGAAAGGTGTCAGAGAAGCACTGCCAGTAACAGCAAAAGGCATACTGTGGCGCTACTGATGGCTGGTAGGAAAAGTTTTGTTGAGGTGACAGCTTTAGCAAGGCCCAGTGCCTGTAGAGGCCCCGAAAAGGTGACTTCGGTTACACGATGGATTGTGCTGCTGGTGGCCCCACGCTGGAAGCAAGGCGGTGATCGGAGCGGGGCTGTCTGGACCCGAGGCAGCAGCCGTGCTCCCGTACCACCGCCTGCACAGAGGGCTCGGGAGAGCGGCCGGAGGGAGCTGTGACCCCAAGGCCAGGCCAGGCCAGGCCAGGGCCGGGAGCAGCTCTCCCGAGGCCGCGGCGCTCCCGGCCCCTCACACCGCCCCCGGCCGCCGCCACGCACGCGCGCAGCGGGGCAGGGGGAGCGCGCGCGACATCCGGGCACCCCGCCCCCTCCGCCGGGGGAACGGGGCCGCGCCTGCGCGCGCGCTCCCGGGCCCCGGCCCCGCCCCGCGCGCTCGCTGTCCCTGCCCTGGCGCGCGGCCGGCGGGGGCGCGGCCGGAGCGGGGACGCGCCGGGAGCCCCGCGGGCGGCGCGGCCGGGCCGGGAGAGGCGGAGCGAAGAGAAGCGAAGAGAAGCGGACCGAGTGCGGCGGCGGCCGGAGCCCGGCGGGGGGAAAGTGCGAGGAGCAGCGCAGGCTGACGTGCCTGCTCGCCTGCCTGCGGAGCAACGGGGACGGGTGAGCCGCCGCTGCTGGCCGCGAGTGGCAGGGAGAGCCGGGCCCTGCGTCCCGCTGGGGCCGCGCCCGCTGCCCGGCAGCCGGGCGGTAAACAAATGGCGGCCCGGCGGGGGCCCGAGCGCCCGGCGCCGCCGCCCCGCCGCGCCCCTGACAGGTCGCGGTTGGAAGAGGCCGCGGGGGTCGATGCGCGGCTCGGCCGCGCCGCCTCCTCCTCGCCCGCCCCCCGTGCCCCGCGGGGCCCGGAGCGCCGGGTGCGTGCCGGGCCCACGGGCGGCGCGGACCGAGCTGTGCCTCGGCCGCTTCCTCTGACCCCGCCGCGCTGCCAGCGCTGTCGGGCGTCGCGATTGCACGTGGGAAGGGCGTAGGGCCGGGGTCTGCCTGGGGCTGTGGAGACCGCAGTCGGAGAGTCGCCTTTCTATCTGAAAGGAGGGGGAAGAGAGCAAATAATCCAGAGATATTGCTGAAATCCTTCTCTAATCCCCCGTGTTTGTGTTAATTCGAGTGGATGTGCTCAGACCATGCAAGAGGTGATGTTTTCTCTCTCAGTCCCTTTTTTTAATAGCAGTTTTTTGACGTGCGGTGGAGCCTTTGTTTCCCTCCTTCATGCAGGTAACGAGGGTTGCGTGGTTGTACTCCTGTAACCCCCGGCAATCAGAAGCATACAGGGAGATGACAGCAGCTTGTTGAACGGCTCGCGTCTTGGAACAGTTGTGTGGCCTCACTTCCAAAAGTTCTAGCGTCGCTGTTGTTCGCAGCAGGTCTTCCAAATTCTTGAGGGAAATAACCCGTGGGCTGGAGAGGTGGCTTTCTTTTGTTTCTGCAAAGCTCTACTCGGATTTGGCTGAGGAGCTTTTTGTAATCCTTGTTTCCCTTTTGGTGATTGTGTTGTTAATAATGCCAGAGAAGTTTTAGCATACTAGTCCAAACCCAGTGCCCCTAAACTAACAGCCTCACCTTGCTTGTGCTAGCACTTAAGGCAAGATATCTCCCTACTTTATCTAGAATTGGTGTGGAGTACTTGATGGTTAAGTCCTTTCTTTGGAAACCTGCTGTCTTCTGCTTCACGTTGATGTGATACACCTTGTGCTGTGATTTGGGGGGGTTAAGGTGCATGCATCTGGTTTGAGGAGGATGTCAGTTATTTATGACCTTCTCCTCTGCACCCCTCTCTCAGAAGTACAAAAAATATTAGAAGAACTTTGTTGTTAAGCAAGTCAGGTAACTGGAATACTGAAAAATGCACTGGCAGCTTTACTCTGTCTTCCACTCTATATGTGTGTAAACATCTATGTGGAATTTCTCCATAGTAGTCAAGTTTAATCGAGAGAAGAAATAGATTAGAGAGAGTGAATTGGGATTGTATTACAAGCTGAGACTTTTTGTGGGGTTTATTCTCTCATTTGCATCCAAAGTTAGAAGGTGTTAGGGAACAGGAGAATCCCATCAGAGTGGGCAAAAACTATGCAAAAGCAGTGTTTTTATTCTGGTGCCTGAATATTCTTTCTTTTGCACCAAATTCTGCAATTTGGTGCAAATTTACGCAATTAACTTCTTAAATTTGGGTTATATTTCCCTTACTTCCTACTTCAAAGTTAGAAGTCTAATGGGCAAAATAAGTGCTGCATTAAACAAGTAAAATCTGTTTGGAAAGCTTCTGGACAAGATTTCTGCTTGGTTTTGTACAGCCAGGTTTTTAGGTTGTAAAGAGTGTCTACAACAGAGGGTGTAGTCTACCACTTTGTGAAGAAGAAAGCATATGGTTATTAGTCTTTAAATGAGTTCTTGTGGCTGCTGCAGATTTCAGCTGTGTAAGAAATCCCTGTTTTGCCTTCAGTCCAATTGAACTAAAAGGAGCAAAATTTCTATCGTATTGATAGACCTATTTCTTTGGTGGGCTCTAGCTAAAAGGAGGCAAATGAGATCCAGTGGAATAAAGATGGGAGCAGGGAATCATGTATAGTCATCATTGTTCTGGTGACAATTTCCCTTCAGTTTCCTTATATGCATAATGAGAATAAAGATAATGTATCTATTAGTGAGATGGTTAGCTTGTATAAGGGGTGATTAGTATTCCTGAACTGGCCACAAAGAAATGAATATTTACATTATTGATGGTTACAGAGAAATCTGTGTAAGCTGTCCTAAATGTCAGGACACTGTCTAGTCTCAATATTGAATGAAGGAAAAGACTGAAAAGCCTTGTAATATAAACTAGTCTGAAACAGGCCAAGAGTGTTAAAATGGCAGGGGAGCTCTAGATTATAACTTACTTTGCAAGCTACTGTTTTTAATAATTTTTGATGTGACACTTGGTGTCTTATTATAATCTTTTAGTGATTTTTTAAAAGCTGTTTGACGCTTCAGGACCCTGCAAACCCCTACAGTCAGTACAACATCCAGTTGAGTAGATCGTGTTGTTTCTTACCAAATGTCCAACATTGATCCGAGTTCTTAATATGAGATCACGGTGAAAAAATGATAGGTCTAAACTTAAGGCTTGAGAATGAGAGGCGTGATGAGGTAAGTTTCTGAGTGATGTAGTTACAGCTGTTCATGTAAAACTTTACTTAGTGGTTCAGGCCGAGTGTGATACCTGGTTCAGACTTTGCTGCAGAGGTGCTGGAAGGTAGGTGTTGTTTTGTTGAAGTTCAGGCTTTTATTTGTCTATTTAGAAACATCTCTAGTTCAAACTGTAGTTTTCCAAAAGTATGCTAGACAGAGAAATTTGTTGGTGTGATAGATTCATTGCAAATAGGATCGTTATAGGAGTGTGCTTTATTGGCAAAGCTTTAATGCTCTTACAAAACCTTGTTTTGTCTGAGTCACTGTTGTCACCAGATAAGGAATGAGTTTGGATAGGATCCTTCAGCTGGAGTCCTTGGGCAAAAAGAAATAACATCAAGCCTGTTGACATTTGGAAAAGGTGGTCTAAATGATTAAATTAGAGATAACAAATTGATTAATAATTGTACGTCCTAAAACCCTGTGCAAACTTGTAGTGAAGATGTTCGTGTTTTCCAGTTTTTTATTCATGTCAGAAACATGCTGAAAGAGCTGGTATGACATGCTCACTATGAGATATATTCCTAGCTTTCTGTTGTTGACTGTTTGCGATAGGTGAGGTTTTGTTTAGACAGTCATTTTATTTAAAACTATTTTTTTTTTACTGTTTTGTTGGTTTTAAAACCAAGCAGCTTGGAAGGGGGGAAAGCCTGACAGTTGCTGCAAAAAGTGTCTTTAATTTGATAAGAAAGGAAAATACTTGAAAATAGAATAAAGTTGTTAAAACTTTGTCTTATCAAATATTTTTGTTTTACTTCAAATTTTTCAAAATATTTTGAGACAAACTCCCATCATTTCTACCTCAGTGTAATCTGATAAGGTATCTTTGTGGGTATGTCTGTTAAATTCCTTTCTGTACTGTCTATTTTGCTACATATTAGTCAGGCCATTGTCTACTACCAAGGGTGTATTTTTAACAGAAAAAATAATATGGACATAATTAATGACATTGCACTTCAGTGTAGGATGTTGGAGAGAAATTGCTTTCATAGTCTATTTACTTTAAAGTTGTTCTCACATTTTGCTATGGGACCTGGTTAAATTTGTCCCATAGTAAGATGTGAAACAGTATATTAATGAGATGTTTGGCCTGATTCTGTAAGTATGCAGAGGTCAGGCATTCTTCGGCAGCAGCATGTATGAATTAAAATAATACGTAAGAAGGATTTATTTTTTGTTTCATTTTGGTGGTTAAAACTATCTACTGTAATACAGAATGCATTATTTTTTCCAGTAGTTCTGTTTCTGGTTACTGAGAAATAGCTTATTTTCTTTCCTGCTTTTCTGGAGGATTTCTGAGTTGGTACTGGGATAAGAATATCATTGTTCCTTGGGGCATATCACCTCGGTTTCACCTCTCTCAAGTTTTAGTGGTAATCCTTGGGAATGAAAGAATGGAAGAAGCATCTTGATACAGTAAAAAGCTTTTTAATAGTAAGCAACTGCTTAATAAGTTTCCATGTATGAAGATTGAAGATGTACAAATTTTAACTAGACTAAAATGCAGTTTGTAAAATAATCACTTTATTTATTTTAGTTCTCCAGCTGTTGCAATCTTTCATACAATTTATTTTTTTTCCCTGAAGTGGTCAGAGCAGTGAATTAAGTGCAGTAGCTCAGAATAATAACTTTTAATAATCTCTTGCAGCCTTAAATATAATTAGGTTACCGTCCAGTGTGACTAACAGCTAGCAGGAAGCTAAAGTGGCAGAACTTAGGTTATACTTGTGAAGTCTGTTAAAACCTTGTTTATATTCCCATAAAATCTACAGAAAATTTCAGTGTTTGTAGCCCAAGACTGTGTTAGCACATGACCTCTTCAGGGGATTGTACATACAGAAAGTAATGTCTTTCTGAAATGAAACCTTACTTCTGATCTCATTTCTTGCAGAATCCGCAGCAATCAAGGAGTCACACTGTGTTCAAGTTCAGAAGTGTTTTACACATGAACTCTACTGGCTCTCTAGCTGATTCTGCCCTGTCACCATCTCAACAGGTAGAGTGCTTTTGTGCCTGAGCCATGCAGTAAGTGTAGCTGTTCCTTGTGTGATTGTCCTGTGTCCGTGTGTGGCCAAAGGCACATTGAGGTCTTTGGGCTTCTTCTCTGGGAAATCTGTCAAGAAAGCAAGAATGCATGGCAGATCTGTCACAAAAGTACTCTAAAGAAAAGCCTGGTAGTTTTGCTTTTGATTTTTAGCACTCTTTTAACTGAGTTTAACAGGGATAGAAGAAAGTGTTCTGTCATTTCATCAGAGCTTCTGTTCTAAAATGTAACAAAGCCAGACAGGTAAGGCATCAGTGGAGGGTCCACTTCAATCAAAGCAGTATTTTGTTTGGCTCTTTTCCCCTTGAATTTTTTTTTTTTTTTTTTTAGCTGCAGTGATTTGGGAGGAAATAATTTCACTGTGTTTTCTGAATGGTAGGAAGATGGTTTGCACTAGGAAGAAAGGATATTTGGGGCAGGGGCAGACAGGCAAAATCTTCTTTATAAGGTTGGCATAAAAAAGATTGCAATTCGCTGTAATTCTAGAGTTCATGATTTCTGCTGTAGTTAGAGGTTTCTCTTTTTTGGTCTGGTTTGTTTGTAAGGTGGATAGGTAACCTTTATTTATGCTTAAAAAGCAGCTAGTATATATTCCTTCGATGTTAGACCACTGATAAAACTAGAATCTTTCCAGAAGTATGTGTCCCCAAGAGGGGTTTTTTCTTGCAGTAAAAAGCCATGCTTTAGTGTAACCTTTTTCTGTCTCTTTTGTATTAATACATAATAATAGCTGTAGTCTATGATGGTAATGGTTGAAGTAGCGTCCTGCTTACATAGTAGTTTGGGCTCCTAGTCATAGGAGCTCTTTTCATGTTTTCAGTGATTAACAATAAATTTATGTAAACTCATTCTAGTATGTTCAGTATGTGCAGTCACTACCAGCCAGGGAAGATGCTCTCATCTTTGTTGTGGATGAATTTATGTTTGAGAATGCAGTGAACACTCATCCATCCAACTATTTTGAATATAGTTTTAGCTTCCCTGGTCTATTTTGTTTTAACAGAAATTAAAGTTGTCCTGATGAACTTAGGGGTAGGGGGTGGTAATTAGTATTGTGTAAGGTTGAGAAATAATTTTTGGCATCTGAAAGAAGAGCTCCTGAGAGAAACCTGGGAAAATGATGGAAGATTGTCTAGCTTCTGTTTGAGGTAGCATCAGAAGAGACAGCAGACTGAGTTAGAGAATAAAATGACAATTTATTAAAGGCTTTTAACAGATACACCTTGGGCAATGCAGGAGCCTCACAGAGTCTATACCCATGGATGATAGTCACGAGTTTTTTGGGCACATACAAATTCAGTCAATTTGCATATCAGGGGTTAGTTGTCCAATTACAGCTTCAGGTAATGAAGTCACACTCCCCTAGTTTGCTCTCCCCCCAATTCTCAGGCCTGTAAGGATTGTTTTGTCAGGCCAAGCTGTGATGAAAGCTTACTAATACTCTATATGAAGTTCAGAGTTATACACTAATGCTGTGCAGCATCTGAAAAATATAAGAGCTAAAACTTCACTTCTGCAGTGCCCAAAACAAAAGGGAATTTTTTGGTATGTTTTACGTGTATTTGCTTGTGGGTGAATTTGGATGCTCCTGGGAGTTTAAACCTGTAGTACAGCTTGTGTGTCTCTAGTCTTCTACTTCCTTGAAGCAGTAGTTCAAGAACCTGTTGGTCTAATCAGTTGAATTTGATAGAAGAGTCTTAAAGGTAGTTGAGCTTCATAGGTTGGATGAATAATAAGGGGCTATGTAATGGAGGGCTCCAATAGCAGTAATGGTTGCTGTGATTTCCTGTCTTATTGGTCCCAAAGTATTAATATAGAAGAGAGTGAGCAAGCAGGCTTTGGGTTTGATAATACTAAGTACAGTTTTTGTGGTATAGAAGAAAGTGAGAACTTGCACTTGCAGCTGAAGCATTGTGTGTGTCTGAAACCCTTATTATGCTATTTTAATGTTTGTGTTACAACAGCAACTGGAAATCACGTGGCTGTAGCAGCTGGAATTTTAATCCTTTTAATTATGACAGATTTTCAAAGCATGTTCTGGCTGATTTAGTCAGCTGACTGTATAGTATGTACAATAACATCAAGTGATGGCACAAATTCTGAGAGCAGTGGTCACCTCACTGGAACGGGATGTATTTTTAGGTTTCTCTGCTAGTAACAGTCAAGTGTATGTACTTCAGCACCCTGAACTGAAGGAACTGAAGCTGGTTGCTGACACTACATTATCAGAAAAGGACAGCTGTTCGTTCTTGCTGTAGTCATTGATCTGACACTATCTTCTGACCATATTGTGACAAGGAGCACAGTGGGATATAATTCTGTAAATATTGGTGTTTTAACAACAGGTATTTTTCTTTATGTCAGCAATGACCTTCTTTGTTAGCCCTTTCAGTTTGCTGTATTAGAGGAAATAAAAGGACTTGTTACCTCCAGGGAGAATTTTCTCTATCTCCCCTTTACCCAGCAGGTTTTTAATTTACAAAGCAGTATTTGGGAAGAGGGTGGTTCTTGTTCTCAGTATGGTACTAATGATATATTGGTTGAGGTTCTGTAATGGGAAATTATTCATATGTGAATGCTCTTAATCTATGAATAAAAGAGGTGCTAAGTTCTGTGCTTTACAAAGTTAGCTTACAAAATAGAGTGAGTCATGGTCTTTTGCTGATTAATCAGTGTGATAATTCTTGAGGTGTTATCTATTTATTTTACCAGTTTGATAGGGTCATTTGGGTTTTTTTTTTCCTTTGGACTTAATTTGCAATTCAAGAATTGAATTATATCAGAAGCCTAAAGTAGTTCAAGCAGTCCAGGAACTCATGACTACTCAAAACAGCTGTTGAATTTGAAGCTCAAGTATTAAAATTTAAAATGCATAAAAGGACATTTAATATATTTAAAGAGACTTTGTAGTAATTGCTAAATAAAATGCAACATTCTGACTAAATTGAAATTTTGCAGGAGGTGCTGAGGAGTTAAAGCTTGTAAGCAGAACGCAGAATTTTAGTGAATGTTCTGCTGATGGTCTACTGATGTCTGAAGATATTTTAAATTATATGTTTAGAAAATGAGCCAAAGGATTTGAATTTTAAGATAAATGGCAACTAATATCAAGCTTCTTGGTAACCAGTAAAATTCTTATTTATAGTAACTGAGAGAATAAGTTGCTTTAGCTGTGTGATTTTGTGCATAACTGTTTCTTGATAAAACCAGCCTGAAGCATCTGTAATAGAGTAAATTTGCATCTAGCTATTGGTAAGACTTGGTCTTTTAGTGTCAGCTTTGGCTTTGTCTGTTAGTGATATTTGATGTTTTTGCCAGATTTTGTTTCCTTCTTACTTTGAAAGATCATTTGCTTATATGAAATAAAAGTTTTGATGAATATTAGCCTATGAGTGAAAGGAGTTCAGGAGGCTGAGAAAAGCCAGTATCATTGTGCAACTCAGGTTTCACAATCTGATTTGTATAGACCAAGATAGTGTGCTGGGGAGGAGGATGTTTTACTGTCTTAATAGAATGTTCTGTGTAAGCTCAGGCTATTTAAAGATGAGTTTAATTTGGTCAACCATTTAATGATGGTTGACTAATTTAGGGTATGTCTCTAGAAACGGTACAGGCAAACACGAGCTCAGTTTGACTGTGTTCTGAGCTGCTGCATGTGGGCCAGCTTTGGCCTAGAAGCAGTAGAATAGTGCTGGCTTAGCAGTGTGTGCTATTTTTCCAGCATAATTGACATGTGTCCCCTTTCTGGGTTAAGTGAAGGTGGCTTATCTGCCTTGCCCAAAATCAGTAAAATTTTGGCCCAGATTGCTGTCATGCAACACATCTTGACATGATCTGATGGTGTTGATGTGAAATTTCCCACTGAAGTCCAGGTGTCACAGTCAGTATGGAATGGGCTACGGGCAATCATGAGGGTCTGGAAAGGATGTGTGTCTGCACCCGCTCCACGCGCCGGGGTGTGCCCAGTGCGGAGCCATGCGGTGGCAGCTCGCAGGGCAGCCCAGGCCTGCCCCTCGCTGCTGTGGAATACGCCCGCTCCTGTGGGTGTCCTGTGGGTCTTGACAGCACTGCCCTAGGGCTGCTGTCAGTCTGTGCCCAGCTTTTCCATCCTGTGGGAAAGGGCATCGGCAGCTCATGACATGAGGGCCCTCTTTTCACCTGGGGTACTGTCAAGTGGATGGTGAAGCCGCTCAATAGGGTGAGAACGTCCATAACACTCATAGTGAAGCAGAGATCATCTTGGGTACCCTCGTGGGCAGATGAGACCTGTGCAGCTGAGCCCAGTCAGCAACACACTGTCCCATCCTAAGAGAGTCATAGGTAGTCGTGCCCTGAACACACCCACATGCTGCTCTCCCAGTGGCTCACTTCTGGCCAGCTTGAAGTGAGCAGATTGTTGCTTTATGGTAGCAGGACTTGGTTTAGATAGATGAAACAGGGGCTGGGCTCTCTAAAGGCACTGTCATTATAAACTAACAATTGTCTTTTTCAGTGCTATTTCCATTTTGTCTTATGCACTTTAAAAGACACACATAACCTGAGAGCTTCCTTTTGATCTCTGTTCACCTGTTAACTTGAGGAGAAGTAGTTTGGTTTCAGTATTGATGGAGATTTCTGAGATTTTCTAGCAACAGGCCACATTATTTGGCAAGAATTACTGAGGAGAGGGCTTTGCTGGAAGAACTAAAATTCTCTTCAGAGAAGTCAAATATTTAATTTTTCCATTATTTACGGAACATGTTTAATCTCTTTGTAGTAGATGCTATCTGACTTAATTTGCAAGTCAAAAGCAGGTTGTGTGCCGAGCTGTTTGCAAAAATGTGGAACAAGTCAGTCACTGAGTCCTATGACTGATACGCTTGACAATTTATTTGAAACTTACTGTTACTCAGTATGTGAGGTAAGGTGGTGGGGAAATTCAGCTGTGTTTTGCCTGCTAAGTGTAGCACATACGCCTTTTTGTTAAAAGTGTTCAGGAGAGTGGGTGGCTAAAATATTTAAGTTATCCAAATTACGACGCATGGGGGGATGAGGACTGATTGCTACTTAAAGTTGGCATGAATTTCAAAGCATTATAAAAGAATACAAGTGAGGGAAGTGTTGCATATATTTCTATTTGAATGCTTTAAGTTATTTAAGGTGGAGTGTCTAAAATGCACTTTTGTTTCCTTTTGCCTTCAGTTTCAAGAGAAATAGTTTGCTTTTTATAGTTTAGAGTAATTTTAATTTAAGAAGGTTTAATGCATTAAACCTGAAGTGTTTAGTTTAAAGACAATGCGTGAGAGCACTTGTTAGCAGAATAAGGAACCCTTTTTATTAATCTTAAATTATTTGAGCATTTTATTTCTCAAGAAAATTGCTGGGGGGAGTAAGGAAAAGACGGACTGAGCAATGTATCTTTGAAACAATATTTTTTGAGGTTTGGCTTTGTGCAAGTCATTCACTGATACCTCTGAACTTTAATCTGTACTGATATCACTTCTGAGAGGGAGTTTGTAAGAGTGTAGGGGAGAGCTTGGTAACATGTGTGGGCCTGCACTCCAGCTGGACAGCAGTTCCAGACTTTCTCAAAGTATGATACAAAGACACAAAGTTTACTCTTCTTTTTTTTTCTTTTTTCTTAATTTTTAATTTATTTTTCTTCAACAATTGAGTTTTTTGTTGGTGTCAATGTATTGTTTTAGATTGCACCATGGATGTATATGTGTTTTGATTTTTACTGCTGTTTGGCCTTGTTATTCAGAATTGTTGATATCCTTACACTTTGAATTCCTGGTATTGTGATCAGAGTGGCAATGGGATACATTAAAAAATTACCTTTTGTGGGTTGAAGTGGACATAGGCAACTCAAGTTTTATGTAAATGTTTTCAGTGAAATAAAAGGACTTATTTAATATGTAGTGTAATTATGTAGTATTATTTGCTACCATTGTACAACAACTACTGTAGAAAATAAAGGGAAAGACTGTAGGCTTTAGATAAAGAAAAAGTGAAGAGCTGTTGTAAAGGACTGCAGTCTGTCAGAAGCAGGGAGTGGGGAGAGAATGTGACATGGCATGGAATCGAGATGCTCATTGAAGGCTGCAGATTGCCTTAAGCAGGATGCAAGAAGAGGGTGCCAGCAGCTTAGGTGGGAGCAGGCAGCCTCTGTTTAATTTAGAGAATTGGACATGAGGATGAATCTGGTTTCCTTTATTTTGTCTCTGTGCAATTATATCATTTATAATTGTTGTTGGCTACAAGTAGTTGGTTATATAGTTAGTCAAAGGTCATGCTTTGTTTTTCATGGAATGATCTTTTTGCAATGAGCAGGGAAAAGGGGCTATTCCACAGTGAAGGATTATACAACATTTTTATTTAAGTTGCGTATATTAGACCTGGTAAATAAATGCATAGACTATGTTCTGGGCTCTGATACAAATATGTATTTTTAATTTTCAGCTTAACTTTTAAGCACCATTTCTTTGAAATAAGATGTTACTTGTTTTCATAAAATGTCTACTGATCAACAGTAGCTAGTAAATATTAACAATATTGAGTCAATATTCTATTCTGTTGTCTCCTTTCTCTTTACTCAGAGTTGGATTTACAGTCATGGAGGAACATCAGCAACACTTACACTGTGTGAACTGTGTCAGCCGTCGTTGTATGACCAGACCAGAGCCGGGCATTTCCTGTGATTTGATTGGCTGCCCCTTGGTTTGTGGAGCAGTTTTTCACTCATGTAAAGCTGAGGAACATCGCATGTTATGTCCACTTGAAAGAGTGCCTTGTTTGAATAGTGGCTTTGGATGTCCCTTCATAGTAGCCCGAAATAAAATTGCTGATCATCTAGAAGTTTGTCCTGCAAGTGTGGTATGTTGTACCATGGAGTGGAATAGATGGCCAGTCAGTTATGCTGACCGAAAATCTTATGAAAACCTGAGTAAAGATGTTGATGAAGTGGAGCAGCTAGATATGGCTTTAGCTCTTCAAGACCAGCGCATGTTATTAGAATCACTTAAAGTAGCAACTATGATGTCAAAAGCAGGTGATCAAATACCAGAATCCAGAGAGCAAACCTCTGTCAAATCAAGTGCCCCCGATACAGTGCATACCAATGGTTTGATGCCTGTAGATGAAGAGTCCTATGGTGCACTTTATCAAGCTACTGTAGAAACAACGAGGAGTTTAGCTGCTGCTCTGGATATCCTGAACACTGCTACAAGGGACATTGGTATGTTAAGTTCAAACCACTGCATTTCACCACATGAAATGAAAGAAGATCCCAAGATTAAAGAACAAGCTTCTAGTGGCGTTATTCAGGATAAAAAGTCTGACTCTGAAAATCCAGATGAAGATGTAGGAGCGGTTGGGGGAATTAACTTTGATAGCGTGAGTCAAAATTCACAAACAGAGCAAAATGGTTCTTGTGATATTTGTTATGATGTAGTGCAAAACCATGACTTAAATCTAAACCTCAGTAACTCCTCTCTTTTGTGTAACGGCTTTCATGTAGAAAATGAATGTTCAAAGGTGTTGGGCCACAGTGAAGATCTTGGTGTATCAAATTCAAAACCATCTAGTGTAGCAAATGGTGAATGTACTGCGTCTCATGAGGATGAAGCATTACAGTCTTGCAGCTCCTGCCCTGTAACAGCACAAGTTGAAGCAACACCAGCTGATCACTTAGTTAATGGCAATGCTAGTCATGTACTACTTCCCCATAATGCTAATGAAGAAGAAATGTTAGAGAGACAAGTAGAGCAAGAAAGACTGAGAAACATAGATGCATTTTCACTTTTACGGCATCGATCATACAGATTCCTTGTTAACCATTATTGGTCAACACCAAAAGAAGACAAAGCTGTTGATACATCAGATTTGGAGATAACAGAAGATCCTATGGGTCTTCAGGGAATTGATCTAATCACTGCAGCTCTGTTGTTTTGCCTAGGAGATTCTCCCGGAGGTAGGGGGATATCAGAAAGTCGCGCTGTTGATGTGTATCATGTTGACTTTGGGACCCAAACATTTTCTCTCCCATCTGCTATACTGGCCACAAATACAATGGTGGGGGAAATAGCTTCAGCTTCTGCATGTGATCATGCCAACCCACAGCTCTCAAATCCAAGTCCATTCCAGACCCTTGGATTGGATTTGGTATTGGAATATGTGGCTAGATACCAAACAAAACAGCGTTCAATGTTTACATTTGTTTGTGGACAGTTGTTTAGAAGGAATGAATTTTCATCACATTTTAAGAATGTGCATGGAGACATTCATGCTGGCCTTAATGGCTGGATGGAGCAGAGGTGTCCTTTAGCATATTATGGGTGCACATATTCTCAACGAAGGTTTTGCCCTTCAACACAAGGGGCAAAAATTATTCATGACCGCCACTTACGGTCATTTGGAGTTCAGCCTTGTATATCCACAGTATTAGTAGAACCAGCGAAAAGCTGCTTAATTGGACTACACAATGACCATCTGAGTAGTCTACCTTTTGAGGTGCTGCAGCATATTGCTAGTTTTCTAGACGGCTTTAGTTTATGTCAGCTCTCAAGAGTGTCACGTTTAATGAGAGATGTGTGTGGAAGCTTACTTCAAGCACGTGGAATGGTGATACTGCTTTGGGAGAAGAGAAAGTGCCCAGAAGGAAGTTCTTGGCAGGTAAAAGAAAAGGTAAGTTTTTTGGTTGGTTTTTTTTTTTGTTTGTTTGTTTTTTGTTTTTATTTTTAACGTGAAAGGGAAAGTATTACATTGGTCCTGTTTCTGCTTTTTCTCTTAATACTATGCCTGTTACTACTGGATTTTGGTATAATAACCTGACAAGAAAGAGATTGTTGTATAGAAAGTGAAAATTGCAGAAGGTTGTCTCAGTCTTCTCCACACTTGGAAAAATAGAAGCAGTGTCTGTATAGTTTTTGCTGCATATAAGTAAATTAACTTCCGTTATTTCTGGTATTTTAAAATGTTATAAGATTACTTCATGATTTGCTTTAAGATCAATAGGCCATAGAAGTGGGAAGGCTGCCTACAAAGTTTGCTTTTCTTGCCTGTGTCGTGTTTACAGCAATTTTTTTTTTTCAAACCTGTCGAGATCGTATCTATTGCCTTGGTGCTGAATGCCTCAAATATTGTAACAATTTAAAACCTTAGGATGACCTTTGTGTAATACAGTTTTTACCATTCTCCCCACCCCAAACTGCAGAGTGTTTGCAGCACTCATTTGGAGCTGCAGAAGTTGCTAAGACACAAACTGTTGTGGCTGGTCTTTAAATACATTGTAATTTAACTTCTGATTGTATCTATTTTGTGGACACAAAAAATATTGCCTTTGTTTCTTCACAGTGTCCAGAGTTGTCTTAGAGTCTGAATCAGCCTGAGACAAACAATACTGAGTTCTGTATAGTGTATTTTTGTCATGTTGATTTTTAGTATGTGGTTTTGACAATGTTACCTGAAAGTTCTATAGCAGAAGGGTGTAACTTTTCTGCTCTGAGTTCGAGTATCTTAAAACACTGTGAGCCTAAGTGCAGCTTATTTCCTAGGTTTGGCGCTTCAGTACAGCCTTTTGTACTGTGAATGAGTGGAAGTTTGCTGACATCGTGAGCATGGCTGACCACTTGAAGAAGTGTAGCTACAATGCTGTGGAGAGAAGAGAGGAGGCTGTGCCGCTGCCATGCATGTGTGTGACACGAGAGCTCACCAAGGAGGGACGGTCACTGCGCTCTGTTTTGAAACCCGTACTTTAAGTACTGCAGCCACTCCAATTGCACATACACTCAAGCACCTGATATAACCTCGGTAATATTATGAGACACTTTATTAATGTACTAAATATACTTTCTAGCTAAATGTACTCTGTCACTGTGTATATAAGGTTTGAAGTGACATTTATTTTTTATAATACTGTTTAGCTGGAAAGTAATGAAAGTTGCCTTAATGTTTGAAAAATTCGGAACTTGCTGGACAGGGTAGTTTTATCTAACTTATGTAATTTAAGAACAAAATCCTACGGTGTGTTTTCTGATTCACTGGTGCCCATGTAGCTGTTGACTGATAACATTTCAAAAATGGCCTCTAAATGGTATCCACATTTGGATAGGAAACACTGAATTGTAGTGAGAGAAAAGTCCTGTCCAAATCCTGTACCTTCTGTGTCTGGTCTTTTTTTTTTTTTTAAACAAATTATAATCCAAATATTTGAAAGATAAGGAAGAATTCAAAACTTTATAATAGATGTCTCAAACACAGCTTTTAAGCACATTTTTTCTCATGAAATCAGTGTTCTACTGCTCTTCCTAGTTAACAGGTGATCTAGGATCAGCTTTTTTTTTAAAAAGTGGTTTTTTTTAGTAATGATCTAAGTGAACTCAGATTTACAGCAGCTTAATTTTTAGTACAACTTTGTTTTGACATGTCAACAATTGCTATTTTTTCTTCTGAACTCTTAACAGTTGTTTTACTTCTGGGAGGAAAACTTTTAGAGCTAAAACAATGGAATACTAGTTTTTACTCTCACACCTGAAATGATATCAATGTCAAATGTTCAGAACATTTTTCCTTGTCCTGCAGTTGGCTGAGGGTTAAATTGCTTGAGCAGTCAGAAATTCAAACTACGTGACAAACAGTTACGAATTTATAGTGCAGCTAATGAAAGGGCTTTAGTTGTTCTGTGGTATTGTGACATGTGTTGTCTCCTTTTCTGTTAATTAGTCTATAAAAATGCTGCTTTTTTAAGGAGCATTTTAAATTACTGGTATGTATAGCAAATGTATCATCTTCATAAGATGAGACATGATTTGTTAATTGCATAAGGCATATCAGAAACATTATGTTAATCCACATTTGTTAAACCAATAACTCCAGTTCGCTTCCAGTCTTCCATAAGAAAAGATCTTATGAAGTGTTTGTGAACAGAGAATACATGCTATGAAAAATGGCCTGGTACAGCAAAACTTTAATAACTTGAACTGACTTTCCAACTTGTTTGTATTACTGTGAGTCTCTCTTGCCTGTTGCACTTAGCAACTGTGCCACAAAACTAAAACAGAAACAGACCAGAGCTT
Organism: Taeniopygia guttata; assembly: GCF_048771995.1. Taxonomy (NCBI): domain Eukaryota; kingdom Metazoa; phylum Chordata; class Aves; order Passeriformes; family Estrildidae; genus Taeniopygia; species Taeniopygia guttata. Next base: position 66,525,304 of record NC_133027.1, on the reverse strand, counting down.
GGAACAATGAAATACAGTGTGTATTTCCATTATAGGGAAAAAAAAAATAAGATATTAGTAAGGAGGAGATGTTTACAAAATGGCTAAATTTATTACTTGTAATTTCTGTACCGGACACTTGTTTATGGCTAATCTGGCTGCAGTTCACAGCTTTGGTATCTGTGCATTTCCCATTCTGGATTCAGTCCAGATAAACATTCACTGCCTTTTTTTCTATTCAGAGTGCTACAGGTGCCCAGAAAAAAAAAATAAAAAACCAAAAAAACCAAAAAAAACCCACCAACAAAAACTAAAAGAAACCTAGTTCTTCAGTGCCATGAGTTGAAATTATAAGAACTCAAATAGAAGTTTTGCCTTTTCAAACTGCATGTTCTCATTCCCCAACTTCTCTTCTTTGTTGTGTAAAGAGAAGAAAGGAGTAAACCCTCTACAGAAGTTAGCAACATTTGCAGTAATTCTTAGCTGTTACCACAGTTATCTGGAAAGGAGCATCTGGATTCAGGTACAGATCTGACTATACCAACTGGGTTTTAGGTAGGAATCTTACACCCCCAGCCTGGTTCTTCAAATGTATTGAAATGCTCATTACCAACAAATTCTTCAGTACTAGGCAGGTGACAACTTTCATCAGTTCTTGTCTTTCAGCTCTAAAGGCTCCATGCTGCTGCTCTTCAGTGTTTAAAAGTAGTTGTGTGACTGGAAGGATCCTGAAAGTAGAGGAGATAATGCTCGCATTTATGGCTAAATCTACTTCAAAACATCTGTCTTGGGTTACTGGTATTTTTTAGTGAGCAATGTGGTGGTTTTGGTACTCTGCATTCTTTGTAAATTCCCAGAACCCTGATAAGTATGGTAGGCAGGCACGTGTCTTGGTGCTTATGGAAAAGAGGATGTTCAGATAGAGGAACTGGTGTTAGAACCTCGCTTGTAGCACAGTGCAGAACTACATTTAAAGTATCATCAGTTGTTGATCCATTAAAATGAATTTTTAAAGTACTCTTTTTAAGAAGTAACACTATTTCTCAATACATGCACTTTTATTTTCAAATGTAGATACAGGCTTTTTTGTTAAAATTAGTTTATTTTTTATGAGAATCCAGAGCTATTAAAATATCAATGTTGTAAGCAACATATCTGCCTTGTAAACTGCTCCAAATGCAGAAATACAGTATACGTAGGATAAAACATTTTTTTTTTTAACACTGCTATGCAGTTTGTAAAACATCTGTGGTGTATAGTCAGTCTATCAAAATGTGACCTGTTCACATTTGCCCTTGAATTTTAAAAATGTCATATCCCTTTCCTGGTACATGTTCCATACATAGACAGCTGTCCCAGACTTTCTTTTACTTGATACCACATTGCTACTTTGTTTAAAATATTATGTTTTCAATCATTATGCAATTTTTTTTCAATGTCTGTTGAAATCTTAATAAAACTTTTGGAGTTTCTCTTTTAGTGTGATTGTATTTTCTTTAAAGCTCATACCCAGCGTTTGGGTGTTCAAGCATGGTGCTCAGTGCCTGCCATAGGATTCCAGTAAGTACTCCAAGAGTAAAGTTACATATGGGAAACTATTTACAAACATTCGAACATAATTTGGAAATTACTAATATTTATACAAATTTCAGTATGATGATTGGTCATTCATTTTCAGATTATTTACCCATTTCTATTGCTTTGGTGTATTATGCAGCATAGATTCCCTTCCACAATTAAAGATTTGACTACATAACATTGAAGACACATATTGTAGCTTGTGGGTTTGTTCTAACTGCTTTTTCCGAATAATAAATTGGAAGGATTTTCTGATCATTATGATATGCTGCTGGTTTGCAAAGAACATTTTCAGTGTGTTGTTCTGTGAGTAAAGCTTCTTCTAAAAGTTGTTTGTTAGAATAGTACAGAAACAAAAATTTAGAGTGTTTAGATAATGGTTGTATTTCAGACTGCTTATGGAATGGCAAAATATAAAACATCATTAAATAGAGGACTGCTCAGAAATTGATGTTTTGCCCTGACATTTGCTAACACTAACATACTAATAGTTTTTATGAATAAAAATGGTACCCATACTGCACTAAGTTCAGTCTTAAAAACTTGTGACTATTTCACTTTCTAGACAGACTGCATTTTGGTTTTCTCTCTCCATCACTGGATTAGATATTCTGCTGTGTAAGGAAATATTTAACTTTCTTGATGCTTAAAGTATTGTAGGGGATTTGCCTGTGTTTTGGATTGTTTTTCTGAGATTACTACTGCTAAACTCTGTGCTGCATGTAATTTTCTAAAATGAGATTTAAGTTCAGTGGAAGTTCAATGCCTGCTGTAGTATCACATTTAAATTCCTTTAGTCAGAATGTCTGTTCAGGTAGCTTTGATCATCTTCAGATGAGCAGAACCTAGCAGTTGTTTACAGCACTGAGAAAAAAAGTAGTAATCAGATAGGATTAATAAAAAGTTATGGCATATAAAGCAGAGCTTGAAGAATGGGAGTCTAATACTGTGACATTTTGGCATGTGGTGAATATTGAAGCAATAATCCAAACTGGAGAGGGAAACTGAATGAAGAGATAGAAGAACTGAGGCATTGAGTCCCAGCATATACAGACTCTTCTGAGAGACTGTGTGAGAATGCTGTGAGTTTGACTTGTACATGCTGCAGCTGTGCTTCAGTGGCGATTTATCATTCTTTTCCATAATAGCGGGAGCTATCCTGCTGCTACTTGTGCTTTAATGTGCTTTACTTGTAAACTGTCTCCAAGCTCTGGTTGCATTCCTGAATCAAATACTAGTTAAGCTGAATGCAGTCGTCACTACTGAATGCAAGATACCTATTTGATGCGGATTCTACATGCTGGTGGTATCAGAGGCAGTATTTGGTAAGACTGATAGAAAAGTAAGGTCCTTCAGAGACAGAGGATCCATCTGCTTGGTTTTTATTGGTATTTGCCAGAAAAAGAGACCAAAAATGTGTTAGAGAATGTGAGGAATAAGACTGATAGCATTTAATGACCTGGTAGTCAAGTAAACATTATTAATCATCATTAGATGCAGTATGATGGCAAAATTCCACACCTCTGCCATTTTGACAGACTAAATTCTGTGACAAAGGCAGCAGTAGATATACAGCCTCGGGTAATAGGAAAACAACATATACAGAGTTTAACTGCAAAATATAGGAAAACTAGAATTTCATTAGGGCTAGACTTGTATAGTGAATTAGGACAATGTGATTTCTGCCTTGAGGATATTTCAGTGTTCTGGTTCTTAGTTTTGTCCTAAACTGGGCTGACATTTAGATACTTATCTAAATCGTAAAATGAACAAGCTGCAGAAAAACAGTAGGAAAAGATGAAATGAGCTTGCAAAGTTGTTTCAGTTTCATAGTATCATAATGTCGTATTGAACCGAGAATTTTACAAGATGTTAAAGAAAGGAACAGAAAAAATGGATTGATACATGCATTTCATTTAACATTTGCCTTTTTTTTCAACCTAATCTATGTTTTCAAGTATGTAAGAGCAGAGCTACCTTCAAGTTTATTGTGATTTAAATAGAGGCAATTGTGCTAGTAAAATGAAAGTTGGGTTCCATTAGTATTCATAGCACAGGGGTAGGCTGCAGGACAAAACTAATCTGATTATGTGACTGATTAACAAAAGAACAATCAACGACCTGGTATGAACCTACACTGGACTTTGTTCAGAAGTGTTAATGTTTGGTTGTTATGTATTATGTAATCATCTGAATATTGTTTTCTCTTTAGTATTTTATTTATATAGTTGTGTTCCATGTGTGATTCCAGAGGCCTTTGCAGAAAACAGGAAATAGTGTGCTGCTTAAAGAGATTTTAACCTTCGTTAAGGGTAAGGTATTAGTGCTATGAACTGTGACAGCTGTTTATGAGCATCAGCTGTCCAGAGTTTCATGTCATTGTGTATTTGAAGAGGAAGGGATGGCTGGATGTCGTGTTGCCTAAGCAAGGTGGCTTTACTTTACAAGCAAGATGCTTATAAGGTGCGGCACTGGGCATATGTTTTTTAATATACAGAAGTGTAGCATATTCTTGAATTAACAATGCAGTAAGACTATTGAGTAGATGGGATTGCATACAACAAAAATTGCTTCCAGTTTTGTGATAAAACAGACTCTATCCAAATGACCTGCATCTCTGACATCAGTTAAATGGAGTTTTAACTTGTAATCATATTTTTCAGCTGATAGCCTTTTGGATACATACAGAAGTCTTTATATTAAAGGTTAGAATCAAATCAACCAAGAAAAAGACCCCGCACCAAAAAAGAAACCTACCCCAACAACTGGAAAAATCCTCAGTGATATATTTTTTTAATGGATAAACTGTTGATTAATGGTTGTTAGGAGAACCTGGGAAGTAAATAGAAAACTCACTTTCTATATTATGTTCAAATAAAATCTCCTTCATGTAGATAAGCAAGTGCATCTTCTTAATTAAAACCAAAGCCAAAACAAAACACATTTACAAAAGCTGTATGATTGGCAGTATGACTTTTCTACTGTCCTTTTGATCTTCAGGTGAAACTTCAATGATCCCAAATTTGCTAATTTTACCATCCAGAGGGAGGAAGCTCTGTGAGAAGAGACTGGACATTTCAGAGACTGTGAAACACTATGTAGCAGCTGTGAGAGAAGAGTGAGAAAAATATGAGAGAAACAGCCCTGCAGACAAAAGGGTTAGGGGCAGGAAGTCCCTGATGCGGGAACAGAGATTCCCCTGCAACCTGTGGAAAAGACCATGGTAACTCAGGTCATTCCTCTAGCACGTGGAGGACTGCAGAGGAACAGGTATCAGCTCTGCAGCCAGTGAAGGACCAGTGGGGTACAGGTAGATCTACTTTTAGGGGAGCTGCAGTCTGTAGAAAGTCCCCACAGGAGACGGCTTCTGGCAGGAGATTTCACCCATGGAAGGGGGTCTATGCAGGAGCAGGTTTTATGGCTACTATATTAACTAGTCCCAGAATAACACAGAAACCTGTGTAAATTAGTTACCTTGTGTAGAGGTGTGGTAAATAAGGTTGGCCAGAACATCCATAGATGAAATAAAATGTAAGTAAGAAATCATTGAAATCAATGGAGAATCTGGAGTAATTTATGTTTTTGACAGTTAAGGTAAATCATAATTTGTCTTTAATTTTGCTCTGACCACACATATGCTCTCAGAAAAAGTGGGTTTAAAAACCACTGCTCTAAAGGTAGGGCACAGCCTGCCTTTGGAACATTCTACTTGAACTTTAAGCCACTCTTGGTTGACAGCAATTGAACAACTAATTGTTAACTATGGTACTTAGTGAGGACACAGGAAGCGAATGACTATTCCCTGGCATCTGCGGTGACCTAGCAGAGCGTGGGGAAAGCTTAACAGGTGGCCAACTGATGCATGCCATGTGACATCAGATCTCAAGCAAAGTACCTGATGGTTGTATGAAGATCATATTAGCATGTTTTTATTCCATATTTTGACCAGGTTAGAGTGACTACTTGCATCCATGGTGGTAAAGTTTTAGAGTTGTGCTCAAGCTGAAACTACCATGAAGATCATTATATGGGGACTCGCCCATAGTAAGGGTTAGGAGCCCCCAGACACATGCGACCACACAGCTTTTAATTGCAATTGTTCTCATGAGCTTACCCGTAATGCAACTTGTAAGGAAAAAAGTCACTATTTATTGTTACATAGGCCATATAGATCTAATCACATTTAAATGAAGTGAGATGCTAAAGCTATGACTATAGTAATTATTTGAAGTCCATGTAGAGTTAATTTTATGCTTAGTTGGATCAATGTGTCAAATGAATTGGTTTCTATCTCCTTGAATTTATGCAGGTAGTAATGTTTGAAAAAAGATGTGCTACAGCAAAGCAAATATTAATAAATGTGAAATAAAACCACTCATTCTCTAGTGGTATAGACATAAACCTTACCAGAACTTACTAGGAAGACTACCAGTAACTACCAGATGGATTTACTATATACATGACAACTTTTCACAGATTTTGAGTGATTTTGGTCTCAGTAGAACAATCTGAAGTTTGTTAGCTTACATGTTACACATATTCATGGCATAGAGATTTGTACATGTTCACATTCTGTCATATGACAACACTGTTACTAAATTCACATAAAGAAGTGTTTGTGGGAAAATGAGAGGATTCGTTTGACTTCCATGCAATTTTCAGGCTGTTCTGATCCAGGTCACGTGGGTTGGTGCTTAAAATATATCTCAGTTCTTAACCAAAGTACTAACTTTCCAGGTCTGAAATAACCCCTTCTAGGTAATAGTGTGCCAATCATCCATCACTCGAGTCCACTGCCATGAAACAATTCAGTAGCTTTCTCTTTTATAGGTCTCTAGTAGATTACTTGTCCCTAAAGAAAAGGCTGTTATATTTGCAAGCATTTCTGCATGGCAGAGAATTGCCATTTTCAAAAAAAAAATGTATGTAGTACCCAAAGCAGTTGCTGAAGTTTAATATTCCCCTTTACCTTTTGAGCTGATTGTTTGTGAGCTTTTCTGAAATCCACAGAGCTTAGCAAAAGACATGGCTGAGGGAAGCAGTCGAAAAAGGATCAGTCTCTCTTGGTGTCTGCATATTTCAGACAGGGAAGAGCTTCTTTGCAATATTTCTTTTTTCCTTAATTTCTGCAGTTTTCTTGGCATTGTTCAAAAAATAATAATACCCCACTGGCTGTTCCTACTGAGACACTTAATCCATGGTCATACTAGCGTAAATTATGTATCTAAAAGACCATTTTGCATAGCTTTATAAACAGCAATTTTATTTTCATAAAGTCTTAAGTTAAAACTTCCACCTATGTTAAATACCATGGCTTAAAATAGATGGTCTGAAAGCACAGAAGATGAAATATATATTTCCAGACGTATATAATCCTTTATGTGGTAATAAAGTCAAAGGAGGGTGTGGATTTATCTGTTACCTCTCAAAAAGTCTTAGCTTTTGACTTCCAAAAAAAGAATGGTTTTGCTAGAGTCACTTTGAATCTTTCTGCTAGCAAATGAAGGCACTGACATTCAGTGCTTTTTATTTCATGCTTTTTAAATACGAAGAGAGGAAAACCTACCTTGTGAGGTTTAGTGTTTAACACAGTTAGAGAGCCTCATGTGAGTAAGATTGGTTTAACTTTCCCTACAAAGGTCTGGAGACCAAAATGATATGAATAATGGTTTGTCTCTCCTTAAAAATATAAAAAAGGAAAAGCATTAGAAGGTAGATATAACTGAGTTGCTGCAACACAATATGCCACCTTGGCGCAGTTCCTTTTGGAGGCAATTAATGATGGGCTCAGCTCTTGCAGTGTTAGATCTAAAAAAGTCTAAGTCTCATGCTGGTTTGGCATAGGATCCTTCTGGAATCAAATACTGATGTTGCTGTGCTGCAGATGGTTGTTTAGTACAGATGTGGATAGCTCTGTGTTTGCCACCTCTCCTGCAGTACTTGGCTTTGAGCATGCTGTAGCAAGGATTGTTCCACTGGTCACACATGGCAACAGGCTTGTTTTGGTTTTTTTTCATTGATGCTAATAACTTGCCAGACTGTTAACTTCCAACCCACAGAAGGATGGCTGATAGAGACAAACAAGTATCTGCAGTGACTAAAGGAGCATGGAGATCAACATGCAAATATTAAATGTGTCTTTTGTGTTCATAATCACTCTTTAGAAATAGTGTTGAAGAAAGCACTGCCAATTAGTTTAGCTGATTTTATATTGATAGAATGTATGTTCTTTGAAAGCAGTGTGTGTACAGCTGAAAGCGAGGTAGTTCAGAAAGCAAAGGTAAGACAAATGCTCTGTTATACTTGGAACCCACAGTCAGTACCTCACATAATACACTTGTATTCAGGTGAGGAGGAACTGTGCAATAACACTAGTTAAATTCACCACGCCAGAAGTGATACTCTCAGAATTTCTGATTATGAAAGCAATAGATTGAGTTATCGCACCACAGTCTTTGCAAAATGCTGAAGGATAGTTTGTTTGATGTGTCATTTAATGCAGTTCAGGATAGTGAATGCTAACAATATCATTGATCATAAAGGTAAAGTTATTTTATTTGCATATTCATACTTGCAGTCAAAGTGAAAATGCAGAGCTTAATTGTTGCTTTCAGTTTAAATCATTTAAAATGTGGATGCTTCCAAAGGAAATCGAATAGTGGCACATCAAATGCTTCACTGTGCTGCTGCCCCTGTCAATCCAGACTGGCCATCATGCCAGCTGACAGCTCTATTAGCTTTGCCTTTTCCTCCTTAGAAATATTTTAGCCAGTGGCATAGCTGTATTTGGTAATATATTTAAATTACTCATAAATATGTGCAGTGTAAAAAACCTTTCTTTGAATAAGATTATGTTCTTGAGAACTTGGAACATGATATTCAACTACGTGCTACAAAGAATTGTTAGTTGGCTGACAGGAACTCAAAAGTGCTTGAAGTTTGCATGGAACTAGTTGCAACAATCCCTATATAAATGTATTTTTAAAGACTCCCATTTCATTGTTTTATGGTCAGGAACCTAGAAAGTGAGAGATCGGATCAGGATTTATTCTACAAGTTTCACAGACATGGAATTTGCTATCAAGGAAAAACTAATTCTGATAATTTTGGAAAATAATTCCACTTACCTGGAATTTGAGGTAATGAGTGTAATACTTGAGAAATATGCGTTTTTGCCCAAATTAATTTTGCCTGGTATTAATATATGAATTTGTTGTCTTTTCTATTTAGATTTATCTCAGAATAGGAAAGGCATTTGGCAACAATATTTTATATAGCACTAAGCTTTAATGATCTTAGCTTGAGAATTTATGCTTATGGAAAAGTGCAGATTAGTTAATGTATAAAAGTAAACCAATAAGGAATCTCTAAAAATTAGATCTCAGTGCTATTTTTCAGTAAACTTAAAACCACTTTAGAGGGCTTAGGGATAAGAAGTTTTGGACAGCTTGCATTATAGTTTAATGCAGTAAGAATAAAAAGTAAGTACCGAGAAAGATAATGTCATTTGAAAATTCAAGTGTTCTTATAGCTGTTCAAGACAATGTATGTGTAATTCAAGTGTAACTCTACATAGAGAATATTTGAAGTGTATGCTGTACTTCCAAGGCTGTTGTAGTACTGTTGATTAAGATGATGGATCTGGTTTTGGACTGATCTTCAATATCCATTATTCTTTCAAACAGGTGAAGAAAAACCAAGTGATCATCTGCTGACTTAGGGGCCAGGTACAGCTCAACTGTGGTTTTTGTGGCATTACCTTGAGGCTGTGCTAATGAGGAGGCATCTGTGTGAGAGCTTGAGCTCAAGTGGAAACAGGTTACTATGGTACACAGCAACATACACATACCAAATTAAGTAGCAGGAGTCCCCTGTCTATGATCTAGTCTGCAAAGTATGTCATACACATCTCCTGGTTCTTGGCTGCAAGCTGTTGCCATGGCCGGTGGAAGGTTGCTAAGTTGCAGACTGTTTACACTCTCATTCTAGACTGCAATTCCTATTTCCAAGAGTTTCTTTATATCTGGATGAAAGTAGTGTTTGTTTCTTAGCAAGGATTATTTGTGTGCTAGGTAAGTGAATTTAGGGAAGCTTGCCAAAAACAGCCAAAATAAAGAGATGTGCAGTGGAAAATTTGGTCAACACATGAAACCAGAAAGATAAGCAGCAATGCGTTGTATTGATGCAGTGATACAGCAGCAGATTCATATATAGAAAAAAAGAGAGATCGAAGTGCCTGGAAAGTACTCTATATGCTGTTATATACACTTGAGCATTAAATCTCTGTTTTATTAGATTTACTGGTGATATAACTGCTTCTTTTTCGTATGTTGTGGAGCTGTTGGGTATGGATCACGGTGCTTTCTCTTTTTTTTTTTTTTTTTAATTTCTGCTGTCACTTTTCCTAGACCTTAAAAGTCATGCATTGATCTAAAGATAACTTCTGGATTTGTTTTTTGATCTAGTTTCAGTCTAAGAAAAAGGCTTTAAGTTGTTTTTACTTTTTTAATATAACTGGAAAAATAAATTGATTGGTAGGGTCAGCCACCAGTAAGTTTGATTTGTTGTACTATGTGGAGCATATAATAACCACTGAGACTTGTATACTTAAATGAATAATCATTTCTATAATTTCTGTTCTCTTTTGTGATACTGGTCTGTGGCTTCAAGGATAATATCCTTCAGTTTGCTTAATTTTTTAAAAAACAAGTAAAGGGAAACCTGTACTGTTCCAAGCAGCTTTTGTTCCAAAGCTCTTTAATCATTATGCAGTAAAATGCACATTAACTTGATTAACTTAATTAATAGTAACTTAAGTAATTAGTAAATTACCTAAAATCTAGTCAGATTTGTCAGCAAGACTTCCATTTTTAGGCTGTTTATTCCAATCAGTTTTGGAGCTGAAGCCTATTGCTTAAGCACATATTGAGAAGGAAGTTCTCCTGTCAAACTTCCTTTCCCATGGTTGCTTTTCTCACCTTTTACTCCACATCTTATGCTGTGTGTGACTTCCTGAAATGTTGCTGGTCATACATAAAACAATTGCAATTAAAAGGTCTGCATAATGAAAAGTAAGCAATTAATTTTTTACTTAAAATGGCCCCACGAGTATAATATACAGGAACTTTCTATCAATCAGTAATTTGCTGGGGATCCCAAGAACACTGAAGCCCGGCACAGGTACAGAGGGTGCATTAGACTGGAGCGCAGTTATTAGGATCTGTGAGCACTGGCTTTTGAGAGTAGAAGGATTATTTAAGTCTCCCCAGAAAAAAGGCAGGCACATTGTTCTACTTAAAACTTAATGTCAGATTATAGCACATTAGTTTTGGGTCAGATTGCATTCTCCTAACTAATGAAATAAAGTTTTTCTATTCCATACAGTCAAGTATTTTTTTTTACACTGTCTTGTTTCCAAACAGCTGAAACACTTATTTTTTCCGTTAAGTAGACATTTTAATTAGAAACCTGATATAACATTGGTGGAAATAGGCTGGTTTAAAAACTGAAGCTTACAATGAGTTAATATTGTAATGATTACTACTACGTACTGTTTTTCACTCAAGAAGCTCCAGGTACTTTGATCTCCGAGTAAGCACTTGGCCTCTCTCATCCCTTTGTGCCAGGAAGAAGAGCCATGTTCCTGCTAGGGCTACCAGAACTCTGGGCTGGTTTGGGTCACAGCATCCCAGTGCAAATGCACCACAGATGATGAGGAGCATCCCTACAAAAAACTGTGGCTCATTCTGGGCAGGAAAGGAGCCATGTGCTGGACTAGTCTGCAATATTTGTTCATTTCTGGACATTGGTGAGGCTGATAGGACATCCTAAAAGGGCCTCATGCTGAAATATGTTGGGACTTTTTCCAGCTCCCAAGGCATATGAGGCTGGGGAGGATGCAGACAGCTTAACTGGATGTTGAAAAAAGAAACCTACCAGATCAGTTGTTCCTGTATGTATTTCTGTGGTGTTTACTGTAATGTTATTGCATATTTATACTGCCAAGTTACTTCTAAAAACAAACTTTAAAAAAAATATGCTACACAAACCCCCATGCAAAAGTGGAAACCATCTATTGTTGCAGAATAATTTTCCAACACAATTCCTGAAATGGTCAGTCCTGACAGAACTTCTGTAGTTAAGTCTGCATAAAAGGTTGCTCCCAACAATAAGCAGCTAAAATGGTTCATGCAGTTATCAGTGCTCTGACACAGCTCAAAACTAAAAATTATGGATAGCAGTGCTTTATTTTAACAAGTTCTTTAATTCTTAGTCTTCTTTCAGTCTTCAGTCTATAAAGGTATTTCTTAGCTGCTGTATTGTCAAATTAGAAATATTGGTGAGAGCATTAGTTCATAGTTCTATCAGAATTGATATGAGAAGGTCAGTTAGAATTAAATTAGAAAGTCTGGGTCCATAGATTGAGTAGTTTAGAATAATCAGCTTTTACTTAAACCAGTGGTCTTAAATTATTTGCACTAGAATAGGGTTTCTTTTATATTTAGCTCAATCTCTTTGAAGAAATACAGGCTGTCTAAATTTTTCAGCAATGAACATTTTACCCAAATCATTAATACATCTAAATCAGCTTATCACATAATATAAATGTTTGCCTTTTTACAAGCAAGACTGTGTGCCATGTGCTGCCTTTCTCTTTTCTATAATTAGCAGAAACATTTGGGAATTGCAATAACACTTTCTCTGTATCTTTACAAGAAAGAAAATGACCTAAAAAGGGAAGAAAGGCCAGTCTAGGAAGGAGCACTGCTAATCTAAACATCACCCACAACTTGCAATCAGGGATACTCCCTCCCTTCTCCAACCAAATATTTCTGTATTTGTGTTTTGTTTCTGTTATTCAAACTCTCTCTCTTCACTACAGATTTCCCTACTTGGAAATACCATCTTAGATCACTGTACAGCAATAACAGATAAAGCTGTTCCAAGCTGCAACTGGGCTATGGGGTAAAAGTTTGGAATTGCTAGAAGAAGAACACGTATACTGCAGACACAGGCTACCCCAGCGTGGAACTATTAAGTTCAGCTGTTATTTTAGTAGTATTCACATTGATCAGATACCTGTGTGCTGTCTCTATACCTAGTAGACACTTTGCAGATAAGAAAATTGTGAAGAAAAATATGACTTTCCACTTGGAAAGCTGAATTTTGAACTGGTGTATACTGTCAAACTTCTCAACTACTGTCTTCACTAAAATTTCGGCCAGCAATATTTTGCACAATTTTCTTGGGATGTAACAAATGGTTTAAAACTCCTGAGTTCACAAAAATATCATGGCAATTTTATCTCTGAAAGAGACACCATAAGAAATTAGACTTCTGCAGAATGTTAGAACTGTGATTCTGCAAATGTTTAGTGCACAGCAAGTGAAAATTACTTTAAATGTGTTTTACATGTCTGCAAAGGAAGTCACATTTCCAGACATTCAGACATCTCCCTAGAATCCTTTCAGATACAGCCATTAGGCAGAAACCTGAAGGCATAACTGATGGTTGGTTGATGTTAAGTTGGTACACAGCCTCAGTGAGTCCTCCTGTGTGATCCCCACTACCTGCACAAATATTGGAAAATAAGCCAGCTAATTAGCTAGAAATTACATAAGGCTACTATGTATCGGTACAATTTAGGTGAAATCCCCAAAGCAAGTGATTCTTGCAGAAACTGATCTCTCAAGTCCCTTCTCGCACACTAATGCTGTGTAAAAATAGGCTGTCCTTTTTTTTCATACAATTCTTCCCTTTTTGCCAGTTAGAAACAACTTTAGCAAATGCCTGGGATGGTAGCAGAAACAATAAACTGAAGGCTTTAAAATAAACTTGGCATTAAGCCTCACTGTGTTGCTAGCTCACTGTTTGATTTGAGGTCAATTGAGGCTTCCAGTCAGCAAGTGGCTGCTGTAAGTTAAGTATACTGAGAGATCCTAAACAGCTGTGAGGGGCACAAATGCACAGCATTTATGATTGCAATGCAAACAGACCACTAAGATGGCAGCTTGTTCCCACAGGAATCAACAAGTGACAATAGCTTTTGTGACAGTTAAAAACTACTTGACTATTGGGGTTTTGCCCCTTTGTGCCAAAACTTTTTGTTGGGAATTGTAAGGCTTGCCAATTGTAAGGCTTGCCAGGAATGAAGTCTTAACTATAGTGGGAAAAAAAAATAAAGGAAATAGTCATGTTTAATTTGTGGTTGTAAAAGATGACTGGATTATCGTGAAAGCTTTTAGGTTTCAGAATAGTGTTGAGGACTGTAGGGGAAGAGCACTGGCCAGGCAGTACTAGAATAAAAGGTCATTTTGGCAAAGGAAACTATTGTTAATTCCTTAAGAGGCTTAGGGTGATACTTGAAACTAAATTTAGGGTTATGGCAGTGGCTCAGCTTTGGAAGTACTTCATCAACTCCTTCAATCCCAAATACTAACAGTAAGTGGAACTCCTCCCCACCTCCCCTGTCTTTACTCCAGCTGAAATTCCAGTTTAGAAGATGACAAATCATAGACCATGCAAATCTAACAGGGGAAAAAAAACCATACATTTGCCTTTATTTCTTGACCTTAAAAACAAACTTCACAGTACCTTTAGCTCCTCAGTCTCAGATCTAATGCTAATAAATTTTATCCTGTCTACAGCCCCCATTCAGCCTGCAATTTCACCAATATCAACTGCTCTTCTGTTCCCACTATACCCAGCCATGGGATGTCCCAAGCCAGTCTACATTTCTAGTTTTTATCTCAGTCTTGCAGGATCCATCAGTAGATCCACTTTTTCAGCCCATCCTGTTGATCTCTCAGCCTAACCCTTATCTGCAGTAGGGCTTTTGAGGAAACCTCAGGAAATCAAGCTGGGCACTTTCTGTCATCTTTAAGCTTAATCTAACACAAAATATTGAGTGGCACAAAATGGATTAAGGCAGATCCCGGAGAAGAAATTGACAAAATTATTTTTAAAGATACTACTTGGCACATCAGAGTCTACAGAACAATTTTTTATTGTTCCACAAAGCTTACAAGTCTAAGATGAGGACTCAATATTTACAGGCATAAAGCAGTTCAGACTTGTCCAAAGATGGATGTTGCTGGTCTCTCTTTACACTGGGGCTTAGACAACAGCCAGGAACTAAACTGTCAATCAGATGCCCTATTGAGTCCTGCAGTTTTTAAGCTGTGACTGTGACTGGAATGAACAGAAGCATATGGTTTTGTGTAGACACAGTATGCTGAGGTGGTTTTACTACTTTTGTCATGCTTGAGCTTTAGGATAAAACCCCAAAATTGTTACATTCTGTCTCGTCTGTGCTCCTAAAATGGTGGTGTATGGTAAAGAGTTAGATATTTGAAATTATGAGACAGGGTATGGGTAGCTCAACTGTAATACTGAGAAAAAAAAATTAAAATGTACTGCACTGTTTCACAAAAGCAGCTACAGTAAAAGTGCTACAGTAAAGTCAACAGAAATGGAGGACAGCAAGAGTTTCATTTGCTTTCGTTATGTCTGGAAAAGCAGTGGAATATCACTTACACAAGTTCAATAAGTATCAGTGAAAATTGGCTAAAGGACTCTTAAAAATAAATTTGGCAGCATATACACTTCAGTGTCATCACCCCTGAATAAAGAAAACAAACAGCCATCTCTTGAGGCAGGATTTCTTTTGAGTCATTGAAAGGCCTTCATTCTGTTCCCAGAACTTGACCTAAATAAAGTTACCATTCCTCTGTTTCTGTCCTTAAAAGCTGCTGAAATGGGTGTATTCAAGCAGGGACCGCCCATTAAATGGTTGGATTGCATCCTCTTCCTCAGTCTTTTTAAGTCCTGAGTATTGCTACGCGTAGGAGTTGCCAAATTTTCCCCTTCTGGCTGTAAACAGAACTCGTGCAGCGAACTCCGGATTTCTTTAAAAGCTTTCTAACCTCCCTCAGCATTTCACATTTATTTTCTCACCATGACTGGCTGGCTGTCAGCGGGGAAGACATAAACATCATGAACACTACAGCGTTATTTGCAGCCAGTCCTTGTTTGTAGCTGCAAGTATGGCAATTTTCAATGATGTCTTTGCTGCGCTAAATTAAGCCTGGGCTCTTGGCAGTGATTGCAATGGCTTCCTTTAACGCAGCAATAATCCTTGTTAAAGTCACCATACGTGACGCGTAGCCTTTGGCAAACAGGAGAGCCAGCGTTTAGCTGCGGAGGGGATTTTCCATCCCCACTTTAGGAAGCGATTGAGGGTCGGTGTTGTTTGACCTCCCAGCCGCTACGTTCGGAGGGGAAGTTCTCTCGGCAGCGTGCGTGCAGCAGCCGAGCGCCCGAAACAACCGCAGCGGGAGCAGCCCCGGCCGCAGGAGGCTCCGCAAGGGACAGCCGCCGTGTCCGGGGCCGTGTCCGGGGCAGGGGCGGTGTCCGACCCCCAGCCCCGGCGGAAGGGCGGGCCCAGGCGGCCTCCCAGCGGCGGCTCTGCTGCCGGCCGTGCTGCAGCGATAGCAGAGCTCCCGGTTAAACCCCATTCTTTGCGTAAAATGCTGTTCCGCTTCGGCGTGGTGCTGCCCGGCCGGGTGACGGAGGGCGGCGCGGAGCTGCTGGTGGCCGGGTCGCGGCCGGAGCTGGGCGAGTGGGATCCGCGGCGCGCCGTGCCCATGAGGCGGGCGCGGCCGAGCGCCCCGCTGCCCGCCCAGGAGCCCGCGCTGTGGCTGGCCGAGGTGGCGCTGCCGGACGAGGACGCCGCCAGCCCCTTCTGGTACAAGTTCCTGCGGCGGGAGGGCGGCCACTTCCTCTGGGAAGGTAACGGAGGGGACCCCCTGGCCGTGCCGGGCCGCCGGCCCCGCCGGGAGGAGCGGTGCGGCTCTCTGAGCAATGGCTGTGGCGCCGTCCGCTCGCAGCCCCGCCGCTCCCTGCCGCGGCCGGGGGCCTGTCCCGGGCGGGAGCTGCCGGTGCAGGTACAGCCGCCCAGGCTGTCGTGACGTGGGTTCTCGCAAACAAAAATGTTTTTTGGCTGTGTGACGGAGGCGGGTGAATGCAGAAGGAGGCTGCCTTTCTAGGTTGGTAAAAGTTATTTGAGACAGTTTCATTCCCCCCCCCCCCCCCCCAACGCCACCCCCCTCCCCTTTAGGCATCCATTGTCATGATGTTTTGTTTCTTCCTCAGAAGTGAAGAATTTAGGATCTCCTAGTATGCACTATGGTGTGGGTTATTTTATTTGGCTAAGGTGAAACGTCATGATGGCATTTTCAGGCTGGTAAATTTTGCTATTTTGATTTCTTAAAGAAAAACACAGGGAGAAGTTCAGTTACAGCTTCTCCAGTCTTCTTGCTGTTTCAGTAGTGCTTCCACCGTGTTTTCCTCTTTCTGTGTGTTTTCAAATGTTGAATAACTGGTCAGTTTCCATATGCTGTTTAGTATATTGAAGTATCTTAAATCCAAGGGAATACTGAGACAGTCATCTCCTGAGTCAAATAAAACTCTTAATATACCTCCTGTAACTGAGGAATGATCTGACCTAGTGAAAGGAAGATAGATCACATGGTAATTTGTAGGGGTATTTTTTTAACTCATAGCATAATAATCCATGTACCAAAATAACACATTGTAGAGCAGTTGCTCTTCACCCGTTTTAAGAATACATACCACTCTTCTGAACTGCCTTTCTGTCATGTAGACTAAAACATGCATGTTGTCATAACTGTTGCATTTGTTTGTTCTTCTTCATACCAATAAAAGAATTTGTGTTAATGCTACATTCACAGAATGTACATAAAGGACTATGTACATCATACAATAGTAATTGTTTTGTGTAGCAGCTAAAACAAATGGTATATTCTGCCTGTTTTAACCATGTTTTTCTTTTCCAGAATTGCAGGAAAAGTGAATTTATGGAATAAAAATCTTTACATCTGTCCAAGGAAGCAGAATTGGGTCTCTTTGAAGGTGCCAAGTTCTACATAATATGACAGTGACACTGGTCTATAAAGCAGTCCTCATCGCACAGATTATAGAAATAATAGTAGAAATAGAAATAATTAGAATTGCATAGAAATAATAGAGAATAATTACAGAGAATCACCAATTTTAAAGTTGATGGTTATTCTCTGGTTGGAAGTAGTGGTAGCTCAAATTGTTGTGTATTCCAGGGAGCACGTTTAGGAAATGTAGTCAGAGTAATAAACATATTTTGTTTTGGCAGATTTGCAGTTTTAGGATTAACCTGGCTGGCATTTTGTTCTTGTCATTGTGAATGCTCAGGAGTTTGAGCTCAGTGCTTAGCAGGAATGATAGAAAGCAAGTGGGCATATCATCTAAATGCAGAAGAATTTTTAAATTAGTCATTAATATCAACAATTTTTTCCTTGATTGATATTTACAGGAAAGCACAAATTTGCTTAAACCTTGAAATTTATTGTTCTTTCTTTATTGCATGAAGGGAGCCTAGGGATGTTTTCTTATCCAATAACTGAGCAATCTTGCCATTCGTTTTAATCTGTTTTAGTGGTTTTGGGTTTTGTTTTTTTTTTTAACTGTGATCAATGAAAATTTGGCTGTCATCTGTTTATTCTTGTAAAAATCACAACTTGAAAAGACAACTCTTTTCTTAAGAAAAGAACAGGTGTTTTTTTGTGCTAAACAAATGCTGTGCATTGTCTCTGTAGTATCCTGTGTGTTTAGAATTAAAATGGGCTTTGGGAAACACTTAGCACTTGCAGAACATCTGCAGTTTTGAAGACATGTTTATGAGGGATAGAGGAAAGTGCAGAATGATACTTGCTCTAAGTTTTTGAGTTGAGGCATCCATCTGCAACCAGAGAAACTGTAGTTAATGGATGTCAATGTAGTTAGGGATGTCAGATGTTTACATATACTGGATATTGAAATCATGTGCTGTATTTAAGAAAATTACTTCAGATTTTTTACTAAGATACGTATGCGTGGGAGAATTCCACTGGCAGAGCATATTGTTTTTATGATAGTACAATACCCATGTATCATGTAATTTGAGTACAAATTTCAGCCATTCCAATACAGTGGGGAAGACTGAAAGATAACAGTGGAGGTAGTTATTTATGTGGGCTAGAAGAGTCAAAGTCACAGGCCAGTGTTCTGTGGCTTTTGGTAGGAAGCTTTCAGGCAGGGCTTGGTCTGTGCAAGATTCACTGGGTTGTTGCATGTGGTTTGAGGGAGCAAGTTCCCCTCCCTAGGAGGATGAAGTGGGAGGTGAGACTCCCCTGTGCTCCTGAAGATAACGTGCTTCTGCTGTCCCAGGGAGATGTTGCTGGTCTGCACACAGGACCTGTCACTTAAAGCCATTGAGTGTTTCTGGCTCAGGTCACATGAGCTGTTTGGGGTTTCTTCAGGATTGGTACTTGCTTACCTACTGTGAAAGCTGAAGCCTGCTATCCAGGAGGGTTTGTGATATGCTGAGGTGTCTGTCAAAACAGGTTGGTTATGCTGAGCTTCAGAATCTGGGAATAGGTTTAGAAAAAAAGCTAAATTTATGTATGTACCTTTTTCTCCCCCAACTGCACCTGTGTCTGTGTACTTTGTTTTTTGTGTTGATTCTTCAAAACTGGACTTAACATCTCTCAGCTTGGAAACTAAAAGTATTTTGTGTCTGCTGTCAAAACTAAATAAATACAAGATGAAACTTATGCTTGAGTTTATTTTTGTGAATTTATGATGGAAGACTCATCTGTGCCTTTATCTCCTTACTTTCATCTAAATAAACTGTAGGTACTAATAAAGAAACATGCTGCATAAAAGGACAGGGAATTTGTTAGAGGTATGCCCCAAACTGTATTTTGAGAGGATGGAATACAGTCTGCTGACACTTTGTATTTTTGGGAAGGGAAAAAAATTATATAGAAAACCTACATAAGCTTGTAGTACATACACAAGCTTGCAATGTAAAATATTGCCCCTTTGTTGCCCAGAGAAATTGTGGATGCCCCTTCATTGAAGTGCTGAAGGCCAGCTTGTATGGGGCCCTGAGCAACCTCGTCTACTGAAACATATCTGCCTGGGGAACTGGGTGATCTTTAAGGCCACTTCCAACCCAAACCATTCTGTTATTCTGTGATTTTTGTGTAGCTCTTAGTTTAGACGGTGTAGATGGAGCTTGCCAGATCCAGTATTACCAGCGAAAGCACAGCCAGCCTATATTCTAGTAATTTGTTCAGGTAAGCAGAGCCTTAATTCTTACAAAAAACCTCCATCTCTAGTTTTGGGGAGGGAGGAGGAGAGAAAAGATGTCTTGTTTGCAAGACAAATGATACAATACAGTGCAATTTAAATACAATTATGTTACTCAGCCTGTAGTATGTTGGCCTTCCAACATTTCCAGTTCACACTTCTGTGAGCCTATTTGTATAAACCAAAAAACTGGTAGATTTTTGGAGTAATAAGTGTTTTCACATCACTGTAATACAACCGGTGAAAATATCAGAAATAAATTCTGATCATAGGATTGAGCACCTGATTAGTTGAAAACATTGCTGATAGTTAAGCACAATAAAATTTCACTTTTAAAGTGTGTTGAAGCTTGAAGCAATCCGACTTTTAGTTTCAGCTCTTTGAATAAAAAAGGTGTAATTTCTTCATTAAAAGGAGGGGATTCTTCTGAGGCTGTATGAGAAGGTAAGATCTAGTTGCCATTTGCAATGGAGAGATTGTAATGGAATGAAAAATACTTGGGGCTAAGCCTTAGCAGGATATGCAAAATAAAAAAAAATTTGAGGCCTTTCTAAGAAGTACAGTTGGATACAATGTTGATTTCTATAACTGAGATCCATGGGGTTTTCCTTTTTTTTTTCCCCTCCAAACCTAATCTGCAGATCCCCCAAATTGGTAGCAGTTCCATTATTCAAAACAAACAAACCTGAATTAAAAAAAACAAAACAAAACAAAAAAAAACCTCCCACAAACAAACAAACAAAAACCAGCAAACCCTGAAGAGTTACATTTCTTCACGGGTCTTTTAATGCAGCTGTTTCATGTAGTGCTCTTCCCACTGGGTGGTGCCATATTCCCTGTGTATAGCCAGCGCCTGCCTAGCCTCTCGCAGCTACTTGCATGTTTCATTAGTATTTTGTGTAATCTGTTAGGCTCTTGAAAATAATCCAGAATTTTACTTACTTTCCCAAATCCCAGTTCTGAAGTAGGTGGTGAGTAGAAATCAACATAAAGCACAAGTTATGTGATTGTTGTATAATTGTGCATCATAGGCATTTTGTTCCTGCAAAGCTCTTGCTTTCTGGACAGCATTAGATAACCTTAACACTTTTCAGATGTGACAAAACTTAACGAGTGGATAACTTTGAATTCTTCAACCCAATACTTCTTTAAGGAATGGAAAAAAGCTTTGGTTACAATGTGGAATAGCTCATTGTGTTTTGTTCTTCAACCCCCTCAAGGCTTATACATAGCATGCATTTTGGTGCAATTAAATGGCATCAAGATTCTCTTTCTATCTGCTTATCAGCATTAGCCAGCTTATACTGAGCAACCAGACATCAGTAAAAAAACGTAGAATGGCCATGTGAAACTGCAAAATTACAAGAATAAAAATAAATGCATATAGTTGCATTCTTCTGCATTTGGCAGGCATAGATCTTTTCCTACCCACAGAGATAATCAGGGGCCAGTTCTGATTTCTGTGCGAGTCTAATTAAAGCCTTCGTGGTTATAATGGAAAATTTACAATAAATGCTTTTTTTATGCAAATCCTATATTTACCATTTTTCCTGTCCCTCACTTCTAAGTGGAAGGTGGGCTCAACAACTTATTTTGAATGGAAAGAAACACTGAGAAGTGATAAGTAATTGGGATGATACTTTGGTCAAAGAATTGCCATGGTTGCTATTTTGATGTAGTTCATTTCCTGCCTATTCTGGTATGGTAGAAAGTAACAATTAGTAGTAGACAGTACAGTAAACAGTGTCAGAGCAAACAAGAAGATGGTATTAGATTATACATTTTATTGCTATTAACCATTATTCTCTCATCTGTATTTCCTGTAGAGTTATTTCTACCATCTGTCAGAAAAGAAATTGTCTTATACATGAGGAAAATTTCCTTTTAGATGCTTTTCTCTGACTTCATCATTAAACCAGGCATTTGGTTAAAATCTTAGTACAATAGAAGTTCCCACTGAAAAACACCTGGGCCTGAGCAGACCAACAGAGAGAAATAAAATATGTTTTTGAAAGTTGCCTTTGAAAATTCTGATTTTCTTATATCTGATTAAAAAAATAATAAAAAAAAAAGCCTTGGTGATGAACCGCATTAAGTATTAAGAATGGCTTTCTTGTAAATCATTTAGTTTTCATTCAGGCATAATTTCAAAATGTAATTCCATCAAAGAATTTTCTTAGGATATATCAATAAAAAGACTTAAATTCTGCCTGGATTTTAATAGAATTAGAACTTGTTTCCATGGTTCTGTGTAGCAGCTCTATCAAAAAGGAAGTTGAAACAGTCTGCTTTAAGTCTGATAGAATATAAACATGTGGTGTATGATGCACATGATTTTCTTCTTTTTGGGTATCTCTTCTTGGCTTGCAAATGCAAAGGAACATTTTTGAAAATCAGACCAGTTAGAAGGAGTTACTTAGCTAGGTATAGCAAATTAACTATTTTGTCTTACTTAAGTATTATGTATTTAAGTAATACAATAAATTCATCTGCCACCACTTACAGAATCTAAGGGGAAGATGGTTTGCTGACAGAAGAAAAAAGTAGCATTAAAAATCAAAGCATGCTTTTCTTTGGCGTACGGGTTAGGCTTCATATGTGGCATATAGAATTGGAGCTATTTTTCAGAGCTGTTAAAACAAAGGACTGCTACTGAGGGCTTGAGGAAAGTGGGACTCCAGAGCCGGTGGCAGACTCAAACTCTCAAAAACTTGATCTCGCTCAGTTCCAAAGAGAGGAATTCAGCCCCCTCCACCTCTGTTTTTTTAACAATCGAAAGCAATTCAGCCCTGGCAAGATTGAGACAGATCCTATTTCAAAACATCAGAGATTGAATTTTGTTTACGGGCAGCAGGGAGACTTTTGTGACAGAATCTGGTGTGAAGGGTAAGTAAATTTGAATATTGTGAGTGTGCTGAAGGAAGTTCAGTTAGAGTGATGTGTGATAACAAGACTGTGCAGCAGCACATTCAGATAACTGAAAATTGAATCCAAAATATCACTTGAGACATTTCTTCATTGTTTTGGTATAAAAGGTAAGGAAGCTAGTAAAAACTTACTCTTTTAAATGCTTTATTTTTGAGATTTTTTTCATATGTTTTCTTTACTTTCTGTTCTACTACTATTTTTTTTATAAAAAATCTTTTATTCCTTGATGCCTCCCTGTTTATCTGCCCCCAGAGTGCTTATAATATTAAACTCTTCCAGGGGAATTTCTAAGCATGAACTTAAGATACTCATTTACCCTAAAAGGATAAATGACCTCATTTGATAAAAATGGAATTACTTAAAATATTTAGACATAGTTAAAATTTTGAATTGACATTTAAAGTGTGCTGGTTCATGTAAAATTATGCCAAAGATTATAGGAGTTAGTCTTTCCTCTGACTGAGTTGTGAGTAGGTGATCTGAAAAATGCCTGGCTGCTTGTGGTTTGGGTGGGTTAGTTAGTTAATGTGTTTCAGGTTATCTAAGTAGCCCTGTGGTTTTTAAAGAGGTAGAAGTGAACTGAGAAACAACCTCACCTTACTGGGGTTTGGAGGTTTGGAAGTTGCATATCTGTGTTTTAGGGTCAGGCTAAGGCAGGGATGAAATACCCAGTACCTTTATGGCTGCTGTTGTGCCCTGTAGTTCCTACATACCTTACACAACACAGAATAGAAAAAATTAAAACTTGGAGCAAGGTGTGCAACAAGCTGGTAACTGGGAGAGCAGTGGTTGAGCAGAGCCTTTGCTGCAAAGAGCTCTGCAGAGACACTGGGAGAGGCAGTCTTATTTTTTTCATTTATTGATGTGGTTTTTTGTTCACCACTCGTAATGGTGATAAGAAATTTCATTGACCCATATTTTGTTTATCTTTTAAGATCAAGCTGGTAATTTCTTCACTTTGACTCTTCTGTGCAATCTGTGTGCAGTTATTTTCTGTGTCAAGATAAGTCTGCACTGTTGGCAGACTTTTGAATTATACTCTTTCATGCCTGCAGTACAGCTGTAATAAAATAGTAACTGCAGGCTTTTGTGTTTTGTGGTTGTGCCTCATTAGTTTGAATTTCAGAACATCCTCTTCTAGTCTCTGCTTACCTTTTTCAGTCCTAGATCTTTGCACATCTTGTATCACTTCCTATATCTTGCTTCTGGTTTTCACAGGATTAATCAGGTTGCAAGGGATCACAGTGGGTCATCTGGTCCAACTTCCCTGCTCAAGGAGGATCAAAACCAGTTTTCCTTTGCTTCATTCTGGTCTCCTCCTTTCATTCTTGTTTCCTCCTTTTACCAGCTTTCCTCCTTTTACCAGCACCATTTATCAGTTATATGGAGATCTTTGGTTTTATTCTTCTGTTTAATTATTTCTACAGCCACTTCTTATGCTCCTTTGATCATCCTTCATATGCATTAAACAAGGAGCCATAAACTGCAGTCATGCAGATTTTGAAAGAGCCCTCTGTGAGGCTGGAGCCGTAAGTGGGGCTACTCGGTTGCTTTGCTCTTCAGCAATTCCCTACGTCAGTGGATTCTGCGTGAAACCATCTGCAGTACAGAGCAACTGGTGCAAAAGCAATGAAAATCTTTAATGCCTAGAAACTTATTTAAATCTTTTTCTTTCAGATGAGCATTTTTGATGTGAAGACTCATCAAAACAAAGATGGGTTTTAAATTTTTTTAAAAATGCACCTTATGAAAGGAAATAAAATGCTATTCTAGAAGTTAAACTAGGACCTGCATATTCTAATAAACTCTTCCAAAATACATTTCTTCTTTAATTAGGAAAGCCAACATGATCAATTAATGGGAAGATCAGTACTATTCAAATACTCAATTTATCCCTTTTTATGGTTGGATTTTACATGTTTTCAGATGATTGTGTATTTGCTTCCCAACAATAAATAATTAAACCTGTGTTTTGCTACTTGGAATATGAATAAGAACAAGATGAAGAAAAATAATGATATAGAAATGGGTTTATCTGTAAAACCATGTGTTTGCTGTTGTGTGAGCTCTTTCTCAAAGGACATTTGTGTTTATTTTCCTTTTCTTCAAAGATGAACAGGTGAATGTTGTCTCATGGCATTGAAAATATGGTGGATTTCCTGAGAGATTGTGCTATCAGAAGCATGAGGTGGACTGAGAAAATAATTTTTCTCATTTTGAAACTTCCTTGTTAAATGCATATTGTGAAGCAAACTGTTGAGAAGCATTTTTGTAATCATGTGGATATTACCTGGGTAATGAAACCTGATCATTTTTTGGTAATTGCAGATTTTCATAATTCCCTTAAGAAGTATAGTGAATTCAGCTTTCTGAACACAGTCATACTGAACACTTTGATCATGCTGTTCCCTAAATTAGTATTTATTGAATATGGTAGCACTCTTTCCTTCCTGTATGAAACTATATTGCGTGTGAATATGTATGTATATGTTGATGTACATTATGTTGCACAGATGTCTTATTTCAGTAGGAAAGCTGTTTAATTCATAGATCAGTATCTAACATAAGGAGTAGTAAAGAATGAGGCAATTCTCATAAAATGTGATATGAGTGTGAGCTGCTACTCTTTACCTGATAATTAAAGCCAAACCAGAACCATGCCTTTTGAGATTCAGGTCTGACTGTAGGCCACAGCGGGGAGGCTAAGGCTCAGTGGTGCACAAAAATCAACAGCAATAAATATTAATTACAGAAGACAGTGTTTCAGAATGAGATTTGACTAAACCTCTTTGAGGGAACAAACAAAATACACATCTCATGCGAACTTACTCTTGGCCCCGTTTCCATATGCAGTTTTAGGCTATTTAAGGGAATTAATGATGGTGAAGGTGGTTAGGTCACAAGGCATGGACATTGCAGGACTTAAGAAGGCAGAGAGGAGGAGGAAGGTCATAGAGAAGGAAGGAAGGCAAAAAAGGGACAAGAATTAAAGCTGGAGAAAGGGAGGGATGATGAACTGTAAAACTGGCAGGTGGCAGAAGTGCATGCTCAAGTGGCAGCAATTGGAAATGGGGCAGTAGGAAGCACATAGCGGGTACCTGTGTACAAGGAAGCACAGGGCTGGGAGTAGCAAAAAAGCCAGAGATCCTGAGAAATGGTTCAAAACTGCCATGGTGCAGTGAGGGCTGGAAACTCCCTGGGGACTGCAGGGACACCCCATGGGACTGGCAGTCAGGAGCAGGCAGCCAGGGGCACGAGGGCAGCCCCAGCCCCGAGCATCAGGCATCTCCCTGGGGGCAGGCTGAGGCTGGGGCAGGACATGGGCCTGTGGGCATGTGGGGGTCAGGATCAGACACAGCCTCATGATGGCAGGACATGGCCATGGTGATGTGCATCGCTACAAACAGTTGTTGGACAGTAGAATAGGGAAGGCAAGATGTGGTGTTTGTGGCTGTATTTTGCTGAATGCATGAAGTCATTAATTAAATGTCATAAACATCCATAGATTTTGCTATACTGTTGTATTTGTTGATGTATGCTGTTGTCTTCTTGTATTGTTTAAAAGTGGTAAGAATATGTAAAGAATTATAAATGTGAGATAAAAATATAGTGGTGAGATTTGTAGCTTCTGAAACTGTATTGATCTTGTTTACCTTATTTATAATCAAAATAATCAAAAACTATGTGATGCATAATTACTCAGCAATGTGAAAGAGAAAATAGTTTTCTGCCTCATATTTTCATTTTGGTAAATAATAATATTTCAAAATTATGATAAAATGGCCTGCATGTCATCTGGAAATAAGGAGATGGTTTGAGCTTTTCTCTTAAATGTTATTCTTGCTCTCTAATCATTGCATTAATACATCTCCCAAAATGCTCTTGCTCTGGCAAATTTCCCTAACTGTAGTGATTGAAAACTGGTCATGCATTTACGTGCAGTGGGAAATTGAAGATATTCCTTTGGGCATAATTTTTCTCAGAAATATTTTAACATCATTAATAATGTATAAGTGTAACAGGCTTAAGCAAGCCATAGACTAGGTCACTTCTGATCTGCACGATAATTATTCCTACATGGCAATTAGTATTACAATAAATTATGGGGGGAGGATGTATTTGTGCTGTATTTTTGGAGGCTGGATAACCTTTTGATTGATGATACGACCCATTTCAATTCAAGTTGCTTACTCTGGCATGGTATTAAAAACAGGTTTTCTGACTAAAGCTCACACTACTGCTGTAAGAGAAGAAGAAGGGGTAATAAATATTAGTGGAAAACTGTAAGAAAAAGAATCTTACTTTAAACTAGGCTGCTTAAGGTAGTTGTGGTCATTCACCATTGCAATTGTGACTGTCTCTCTGTGGGTCACTTTGGGGCAGCTTCTACTGTGTATGAACAGACTTTCAAAGTGAGATGTGCATTTGAAGACAACAAAGTGAGGGTTTATTGGTCCACAAACATAAAAGACACATAGAATTTTATTAACTCCTTGGCTAGATATCCGAATATGTCTGGTCTGCAACAGGAATCTGATGGGTCTTTGCTGGCCAGGCAGCTGTGAATGAGATGGAAGAGGGCTACCCTTCTTTCCCCCTTTAAACAAGTCTGCCTTGTTTCTACATTGCTGTCTGGCACCTTCTCTGGGCTTTGATGCTTTTACACATTGATGTTTTTCCTCTTGAATCCTTAAGCTGGTAGTTCTTTTGTGGTTTTACCTATCTGAGCATGCATGGTTGTCCTCTGAACTTTCTCTGAGGTCTTTCCCATATCTTGGCAACTTCCTCAGAAGTCAGCCTGAACCAAGGTCAGGCTGCCATGGCATGTCTGAGACACAGCAAGATTAATACCCTAAGAAGAGGTCACTGAGCAAGAATCTGAGGTCACATACTATGAGACAGAAAATGAGGAATTTAGATTAAATTAACTATTCCTTACATTGTAAGTGATTTAGGAATTTTTAATATTATGGAGGTTTTAAAATAGCCAATACATTAAAATATATTTTAAAAATAATCTAAAAAATTTTATTTTAATGCTGAACATTTGCTTTGTGGCAGTGCTTCTGTTGCCACTATTTCAGTTGTTAATAATGCAGTTTGAAGAAGCAGGAAGAACCACTCCTAGTCTTGAATGCTCAGTTCAAATCTCCCTGCAGTTGTTTTTTTTTAAGATTATCCAGATACACAGCTTGAAACTGTCCTTTCTTCTATTCTAGGCAATGGGCCCCATCATGATCGAAGTTGTGTTTACGACCAGAGCAACATAGTAGATGGAGTTTACTGCCTCCCAATAGCACACTGGATTGAAGTCTCTGGGCATACTGATGAGATGAAACACACAACCGATTTCTATTTCAATATCGCAGGACATCAAGCTATCCATTACTCCAGGTAAAAGAAATGTGCAGAGCTTGGCTGGCATCAAATGTTACAAACAGAAAATCTGAACGGGTGTATTTGAAAACTGCATTTGAAGCAAGGAATGTTTGTATGCATGTAACAGTAAACTTTAACAAAGATTCAGCACCTCTTTGCAACTGAATGTCAGTTTAGCAGATCCTAAGTTCAAGGATACCTGTACCCTGTACAGGTCTGTTATGTTGCAGCACATCTGAAAAAGTTTTGTGGCAATTTTTGGGTAGTCATTTTCAAATGCTTGTCTATATACCCATGTAAAATTGCTTGTATGTTATGTGCTTGGTTTGGGATGATTTTACTGAAGAACATGTCCTGGGAAACAAAAATTATATAATCCAGCACCAGAACCTACTTGTGATATGTTGTTGCTCTTGTGTGGCAGCCACTGCAATTAGTGACAGCTGCTTTTAACGGCTTCCACTTCTGGGCATGTATTTAACAAAATACTAAATCTTAGACAGGCCTTAAAATGTTTGTATTCCATAGTGTTCACTTGAGTCCACTGTCCCACTGGTGAACATCCTGGCTTGAATAAGGAGACAGTAAAGGTCAAGGAGAGCACCCACCCTTTAGGGCTGCAGATGAAGCACAGGCTGTATTTAGAGCAACAGGCTGAGCACTGGAGGTTAACAAAGTATCACTGAGGAATTTGGGACCCTGTGTAGCTTTTTTCCCCCATCTCCCGTCCATTGATCCCAGCAGGAAGTTCGTGGATTGATAATAGTTGTGTGAATGCTGGCCGTTCTGATATGCCACATGCATTACAGAACTGTTAGTTATCCCAAAGGGATATGTATTTTTTTAAGAAATCAAACCACCTTGTACTTTCATTAGGCCCTAGCATTGTTTTGTGTGAATTTCTCCAGACCACTTTATCAGCTACACCAACCTCACCATTGTGTCTCCTCTTTGTCTCCACCCTCTCACAGGGTAGGAAGGAGAATTGTCTTTTCCTCATTAGACTTGCATTGTGAGAGGCAAAGCTTTCTTCCCCTTGGTATCTTTTGGAATAACAGGGATTCATAAACACTGTCAGGCACATGTAGGTATTTGTGGGACCTTTTCCCTCAGACCCCCTCAAGTTATATAGTATGCCTGATAGACTATAGTGTTATGTGGATCTTAAGCATTTGTTTCCAATATCCTATCAGAGTAAAGATCTTGTTTATTCCAAAGCACAGGCTTGTCAATCCCAAATAATCTTTGCTTGGCAGAGACATTTTTTGAGAAAGAAGAACAGCTGTCAGAAAGTGAATATCTAAGTACCAAAGGCTAACTTATCTTCCTTTCCAGAAGCAGCAGTGATCCATTTAATGACACCTTATCTGCATGACTGTGTGTTTCAAAGACTAGGTAAAAAGCTGCAGATTCTGCTAGAGGATATTTGCAGAAAATTTCCTGGGCTGTGTAGTCTTTTGCAGATGAGGGTCTTTTCCTTCATTCCCTTCTCACACACACATAGCTTCATTGAAAGGCAGCCTTATATGTACATCTTAGTAACTCTTATCTCGTTTCTTTGAGCTATATTAAGTAAGTGTACGCTGTAACAGTCCTGTCACATAATTATTTCTAATACTTTGAAGATAAGCAGCTTTAAATGTTTTTTAATTACTAACAGTTGGGGTCAGATTCACCATTCTGCAGGTTATAATAAAGCAGCCAAAAAATACTTGCTATTTTAGATTTTTTTGTTGTTGTTTGCCGAGCAGCTGAAGTGAGCTGATGAAAATGCCTTTAATTTGCAATGGATTTATTGATTCAGAGGAGTACTATGAAGATTAATCTAATTTTTTTTTTTAATACCCCATATACCCCCCCATACTCCCCAAAGCAAAACCAAAACTCAAACAGAAGCAAAAAGCTAGTCCTTCTGCCTGTACAGTTAAATCTCATAGTATGATCACATCATGGTTTTCCAGCTAACATTACCTTTTTCCATGCTGTACTAAAGGTAGTAGTGCTTCAGGGAGCATTATGACCACAAATTCTGAGTCCTGTCACCACTTGTAGGATCTTTACAGTGGTGGAGGTTGGAAAGAAGTGATTTATTAATGAAAACTTTTGATGTGAGCTCATCCTCTATGTTACTCCACTTAATAGGGCTGCCATGTGTGAATTAGTGAGAAAGGTTTTCCTTTGTCAAAGCGGGTTCCCACATGAGCCCTGGAACTGATTTCATTTATCCTCTGTTGAATCACAATTAGAAACAATTGCTGTGAGCTTTGTTGTCATCTTGCTTCTTCATAAAACATGAGCTTCTGCTTTATCTGGGCTGCAGCAGGATGAGAAGAGCCTGCCTCTGGCTGGGACCAAAACCAATTTTGCGCTGTGCTGAGGCTGATGACAGTGCTCTGAGGAATCAGATTTTTCTTATTTGATGTAGATGTATCACTCATCATTTAGTGAACTTACATTTAAACTTACGTTTAGAGAACTCATTTTGTTTGTCATTCCGGTAGGAGAGTATATAATGTGGTTTTTAAACACAGCAGGATTTGAACTAATTTCTTGTAAATGTGAAGTGGAGCTTTCCCATAGCTAAGAGTCATGACTGATACTTTCATTACATTAATATTCACTTTGTTTGGATATGTAATGACACCTTTAACCAAAATCTGATTCAGGAAAAATAATCCAAAACAAAACAATCAGTTTGTCTTTTTTGCTAGATCTTACTGCAATAAGATGGCTTCCAATTGCAGGAAAGTTCACTTAGGATGAGATAATTTTCTGAAGTAAATTGGAGTTATTGTAATCTTTTCTGAGAGAAGATGACTTCAGAAAATTTGTGAATCTGGGCCATATTATCTCTGTTTCAGTTCCATCCGTGAAAAGCAGAAGTTCCTAATTTGTAGATGTAGTATACCTTATTATATATATAAAAACATCTGCATTTCTCAGAAGAATGGAATTGCATAAGAGCAAGAGAGGGAATGATGCCTGAAATTACAAAATAATTTAATAATATATTGAAGGCAATGATACTTTATTGCAGAATTAGGTGTTATGGAAATTAATATCTCTTACAGGGAAAGACATCTAGTTAGTTTCCTATTTCCAGACTGATTTTAGGTGTGTGCTATTTGTGAGTCATATTTCTTAAATCTGACAAAGAAAAAATAATTTTTACATGACTTTCATGTAAAATGCAGATAAACTGAAATGTGTAAGTGAATTCCTTAGACAACAACCTCTCTAACTGTGGTATTGTATGGCTGTTAAACATTTTGGAGGAAAATATACGATTAGGAATCCACAATCAGGGGAGTCACTACATGAGTGTAGCCATGGGTCCTGACAACAATTTTTTGAGGTACAGGTTTCTTTAGTACCTTTTTCGCATTTTATATATATATATGCCATTAAGTACTAATATCTCATGTTCTTGTTTATGGAGTGATTTGGAAGCTGACAAATGTGTTGCTATCATCAGCGGGGTTTTTCCTTAAGACAAAATTAAGGTAATGGTAAAAGAAAATTTACTCCCATGCTTGGAAATATTATTTTTGTTTCTCTGTGGCTGCAAATGAAACACAACTTATGATGTAGTATTTACAAATTCTTTGTGGCTTGTTGGTGAGACAGGTTCCTACAACACTGCCAATAATATAGGTTATAACCTAAGTTAGGTGTTGAGTGGGAATGATCAGGAGAGTCACACAAGATGTGTGTTCCTGCTTTGTAGTAAATGGTAATGTAGATAGGTGAGTGAATGAAGAATGATCCAGGGCAAAATGGAGATGCTTTTTTTTAGCTTGTGGAGGTACTAGAGCAGTATTTTGCTCATGGAGCACAGAATTTCTTTCTATGGGAAAAATGAGCATTTACTTGATTGATATGCATCTTTAATTAGGTGGTAAACAAGAACTTTGTTGAGTATATTTGGTTCAGTATGAAATTAGAATTACCTTTGTAAAAGATACAAGAGAGAGCACTTTTTTTTAGTCTTTAATTTCTCTTTTTACTGGTTGTAACTCATTCACAAAATAAAATGCCTTTCTATTTTAAATATGATTTTTATCTATTTTTTTATTACTGAATTGTAAAAAGGGCTTTAAAGAGTAAGCTGTCACAAAAATCCCCTAGAGTGCAGTGACATGTGCTACCGTAATAGAAAGCTGCACTGATGTTTTATGCCTACATTATGAATTAGGAGAAGAGGTGATGATGTCTATAGAGATTACCATAATTAACATTAAAAGCTGAGAGCTAACTTTCCCCTGTGCCCAAAGCATGCTTGTGATAGTAGAGAAAAGAATAAGAAATAATGAGCTCTGGAACAAAATTCATTGTTTGTGTTCTAGTAAAATAGTCCTGATCAAAAGGACTTAACATCAATAAGAGTTAATCCTTTGATTTCAGTACTTAGGTCTCTAACTGTGAAGTTATCTGGTCATTTTTTACATTAAGTAATGAAAATATTCTAAGGCACATACTTTGATCTGTTTATCCCATAAACTAGGATATCTGGCTACTCCTTTGAATTGTTTCATTGTATTGAGCTATAGTCCGAAACTAATATAAATTGGAACCATAAAAGGGAATCGCCTTTTATAGAACAGTTCAAAGGTTAATTCTATTTTTTGTCCTTTGTGTGTCTTCATTTTTTTCTACGTCACCCCCAGCTGGAGCTGGGAAATGCTTTTACTGCCCTCTGTTATGAAGAAAATGGGTTTCAAATGAGTGTAAGAAATGACATTTAAGCAATTTTTTATTTAAGTTCTTGAAAGTGAAGAGGGGGTGTGAGGCAACAGGAGCAAGAGTGCGAAGACAAATTATAAGGCTAGAATTCTATTTGGTTTTAGTTTTCGTTTTTGGTTTTAGTTTTGGTTTTAGTATTTGTTTTCATGTATTTAATTTGGGTGATCTCTGTATTGGGTAACAAATGTATTTTTCTTCCACATTTGTTGTCCATCCAAACAAAAAGCTTCTCCTTTTGTGAACTCCCCACACTGTTCCCTACATAATAATGGCTAAAACCAGGAAAAATTATTCTATTTTTCCAAGTATTGTGATCTTGCTTAGGCAGGATGGCACTTAGCTGGCATAGCCCAAGCCAGGCTATTGTTGAGTTAGCTACAAATTTTAGTCTTGTGAACTGTGAACAGAAATAAAGTTAGGATGTGCCAGCAGTGCAGTCACATGCCATGAAGTTGAATACTGTGGATGAACTAGATGGCAGGAACTCTCTTTCCAGTTATTTTGATTTTTTTGAGTATTAGCAAATGGCTGCTGGCAGCACAGCCCTGGTGCTCTTGCTGTTACCTACTGCCTGAGCACCCAAAAGGAACTTGACATGGAAACCCTGGGTGTCACACATTTCTAATTGCATTTCTTGTGAGTGCCATGGTAGAAAGAGAAATCTACATTGAGAAAAGGTGATTATGCCAGTAGAAAAAAAAAGTCACACGGCTTCTAGATTAAAGATTTTTACATGACTCTCATCAGCATTTGAAGTCCCAGTATTACTTCTACCTACAGTGACTGGTCTGTTAAACCTGATGAATTAACTAGCAGGCTGCCAAGTTTGTTACTGCCTTCAGAGGCTGAGGGATACAAATTTTTGGCTAGGCTTTGGGATGAAGTTGAAGTAATATCTGATAAACAGTACACTACCTATGTGAATAAGCTAAAGGAAATCCTAGCATGGTGTCTGGTAAGTCTTGTGAGTGTTTCATGGAGGTTTTTTCCTGTAGTCTTCTTTACCATCCTGCCATTCATATGTGGTTTTGGCAATGGTTGTTTGAGAATTTTTTGTTTAGAAAGATCATTGGAATGAGTATTTCATTAGTAAAATGGCAGCAAGCAGAGTCTGGCTGTTGATTAGAGGATGAGACCTTTAATCAGTTGGCCGGTAATGGGTAATATTTACTTAAACCACTGTTGCTCTTTAAAATGGATCTTTTCATAGGTGTGCGTCTGCACAAAATTATTTCCTTAGTTCTTAACAAAAACTTACAATTCTGTGTCCTTCTGGGAGAAAAAAACAGAAGGAAGATTGGGAACCCTCTGTGGAAAAACCTGGAGGAGTAAACGTAGTTCTGTTTTTCTCTGTGGGATATAACAGAAAAATGTTGCTAGTCCGGTAAGTATGAATTTTATGTGGGGTATCACTGTTAGGGAGCAGAAACTATTGTTGCTTCTAATTTCTCTGTGTGTTTTACTGCGTCTCCCTGCCGCTTGTCCATATTTCTGCTGGAGGTTTTCAGTCCTTTTTCCTGCCTCTTTACTCTTTAACATTCAGGCTGTCAGCAAGGGAGTAAAGTTCTGTCTCCATTGGAAAGCAATTTGCTGGTGTTGCCGGCTGTGAATGAAATTGAGTGAGATTGTGAAATCCTGAGCAATTTAGCTCACAGCTGGGATGACAAGGAAGGGGCAGCGTCACTCTCTCACTGAAGATGATGTTCCAGTCGTCTTGCAGATATTTATTTCCTCCTAGCTTTTACATGCATTTATTAGGTGCCGGGTGATTGCTGGCATTTCTTAATGCAGTTTATCCAAACATAGCAGAACTCTTTCTGAAAAGCAGAGATTGTACACACATCCTAATTGCTATTTAACTTGCCAGGAGGGAGTAAATTCAGATTTCTGGTTGTTGTTGGGAAAACTTCACTAACACAATTCCATAAGTTACACCTGGTGAACCTGTTGAACCAGGGGTGTGTGTTTGCAGAGTAAACCCACTCTGCCTCCCCTTCCTGTGATTGTTTTGCAGGCACAGCTCCTAGGGCAGATTGGCCCAGCCAGCCTCTTACAGAAAAAAGTCTCAGAGCAAGAGAGTTTTTACTCCCCAAATGTGAAAAGTGATACCATCAGATGTTTTATTACCACCAGCTGGTTTGGTGCTTACTTACTTGCCCAGTGTATATATATTTCTGAAAGAGGTGATCTGAAAGTCAAAAAAATCTGAAATAAACAACTGCATAGTTATTTTAAATGAAATGGGAAAAACATTAAAGATACCTCATTCAAAACACTAGCAAACCATAGCTATTAAGTTATGATTCTATCTCCATCTTGAATAATTTTTGTAAATGCTGAGAGATAGAAATGCAAGTTTCATGCTTTTCATGTTTAAATGCTCTAGATATTTACAAGATCATTTAAAAAATTAACCTCCATATGAAAATATGGAGAGTCCTACTTAAAGGATAAAACATATTTTATTAGAAAGGAAACTGGAATATAGCTCTAGTTCTTTTGAAGCGTGTCTCACAAACATAAGTATTTTATTTCTCAAGACTAAATAGAGATTATCCAATTGTTGCTGTATTTTCCCATATATAATTTTCTCTCTGTAAGGAAAAAAAAAAGAACAACAGAGAAATGAACTGTATTTGTCTTCCCAGGGAACATATTAAGAGGCTGAACTGAAAATTTGTTCCCTCCTTTAATGCTCGTACTTTGGGAAATTTAATTTCAGGGAGTCAGGTACATAATCCCTGCTGTTGTTCAGAAGTTTAATGTGTGTCCTCCCATGAACTGTGATAAAAATTGAGTCAAGTGTCATGGACATTGCCAAGCTTTAAGAAATGTGTATTTCTTCTTTATTGGTTCAGTAGACAGCATGGTTTATAAGTCTAAATGAAATGTCTTTTTTCTTTGATGTGAAAAACCTAGTAATAGAATATAAGATTTTAAGCATCAAGAAGAGGATAAAGGCAAAATATGCATTTCAGTTTTAATACAGACACAAGAAAATGTGAAATATATTTAAAAAATTACTATTTGAATAGGTGGTTGCTTACTTTCTCCCTTTCTCCCCTTTCCTTCCCTCCTCTTCCTTCCCACCCATCAGCAACAAGCTCTCTATGACTATCATTCAATTCAGGGGCTGGATGCTGGGCACTAGTACAAGGGGATGGATGTTGATGTACTTCTAGAGACTTTTCTTCTTTAATTATTATTTTTTAGTTTAACTAACTTCTCCATGACTGCCTTTTGAAAGTACTTCAGAACAGTTCTATCCAGTGCCATCATTTTCCCAAGGTGATGATCTGATAAGGAGGATATGCAGCTTCCCTAACAAGATAATTTCTCTAATGTTCCTTCTTTCTGTGGTCCAGCTGCCAGCTTGAAGGGTTGGCAGTGTGCAGACCAGTCCTAAAGAATGTTAAATACTGCTTTCACTGCAGAAGACTGAATTTCTCAGCTTCCTTGTAGTAATGAGTTGCTTCAATCTGGTGAGATAAAAGGAGGAAAAAGCTTCTCAAATATATTTGGTAATAAGATTATCCAGTGTGTTTAACAAATGTACAAAGTCAAGCTTCAGCTGATAATGTAAACACATTTAAACAAATTTTAGTAGCAGTAAGTCACTTTGAAATATTTGTTCAAATGCTTGAAATTTCAATTTCCAATCAGGTTCAATGATACTACTAGGAAAAGAAAGAAATCTGAATGAAAAAAAAAGAGACATTTAAAAAAAATAGAGAACCCCATGTAATTCATGTCAGTCTTTGCACTCCAATAAAAACTGCAGCATTCATTGTTCATAAATTTAACTCTAATGATTTTTTCCCATTTTGTCATCCAAGACTTCTTCAAGACTTTCCACTATACTTTATAGTTTTGTGTTAAAACGGTACACATAGGTTCTTCTGGGGCCTCTTAGTACCTCCATTACCATCCCAGCTTCAACCTTTGACGTTGGCTACTCATCCACCAGGGTTATTAATCTTACGTTTAGAATCCAGAAATCAGGTACATTATCAAAAATGAAGTTTTCTGACAATCTTTTGTGGTAGCACTATACACATGTTCCTTTTTTTGACTTTACTGTGAGAACACCTTATTTTAGATGTTTATGTAACTGATGTGGTGAGGTTAATCCCATTTTTCTCCATATTTCTAAGATGTTTCCCCTAGCCTGTGCTGTTCTGTCAGCATGTATCTGTCTTTAAAATTCAAATAAATGAACTAATGTGTGTTTATAAATTCTGGATAAATTAGAATGAACATGGATACAGAGCTCTTCAAGACTGTTTTCAGATGGTACTACAGGGGATGAATGTACATTTTTCTCTGACTGTTGGAGGTCTGAGAGATTCCATTATTTTGTACATGTGAATATGGTGCCATGTGGATCACAAGGCCAGCTAGCAATATTCTGTGCTTTGCAATTATGCAGTTTTCATTAATATGTACTTGTTTCTGAAGCATTGGAATGTATTTCCATTGGATCTGAAATGCTACATTTTGAAAACTGGATTAATCTTTTATTGTTTTCCCAGTCTAGATTCCTAACCAGCTGCTAATAAGTAAGCTCTGAAAGAAGACTAAATACATTTTCACTAATGATTCATGAATCTTCTCAGGCACTAACCTAAAGTTCATTTGTAGCAGTTTGAGTAGATTTTGTTGAGGTGATTTAACATATAGGTGCCAGCAGTGGCATCATCCCCATTTCTAAGCATTAATGTTAGAAATTCTCATTTCTAATGCCAAGAGATTCATGTTTTTTTGCAGTTTGGCTGAGTTTAGCAGCCTGTTGTTCTCGTGTTTCCGGGTGGTTGTTCTAATTCAAAACAAATGGGAATGTTGGCAATCTAATAGAGACATATGTAGGAAGTAACCATTGGCAATCATGGTTGCATGAGACAAGATTCTTTAATTGGAGCATTTAGGCATCAATGCTCACAAGCCAATGGAGGAGTCCTTTCCAAGTTGTTCAGTACAAGCCTTGGAACCTGATTCTCTTCTCAGGCTGTATTTTTGTAATTGGCACCCTGTCTCCTTTCAGAGAATGTTTATAAAATCAAAGTGCAAGAACAGTCATTCCTTATAAAGGCAAATCTTGCTTTCTGCTACATATGGTGTGCTCCTTAGGTGTGGCAGCAGCTCTCCTGCTACACAGAGAGGCACACGACTTTCCCAGGCGTTTTCCTGAGGAAGGCTGTGAGAAGATCAGAAAAAAGAATGATAAACAATTCCTATCTTCACTTGCTGCACCTGTTGTTGTAAACATGTGGAATGTGTTATGGAGATTTGTTTACCAAAGGGTGATTTCTTAATTGGCCAATGGGGATGGTGTTTTAATTGAAGGACCAATTAGGTAAATTGTATCAGACTGGTTTCTTAATAAGTATAGTGTAATAAAGTGATTGATCAGCCTGCTGGAATTATGGAGTCAATGCTAATTATTACCTGGCCGGGGATGCCCTGCTAGGACACTTAGGCATCCATTGGAACCTTGTGAGGATGTTTGAAAATAAATCATGGCCAAGTCCTGTAAGGCTAGGTCTGGACGATCTGTCCTCCAAGGCATTGGTGTGCTTGTGAATAATTTCTTTCTTATCTTCACAGTAGAAACTAATAGAAAAATGTGACATAAAATATTTCACTTTGAATACAGGGAGAATAACATTTAATCTTCCACATTTCAGTTTTGGTTATGTGGATAAAGTCTTATGTGACCACATTACTTTAGATCATATCTAGACTAGAGACAAAATAGATTATAAAAATGTATAAGAGGTAAAATAATTTGCTTTAAGCTGTTTAATGGAATGAAGTGAAGAAGAAAGGAGAAGATTTTATGTTGTGGGTCGTTTCACTGTATAGATTTGAATGTACTGCGAGGTTGATAACAGCAATTCCTCTGAACTTACTGGAGTATGTGAGTTTAGTTTATAGACAAAATTAGATAAATTTAATCTATTATTGTGTCTGCAGAACAAATATGCAACGAAAGAGAGTGGTTTCCACAGGATATGTAACTTTTATGCCTCTGGAGTTGAAGCAAATTAAATTGGCTTGAAAGAAACTCTGTGCTACCATAGTTTGACTGCTTCTGGTGCTTGGGATAGACAGCATAGTTTAATGAAGACTAAGAAAGAGGATCTATTGCTATTTGTAAAAGACATTAAGGAATTACTACAAAGGGGGAAGAAGAATTATTGAAATTGAACCTTCTTTAAGATCAAATGGATACTAATTGCTTCTGAATGAATTTAGAGTGTAAATTAGAACAAGGTTTCTGTCATCAAAGGAATGATGTCTGAATTCTGGTGTGACCTTTCAAATAGGGCAGGAAGGACAAAGAGCCTAAATTATTTCAAGATGGAACTTGATAAATGAATATAGGTAGTGATTCCAGAAATGGAAATTAAAGTTTATGATTATAGTATCATAGATCATAGGCTCAAAGAGACCTCAGAAAGTATCCAGTCCATTTCCATGCCCCAACTTAATCTCAATTACATTTAAATCATTTCAGGTTTATCCAGCCTGATCTAAAATATGATCTCAT
The DNA here is from genome assembly GCF_048771995.1 of Taeniopygia guttata. Classification (NCBI taxonomy): domain Eukaryota; kingdom Metazoa; phylum Chordata; class Aves; order Passeriformes; family Estrildidae; genus Taeniopygia; species Taeniopygia guttata. The sequence goes on along the minus strand of NC_133027.1, from coordinate 66,485,958 downwards.
CTTAGTGATGAGACTCTGTAGGCCTCTTAGTCTCCCATTAAATTACCTCACTATTCCAACCATTAAAAAGCTTTACTAATCCAAATTTAAGTCTTCTTAGTGCAATTCAAGTTAATTTCTTGTTCTCCCCACAGAAGACTTGAAGAACAAATTAGTATCCTGCCCCTCTATAGCCCTTTAATATATGCTTGGAAGCTATTTTTTTCCCAGAATCAGAGTGGTTGACTTTGGAATATCTTACTATATTCATTCTGATATTAGTCCTTGGATCTTTCAGTCTTTTTTCTGAAAACTTGTCTTTTAGAACTCTGTTTGTTCTAGCACTCTCTGCTGAGCTCTCCAGGTGTTTCTCTTCCTTCATTTTTCTTGATGATGGTCTACCAGTACTGAATGCAACAGAAGGATTATTTTGTGACTTTCAAGCACAATAATACTTATCCAAGTATTATTGCCATTTTTGCAGTGTGGGATGTGGTTTACTTCCCAGTTGTCTGCATGTTTTCATCAAGTTCCCTGCTGTGGCAGGATATAGGATGTTAGGAATGTTCTTGATCTCTGCATCTGTCCTTATGAGTTGTTTTTTGTAAGTTTCTTTTAATAAAGCTCTTATGCTTCTTGTAAGGGAATGTTTGGGGATTGCTGTGGAAGGGGAAAATGGGCCATAAAGAGAAAATTTTCTGGATCTGTAGACTAAAGTCATACGTGACTAATTCTTCTCATGTGGATCTTTTTATCCTGGTGAATTCAAAGCCGGGACAATCCTGAAGCACACACAGAATGCGCTGCGAGGTTGTGAAAGAGAAGACAGCAAAACACTGGAACCACTTTGTAGCTGAGTGTCTGGGTAATACTGTATTTCAGTTACAGGTTTGATATTATTCTTACCTGCTTTACTTTTATCACGTTGTCAGCTTGAGGTCAAATTATGGCTTATTATTATATTAATGGCTTATTTGCTTGGCATATCAGTAAATGAGGTAGTTTTATGCCACAGATTTGTGAACATGGAATAAATAAGATACTACTAAGCATAACACTCAGAATTCAAGGGCTTGAGAAACTCTGCATATTCTAAGCTGAAAAAGTGTTGCTCTAAAGTGATAAAAGCAGGTGTTTCTTTCTACATTCCAAGTCTGCTCCCATGTGAGAAGCTAGATAAGTAGTTCCAATTACATCTAAGAAGAAAATTTGCCAGACCTTAATTGCTTTTCATCAGAGTTCCAAATAAAGAGGAGTAAAAAAATCCACCTTGGAGCTACATTGTAGCCTGTTTAATTCTCCTCATTTAAAGCCCTGAGGTAGAAATCTTAACTTCACAATAAACTGTACTCTTTCAGTGGTAAAGCATAGCAAATTTATAAGCAATGACTTGTGCTCCTTCTACATTTGACATTTAGGTAAGAGCAGTTTTTTGTTCAAGAATATAAGTAGTTTCTACAAGGTCTGCAGTTGTGTCATTTCAGTAGGATATACTTTTATCATTAATCAGTGCTTTTCTCTGGTGGCTTCTGCTAAGGTTATGGCCGTTTATTCCATCTTTTCTTGATGAGAGTGATCTTATTAAGCCTGTTTATTCTATCTTGGAGTTAGACCATAGCATCATCAAACCTTTCTGTCCTGGTCTGGCCACTACTTGACTCTATGCTGGGAAATCAAGTGCATCTGACTTGTTCCCAGTCAATGCTGCTTAAGTCAGACCTCTCACCATGATGGGTCCATCAATTTGTCTTCTGCAAGGAGACTTTATCAGTAAATCAACAGGAGAAGGGATTAAGACCACAGTCCTCCACCCTTGTGCCCTATGCAATATGCAATGAAATGTCAGTGTCGCAACCCCCCAGTCCTACATTATTATTTCATTGGGCTGAGAGATCTTTCTGTCCTTTGTTTAAACAGACTATAGTAAAACCAAAATTCCTGTACAAGACCAAACAAGAGACTGTTCTGTTTTGATATCTGTCCATTCTGTCTGTATTTTGGAGGAGGAGACAAGACTAAAAAAATTATTTTTAAAATGTTGCTATTTTTCTCAGCACTTGGTAGTTGCTTTATAGGTGAAGCTATATGGAATTTGATATTTGTTATGTTTTTTATTTTGATAAAGCCAGTTGGTTTGCCCTTCTCATATATATCATCTTTAAACAGTTGTTAAATTCCCTCTTAAGAATGTTAAATCCTTAGTCTGCTCTCATTTGAAAGTATTCTCACAAGAAATATCTGGAATCTACTGTATTTTGAATATTCTCATTTTTCTGTATCTTTCTTGATACAATAAAATATTAGTCAAAAGTTTGAAATTTGAGTGCATAGAATAGGATCAGTGATTTTTAGATCATACTATAAATTCTCTGTTACTTGCAGTTCACTTCTTGGTACAGGTTCATATTTCCACCTTGATCTCTTTATAAAGCAATGCTTTCACCAAGTGTCCCAACAAGCAGGTATTGTTTCCCTTTCTATTTGATTATAGTTAGTTTAAAGCACAGTGATGTGCATGTGAGATTATTTATTCCAGGACATATTGCTGAGATGCATTCATCAACTGTGAATCTCATCTGCTCCTTTGCTACATATTCATTTAGTTTAATTTGACACCATTGGCAATTGAAACTAATAATGGTTTGGGCAAACTTTAGTCTCTCCTTGTTGAGTAGGTTCATCTGTTTGGAAAGATCTTAACTTAAAAAAGGAATCCCACGTTGAATATAGGTCAGCAATGACATGCTGTAGAAGAACTGCCAGGGAACTTTAAAGAGGGTTAAAGCCTTTGAAGCACAAGAAGTAAGTAATCTTTGGTTCTTCTCAGAAATGTACTCTTTTTAGTACTGGGCATAACATATTCAAAATGAGAGAGAGTCCAAAGGCAAACAAGAGTGATCAGATGCTTTCAATACATGACAAGCATGTGTGTGTGCGTGTGTACGTGTGAAGAATGGAAAGCTGTGTTGGAGTGTGTTAGTAACGCAGAGATAAATAAAAGGGTTTTATGGAGTGGAAGGAAATAATCTTTTCTTTGTGTCCATTATGGAGACAAGAAAGTGTGTCTATGACCTGTGACTGCACTATTCATATTGGAAAAATAATTTTTTTTCTGAGGTGAGGATAGTAATCAGCATGTTTTCTACGTATCAAAGAATATTTGAACATGCTCAGATCTTCACTGGAGAACAGAATTTGGTAATCTGAAAATTCTTCTCTGACTGTGAATGCATTTCAGGGCATTAAACAGCTATCTAAGTAATGTTTCCAGATTGCTCTGACAAAAGTTACAGGAACCTCATCTGATTTCTAGGAAGTGCTCACTGTCACAGGTTCAGAGAAGAGAACAAGGAAGGCCTGGAAGAGAGATGTCTAATTTGGTACTTCAGGGAAGGCACACACAGACCTATGAATAAGCTTCTATATGTTAGAAGGATGCCACAGGCAAAAGAAGGAGCATATGCAGGATGATAGTTCTGGGTCATCATAATCCAGCGGTATTGCCGTTTAAAGTGATGTGCCTTGTCACAAGGCAGAGAATATAGAAAAGATGAAAGAGCATATCAGCTATAGCTGAGGATTTCCTATATTCTCATTTTGAATATGCCCAAAGCAATACTTCTGGAAATCTCTTTTTTGTGTCATATGAGGCAGGGAACAGACATCTGGTCTTTGAACTAGTTTAAATTTGGCTGAAAGTTGAAAATTTCTGTGAAGCTTTTGGTTCAGACAGATCATAATTTTAGATTAAAAATCCACCTTATAAAAAAATTCTGAATGAGTTCCTACTCCAATGCCATCAGGAGAGGAAATAGGAATGCAGTGTAATTGGAAACAGTCTCTAGCAGTTCAAGTGCTGCAAAAATCGTCTGTAACTGAGTTGTACTTCAGGCCTATATTCCCTTTGGGCTGCTTGCTTGTAGTGGTACCAGGGAAATAGCACTACACTGGTGCAAAAAACTACTCTGTATCCCTAGAAGCAGCACAAAATTCTGGGGGTAAATTGACTGAATTATATACATTGCTCTTCTGGGAATGCAGAGTAAGTTTTACTGCAAGTTCCATGTGCTGTGGTTGCATGCTATACCTTTAGGAAATAAGAGTCTTGAGGGAGGACAGAGTCAATTTAATCATTATTTTGTTTGTTGTCTCAGCTAAACGGCTCTGTTTTGTTATATGTGTGTTTTAGTACTAATCTCACAGTCATCAGATGCTTAATGGGATCTAAGGAAGTCTGGTGTAGAAAAGTGGAGTGCAAGCTTAAACACAGGCTACCCCTTCATCAGGTACTGAGGGATGATTCAATCCATCACTTTTCATTTAAAATAATAGACGGGACCTTGTTCAAAAATATCACTGGTATAAACAAATGGCATCGTTGATGGATCATTGTTGCTAATAACCAATGACAAATACCCTGCTTAGTTTGGCAAAGTCCTCTCTTTTAATCAAAGCTGGCAATATCAGGATAAAAGGACACCTGTCAGTAGCTGATAGATATTCTTATGAAATGTGTTCCTAAAGTGCCAAATCCTATCTTTTTCTATAAGAACTGTAACTCTTTGAGTGTTGATTAATTTTCAGGTAGATTCTAAGATGCCTTCTTCTAGCACACTGATGATTGGTCAGATCTGGAAGCAGTACCTGAGTCATCCCAGCTTGCAAGTCAGCATTTTACGGAAATTTCAATTTAGGATCTGTTTGTCTCAAAGCATTATTAGCAAAGGTAAAACTGGAGCTGCTGAAGAAGCAGAGTATACATTGGTGTCATGGAGAAAGAGCTGACTGCCTGATGCAGGAGTCTTCCCCTAGGTCAGGTCACCTTCCCTGGAAATCAAATCCCTACAATTACAGTTGCTGGGCTGCTTTTGTACTGTACTAAGATTGAGAGGTATGGTGTGTCATGCTTTGTGAACCAGCCTGAGAATTAGAATGCACCATTAAAAAATAAGTTTCACAGTGCTAATTTTTCATTGCCTCAGACTCATTTTCTCCATAGGGATAGGAAGACCATTTGCATACGCATTGATTAAATGGAATGCATTTGCTATTTTAGATGTATTCACTCTGAATTGTTATATATAATATAACAATGTTATATATAATTCACTTTGAATTGCCATTTTAATACAGACTCTGCAGGGTCCTGGGGGAAAGCCAACAATCACAAAGTATATCTAGATCATTAAAAATAATTTAAGAGTGCTGGAAAAGAAATGTACAAGTGTTTGCAGGGTGGTCCATATTTACTCTGTGGTAATGATAAATAATTGTTGGTTTTCTCAGTTTATAGGTCAAAAAGCAGGTTTTAAATATGTCAGCCATCAGTCTGGGCTCTGTAAAAATAAACTGAATGACATTTGCCTAACATTTAGTCCTTGTTACCACAACTTCAAGCTTCTCACATTAATTAATCCGTTGGACCCCTAAAAGTCCCCTTAAGGTAGGTAAATCTTGTATCCATACTACTGGTGGAGGGCTAAAGTGTAGGGCAGGCTGCAAGTAGCTGACAGAAAGTACCTATAAAAAAAGGGCTCGTAGACAATCTTCAATTCTTAATCTCAGAAGATCATTAAATCTCCTTGATGTTTAAATCACTCTAGGTGATTTCTTCATTGATCAACTGTCTCTGACTGAATTGACCATGTCTTCTGAAGCCAAACACGGTTTATTATCTTTGATATTTTGGGAACATCAAAGGGGTTTGGCTGAAAAGATTAAAGGTCAGTTGATCACTAATAATTTCCTAATATTTTTTATGTGCTTAGGGATCACATAATCTGCTGCTGGAATACACCCATGTGAGCTGGAAAACAGTGGCTGTCAGAGAGCTCAGATCATTATAACTTGACAGTTTAGAGGGGAACGTAAAAGAACTTTCTTTCCCATGCCAAGTAGTCTTGAGGCTAAAATCTAGCTACCTACTGAGCTTCAATGGCAACATAAAGAAGGGCCACATTGAAAAGGAAAACTAAAGGTTATATCATTAAGGAAAGAGATGTAAATATGTAATTATCATATTCTTGCTTGGTTCAATATGCATGTTTTCCTGATCCTCAGCATAATGAAGGCCTCAGTAGGGCTATCAAAAAAATCTATATATAGAATATAGCTGCTAAACTCTCCCTTAGTCTCTGTACTCACACATACACTAACCCTTTTATTCCTTCCTTCTGATGTCAGAAAAAGGTAATGTTTGGACTATATAAAGCCAAATAGAAATATTGGTACTATGCAGTAGGATTATCCTAGAACTTTTACCTAAATTGGCTGATGGGAAAGCTCTGCAGTACTGTTTTCTGCATGGTAAAAAGGCAGTAAAGCCTTGGCCAGCAAAACTAAGAATTACAGTTATTTCTAGGTGGGTAGATAAGCGGCTTATAGACCAAGGTCAAGGCTACATCTTGATCCTCTCAAAGGCTAAACTTTAGGACTTGATCATAAAATTAATTCACCAGAATTGCCTGTCCTAAATACATCTCTTAGGTCATTCTCTGAATGCCTCCACTAGTTTGGTTAATTGTCGAGTGAATAAAGTAATAAAAATTTGGTAAACTCTTCAGATTGTTCAGTAAATGCAGTTAGTGTTGTGCAATGCTGTTAGGCTGCAAGAACAAAATAAACAAATAGTCTGTATCCCAGGGGTCTTGCAGATAGCACAGCTATGATGTTCACCCATTAAAAAATCATTGGGGGAAAAATTATAAAGCATTGGTTTGTCAGTAAGCAAGAGTACTACTCAGAATTTTATTTATCCCAGGAATGCTTTATTCACTTTTAATTTAATCAAATCCTAGAAAACACACATTTTTTCCTCCCATCAAGGTAATTTAATGCATTAAATGTTTCACAAAGTATCAAGTGCATTACATATGTATGAGTCTCCAGGAAAGCCTTTGAAGGAAGGGTACTAATGTTCTTGTTCTTGAAATAATATCCTCATATTGTCACAAGTTATTAGTGATATTGCCATTTCTCTGTCCCAGGAATGGGGTTTTGTGGCCATTGCTCATCTCCAGCCATTTGTCAGCATCTGTTAGGGCACTGTAGCTTACATTTAGCACCTTGAAATGCTCTAATCATCGTGGCAGGTTCCTGTGGCAGAATCCTGACAGTGGGCACTCGCTCAGATTAGGATGGGGGCTGCAGTGGGGCTGGCACGTGGGAAGGGGGGCAGTGAAGCAGTTTTTTCAGTGGACGTTTGCCCATCCCTCTGATCGGTGGAAATGCTTGGCCTGGTTATGTTGGATTTTGGGCAATTCCTGAACATGTATGTGAAACAAAAATGAATTCAAATTTTTTAAGTGATCTCACTGTTAGAACATGGTTGAAATGGTTATTTGTTATGTAATAGAAATGTTTAAATTGGTCTCAGTTACCATATACCATTATTTTAATTGCATGTGCATATTAAAACTCCTTATTTGAAAACCGGTTTCTAAATATTCAGTTTATAATGTCAACATCTGTTGAAGTATACAATAGTTTTATGATAATTAGCAATGGGAAAACCATAGAAGTCTTGAAGTTTGATTCAGATAAACAACCATATTTCTGGTACTTTCCCATCTTACATAAAGCTCTTGTTTTCCTGAAAAATTTCTGGTCCTTCAGGCCTTGAGGGAAGCTATACATGTGTTGTGATTCTGTATTTGATTCCCACTAGACTCCAAGAGATGAGAGAAAAATTAGAAGAAAATTACTCATTAACTTTTAAATTTCATCACAGAAGGGCTGTTCAAAATGCTTTTTTCCCTACTTCCCTCATTAGAGTAGTAGCTAAAGAGTTGGAAGACTTCTTTATGTTTGACTTATTACTAAAGTAATACAGATTTGGATCATGTGAATTCTTTAGTTTTTTTGTTGGCTTTTTGGAGATATTTTTGTTTCTTTTTTTTTTGTTGTTGTTTTGGGGTTTTTTCTGTGTGTTTGTGCAAATTGCATGAATCTTCAGAGTTTTCTTAAATCAACCCCTGATGTTAGTAAGCTTCTACTTCAAGCTTAGTGATGTATGATGCACTGAAGACCTGTGCTATAACTATGCTCTGAAATTTTTTCTCAGTACATCTGTCTCTTTGGGGTAGCCTAGGAGCTTGATCCCCAGCATCAGATATCACCTGTAACAAACTCAACTGTAACAAAATAAGTTGTAATGAAACAAGAAGTTTCTTACTGCCTGACATGAAAAGCATGTGCTTAGCAGTGTTTGTGTGATGATGTCAAGCAGGTTTGGAAGCGGAGCACTGCTGAACTTGGCAGTTTCCTTAAGATACTGTAATCAATCCCAATGTTTTCTCAATGCTAGGATTCTGCCAAACATCTGGCTGGGAAGTTGCCCTCGGCAGCTGGAGCATGTGACCATCAAGCTGAAGCATGAGCTGGGTGTTACAGCTGTGATGAACTTCCAGACTGAATCTGACATTGTTCAAAATTCCTGGGGCTGCAACCGCTACCCAGAACCCATGAGCCCTGAAATCCTCATGAAGCTGTATAAAGAAGAAGGTCTTGCCTATGTCTGGCTGCCAACTGCAGACATGAGCACTGAAGGTAATGCTCATGTCACTCTTGCAGTAAATTAATAGCAACAAACACTTTGAGTTACTAATCTGTCACTTTCGTGACAGTTGTGGGGGGAGGAGTTCTGTGCACATTTTGCATGAAAATATAGCTGGAACACAAGTTATAGTTTCTTTGCATGCTGTCTTTAACAAATTATTCATATTATCTTGTAGTTAGAGAGATCATCTGAAGTACTTTGTGTCTGGCAGTATTATTTGTATTTGAGTTTAAAGCCATCTGACATTAATAACTGCTTGACTATTTTTACTTTCAGCCCGAGTTCAGCCTATATTATGAAAACATGCTGTGTAGGTGGAAGACTGCAAGTTTGCAGAGCAGGGCAGCTTGCCACATTTGCTGATTGAAAATGGAGAGACGGTGCTGTGTTGTCTGCTGTTCCCTTCCCAACAAACACTTTTTCTTTAACTGTAGTATCCCAGTCTGATGAAACTCCATAGTGACATTTATATAATAGTTTGCAATTAATTGAAAATACTCATAGCACCTGAGCTGTAGCATCAATTACTAGTACTTTTAAGTCCTTGGTTGGACTGCTCAGTTCAAAGTCTTGTTTCCAGCCAGAAGGTTAGAAAGTGAATGTGTTTTCAAGTGAGCAGCCTGCCAGCAGAAGCGAGCGCTTTCAACACAGTGAAATACCACTACCCCAAACAGGTCACTGTCATATCAGCAACAGGACATGAGGGAATCCAGGAGACCTTAAAACAGGAATTTGAATGGGCTTAATGTCAGTGTTCATGTGTGCCATGAGGAAAAGTTGGACTGTACTGTTTGTAGCTCTGTTTCCCAGGACAGCCAGAAGTGTCAGAAAATATGGTATGTTCATTCCTTTGGGAGTGAGAAAGGCTATTCTGTGTTGTTTGACTGTATGCTTAGAACACAGTGAAATCATATCAGTTTTAAGTTGTACAGTAAAATGTTCTGCTCTCCCTCCCTCACTTACTGAATTGGTGGCCTTCATTAAAATGTTTTGGAAATCAGTAATATGTAGGTACCTTCACAAACCTCTGATATTAAAAAGCAAATTTCATTTTTGGCTTGCTAACATTAATGCCATGTAAGTTGTGCTGTTCTCTATAATGTGCTGCCTTGTCTCAGTTCCTTTGAAAATGAATATGCCACACACATGTGATGTGATCATAATTTAGAGAAGACTTGGGGCATTTTACTTAGAAATGTCTTAGAAACTACTTCTCTATTTAGCAGCAGTGATCTGGTTCTATATTGCAAGGAAAAAAATTAAACAAGTTAGCCTAGAAAGTCATTTGAGAAAAGAAAGAAAAAAGTGGAATATATCAGGTCTGCCATTATATTTCACAGTTCATCAGCCATGAACTGACTTTGTCCAGTGCAAATGAATGTGCCTTGTTTTTAACCTTAGGAAGAATCCAGATGTTGCCACAAGCTGTCTGCCTCCTGCACGGGCTGCTGCAGAATGGACACACTGTCTATGTTCATTGCAATGCTGGTGTTGGCAGGTCTACAGCAGCTGTCAGTGGCTGGCTGAGATACGTGATGGGATGGAGCCTGAGGAAAGTGCAGTACTTCTTGGCTTCCCGGAGACCAGCTGTCTATATAGATGAGGAAGCTCTGAATCGTGCTGAAGAAGATTTCTACCAGAAATTTGGGCATCTTCGTTCCTCATACCAAATAGAAGAGTAGAAAAGCAGAAGAAGAAAAGGAAGGCAAAGAGGAATCCTTACATTTGAACCCCAAGGATTTAGAAATTTCTGCGACTCAGGCACCCACCTCACCTCTTCAGATTATAAGCTTCTTGTAAAAGTGATGAGAATTTTGTTTAAAAAGTGCCCTAGAGTTTTAAATTTGCTTTCTTTGAAGTGACATGGTTCACATTTTCAAGCCTTTTGGTGCAATTATGAGACCCAGAAACTGCAAAGTGAAAGGAGATTTTCTTTTAACTATTTGCCTATAGGAATGGAAGTTTTAGGGCTGACACTAAACTAAAGATGTGAGGTGGAATAGAGTTGGCAATAAAAACTGACAAGAAAGAAATACAAAGATTGACTGGATTAAGATTCAGGTTAGGATGGAGCAGACCATCATCAAAGCTGCTCAGTTATTTTAAGCAGGTATTAGATTGTTGCAGTGTTTTGTAGTAATTCTGTAGACAAGTGGTATTGATGAGAAAGACCAGAAGGAAATTGATTCTTCAATTCAGTGTTTAAAAACAAAAAGCTAATGTCTAATGCAGTGAACTAAGATTTGCTCTTTGTCCATCTAGTTAATGTTATGTATTACGAGCTCCAGCTGTATTCTTTTATGACATTGGGGTTATGCTGGGCTGTGACATGAAGAGAGGACACAGCTCCAGCTGTGGCAGCCTTGCTTTGTTGTGGGGCAGGACCACTGTTTGTTACATTATCCTAGGCTGTGAGTTCTCTGATTTGAAGCTGCGTTTTGCTCCTCTGGTCCATGCAGTGCTGTACAAGAGTTCCCTTAGGTGCCAAGTCAGTCTGAGCAGTAACCACTGGGCTAAGACAGGACCTGTAGGAATTGTGTGGTGCATGACTGGCACCACAGCCTCTGGGCTGTTGGTCTAGATTAGTATCTTCAATACAGCAAAAGCCTCTCCTTGTGCAAGCAGTGGGTGTGTGTTAGGTTTAACTGATTGAAGATAATGCTGGGCTATCTCTGGGCTGAATGAAGTCAATACATTCCTCTATAGGAACAAAGTGCAACTCTGCAGAGGATGGTTTCTCAGGAGCTTAGCCCCAGTGTTAGCTTTGTGGGGATGATCCCATATGTTTTCTATTGCTGCTTGGTCCCTTAGCTAAACTAAGCACCAACAGCTTTCAGTCCCACTCAGATGAAACCAATTTGATGTAGATTGAATTCAAGAGAGAAGAGAGAATTAAAGAAGAATAGACCTTAAGAAACATAATTTCTATAGGTTTATTCTTCAGTGAAATCTCATTTTTCCCAGCCAACTTGTTTCTCTAAAGATGTAGTCAGTGACAGAGTAGTTTATATAATAAATATTGATTTTCTGAATATTTAATGGAGAAACTATTGGATATGAACTGTTTATGGAGAATGTCCAGTGAATATGTTTTATTTATCCTATACTTCAATCATCTTGAAAAGAGAAATATTTATTTAAGTCATTCTATGTGTTGTTTTGACTGTGTCTTCATTTGAGATTTTTTGAAATAACACTGCCTCTTTAGAAAATGGATGAGAAAATAAAGACAAAATGACTATTCCAGCAGCCCATTTTGTCATGTCTCTTTGTGTCCCAATTTCACAAACAGCAAAAAGGGTCATAACCAATATTTCTGTATAGAAGTGGAACCACCTCTGGTACCTTCAAAGACAAAAACAGATGTTTCTTCTCCTAACCCAGAGCAGAGAGAAGAGGGAGTGTGTGAGTGCTTCTGTCTATGCAAATGTGCAGAGCTACAGCTGCCTGCTCAGGAGTTACCTCATTTTGACTGAGTTTAAAGTAAAATTGGTGAGTTTTTGCTACCATATTCTCCTTAAAATCAAGCACCAAGAGAAGGAGAATGGTGTGAGAAGCAGAGTACAACTTGCTTGTGTTTTACATTTCTGCTGAGATTTATTTGAAACCGCAATCTTAAAATGTGTTTCCAAGCATCCCTCACAGAAGCCCTTTCCTCAAGATGCAACTTGTAATAAATGCTGGGGCAAATACTTGTGGAATTGATTCTTGTTCTTGTACATATGTAATGTATACATATATGGATATATATAGTTTTAGGGCTCTCGGGACTGAGCAGTGCATAACATGGCATAAACAAGTAAGTATATGACTAAGTACAGCCACTATGTATTGGCTACTTCCTAATTCTGATTATATTGCCAATGGAAGAAGACTGATGTTTCATTTGTAGGGCAGGAATCCATATGACACAGGAGTCAGAGATTCAAGGATGCCCTAGCAGGCTGTTAATTCATTGTTTACTGTCATTTCAGCAAGGGGTTGTTGATTCATTGCTTATTTCCTCTTCAGTTTGTGTTTCTGTTGAACTGCTTGGGAGCACATATCATAGAGATTGCATTAGCTCTTGAACTGCATGAAAGCAGTTCTACACTATCAAATGCCATCATGTTAAAAAAGAATGCAAAGAGATCCCAGGGAGTCCCAGGGGCTTGCAGTCCCTTTGTACCTATTTGTAGCATCCTTTTTTCCCCTCATTGCTACCTTTCTGCCTTTGTCAATGAAGCCCTCTCTGTCAAGCAACACTTATTCAAAACCTTTTCTGTGGAATGCAACGAGAAACTTAAATGCTAAAGAGATCATTGCAAGAGACTACAGCAACAGAAAAATTAATCATATAAAAATATTCAGTTTCTTCAAATGTATAATTACATAATAATCTGCATCTAGAGATAATATATTAGATTTCAAATTTGTAATGTGTTCTTATGCTGATTGGATCATTAGCTCTTTCCACAGGCTAGCCTTTTGATGTAATTTGGTTGAAAGGATCATGACAGGCTCTTGTTTATGTACTTGTATATTTCCTTGCTACTTTAGTCCTAAAACACTACAAAATTTAGAGGAAAAGAGCTCCTATAAAAAGAATTAAAATCAGATAAACAATAGTGTTTATTTTGGAGGGGGCCCAAGAAGCCCATAATAATGGGAACCAGGTAAAAATGGTTTGATAACTCATCACAGAAGAGCATCAGTTGGGGAAAACAGCTGTGATGCTATTAGCATCAGTACTCTCTGCCCTGTTAGAGCCATGTTTTTACCTCCATGAAATTAAAGAATTTGCTGCTTGAAATGGGAACATTTATAACTCCAGGTAGTTAGAGTATCTCAATGTCATTATAAGGCCAAAAAATAGTATATATTCTTTCCCAGGGATATGCACATGAAGGAACAAAGCAATTCTTTTACAAGTGATTTTGTAACAAGCACAACCCCTTGAGGAATGGGTTGGGCTTTGAGGGGTATAGTTTTATGAATATTTTTCCTTTGGACACCACAAAAGTACTAGTGATAATCTTCTGCAGGACATTTTTACACTGATGACTCAAGCTGATGAAAGAGGACTAGTGTGTCTGGTGTGACTATTGAAAACCTTCTTTTCTCTCATACTCCTTATTTGCTATTTTGCACTTCGAGCTTTGATCCCTTTATTTATGTTGTAAGTTTATGATTTTCCATCTCAGTAAAGCAGCAAGCACAACAAAGCTCTGGCTGCAGGTTTGATACCAGGATGTTCTCCATGGCTGAAACGTCTCAAACCTGGCAGCTGAGTTGTATGCGCTGCACAAAATCACGTGCAAAATACTCTCTCTTCTCTGGAATGAAATTAAAATTTGAGACTGCCAGTCAAGCCCACTTGGGCAAAGGAAAGGAAAAAGGCTGTAGATTGTGCTGGAGTAGGTAATAAAAATCCGTATTTAAAACAAGAATGCAAAAAGTCAGACTTATTCCATTACCTATAGTGATGGCCTTTTTGAGCTCTAATCTATAAAACCCACTGAAATTACTAGTCTGTAATTGAGGGAAAGAAATCTAAAGACCAAAGCCAAAGACATTTGCTTTAACTGTATTGGCCTGTTTCTCAATTTATTTTTCATAATTAAATTGCAGTGAGATATTTCAAACCAATGATGAAGTTACAAAAAAATTATTCCTTAAAAAAATACACCATGCAGCAGAAAACAGTGATAAAATACTTAGAAGCATAATAACTACGGAAAAAGCATACATTTGGCAAGCAAGAATTACCTTCTGGAAGGATAATGGACATCAGGCTGCTGTTAGCTGAAATGGAATTGGATTAATGCAGCAAAAGATAGCTGAATGTCTCCAACTCTGTTTATATTCTCAATGGTAAATCACCTCTGCAGATATTTCTTAAAAAGTATTCTGCTGGAAAAAAATTGTGGTTTATTTTCCACATGAATATAATGTAAAGAGTAAAGAATGAAGCAGACTGGAAATAGTAGAAGTGGAAAGGAATTAATAATTTTTACATTTTTCATCAAGAGAATGGCATCACCAACAGCAAGACCAAACCACATGACTTCATAACTGATTATTTCTTAAATTAGAGGAAAGCCGTATTTTCAAGGGCAATGACATTACCATATATTAGGATTATTGCAGGATTTTGATACAAGTAATCAAAATACACATTGTTGGCACTTCAGTAGTGCGAACAGTGAACCTACAGGGTGCTCATTCTTAATTATACATATTTTGCTCTTGCCCTTCCTTTCACCTCAAGGTCTTTTATTAGAGTCCTAAATGGTTTATTTTTAATTTTGTGGCTAAAAATTTCCATATTTGTAAGAATGAGTAGTAAGTATTTTATCAAACCCTTTTTACATACTGAGACCTGTCTTATGAAGGAAGAACTGTTATACCCTGCAAACTAAAGATAGTAACTAATTTAACCTGACAGGATTCAATATTTTTGTGCTTAAATGTGTTGTCTTATTTGGGAGATTGAATTTATAAAGATTGCAGGATAATGTCAGTGATTTGATAATTACTTCAATGCTTATGTTGTTATATTTACAGCAAGGAATATAAAAAGCCTGTTTATTCATAAGCTAGTAAACTAGTAAATGATTTAGATAATGTGAAGAAAAAGCACAAAAAAGCTCCCAAGAATAAATTTCTAATGCTGGACAGGTTTCTGTGGCCTTTACTTAATGTCATTATGACAAAATTTATTTTGTGGTAATGCAGTTTCAGCAGGGAAATAATTAATGGTGAGGCCATCATCCAAGAGTAGCAGCCACGGTTAAGTTGGGCAGCCAGCCCAAAGTCACTGCAACAAATCAAATGCTGAAAATTAATCCAATCTTTAAAAATTCAATAAAATGCATAAACACATAGGTTAAGAATGAAAGACTGTGTTTAGGCTTAAAATGCAGTTTGCAATATTTAGTTGTATAAAAAAAAAGAAATGTGGAAGGGTAAGCTTTCAAGAACACAGATCAGTTGGATACCTTCTCCTGGGCAATTAACTCATGCAGTGCACTCAAGCTGGTGAAGCTTCATGAGCACAAAAATGGTTGCTGGTGCTCTGTGGTTTGGCAGCCACATAAATCCTTTGTGTGGTTCAGAAATAGGATCAATGTGGATATACTTTAGAAGAGCTAACGGGAAGGGCACCACTTAAAGCATGCTGAAATTATAGCTCCAAGCGGAAGTCTAAACAAAACCACATCTTTATGGAGTCTTTCTCTTCACATGCATCTTGCTGAAACAGGCAAGTCTCTCGGATGTCTCCCACCCTGCAACACCTGTGCTTATAGCCAGAGAGCCAGAGTGGGAAATCCTCATATAGTAGCAGTGGCCCTGACACCAGCCAGACTCTACAGGTGAAATAGAATATTTTATCCCTCTACTTGAGTTATTCTGTTTCTTAACATGTAGCTAAATGGGAGAACTGCTATTCCCAGTGCCTCCAGTCACAGTGGCTGTGGAAGTGCTGTGAGCACTTGATCAGACAGTATTTCAAGTACTTTTGGAACTCTGTGTTAACATGGTCTAAATGACCGCCTTAAATTTCACTCAGAGTTTGTCTGGGTTTGAAAAGACAGGTGTCTGCTAAGGAAGGCAGGAGCCTCCTCTGAAATTGAAAATGTAAACCCCCTCCCTCCAAATTGCTGTAATTTTGAAAATTACAAATGTGGTTCTGTTGGAGCAGTGATCCTGTAGAAGGGTGTAGTCTTCCTCTGAAGATCCAGTGGTGGTGTAGATGGGCCTGGTCTTCCTCTGGGAATCCAGTGGAGAAGGCGGTCCTGGTGTCCCAAAAACTTAGATTATATCCAGGTAGGAATAATTGGCTCCTCCCCCTGGGCAGAGAACCTCCCAGTGTGATGGTGTAATTCTGTCAGTCATGCAGTGAGACTCAATGGCCCATTAACAGCAGATATTTCCCGGGGGGTAGGTTTGGTTTGTGGAAGAGATAAAGAAAACTGCCCAATTAACAGAAGATAACTGCCACACCTCCAACAGATGGCAAATAGAATACACACTTACAGTCCAGGACAGTTACTTGTCCATGACCCCCAGATGCTTTCCTGCCACATGTGTGAGTATTGCAGCTTGATGACACTCACAGGCAGATCAGGGTCCAGCAATAAAAACCAGGACTCTGCTCAAGCCTTCTTGCTACCTGAGA
The DNA here is from genome assembly GCF_048771995.1 of Taeniopygia guttata. Lineage (NCBI taxonomy): Eukaryota > Metazoa > Chordata > Aves > Passeriformes > Estrildidae > Taeniopygia > Taeniopygia guttata. The sequence goes on along the minus strand of NC_133027.1, from coordinate 66,469,261 downwards.
TATCCTGCTCATCTGGAACAAGGATGCATGAACAGATGCTGTCATCTTCAGCCAGACTTGTAGTTTTACTATCTTCTGGCACTTTCCATCCAAGTGCCCTTTTCAAAGAATAATGCAAGCAATCATGATAGGGTATTCTCAGCACCACTGAAAATCTCATTTGTGGGGTGGTTTTAGTTTGTTTAGTTTTTGTTTTATAAATATGGGTTATTAAAGCAGAAAGTGCTGCTCTTAATTTCTGAAGTTTTCCTATATGGTAAAATAAATGGTAAAATAAATTTTGCAACAATTTTCATGCAAAGGACAGCAAAATGTCTTGTAAGGCAATAGAGGAAGTAGGCCAGTAGAGGAAGATGGAGAAACAGAAGTAGAAAAATGTGTGAACTGAAGAAATGAGCAGTTTACTGGGATAAGGCAGAGGAAGTGGCCAGATGGCCTTCCTTCCTGAGCTCTCATGTCATCTGAGAAGAAGCAGGGGAGAAAGTGAGACTGGCAACAGAGGCTGAGGGCAGGGAGGGGAGACAGAGAGAGCTGTGTGAGCCCAGAGTGGCTCGGAAGCAGCTGAGCTCCAGGGCAGAGGCTCAGGGCTGAGGTGCAAGCAGAGTCTGTTCCCTGGGGGCAGCAGAGCCACAGCCTCCCATCTTCACTCGGGTTTCAGAGAGCTTGGAAATATCTCCTTCAGCTGTTAGCAGACACAGGCACGGGGGCTGAGGAAATGCAGCAGCGGGGCACAAATGCTGAGCACCCAGCAATCACCATAAGTACACAACACCCTTGGGAACAGCAAAGCCTGGCAAGCTATTTAACAAAATCTGCCAAGATCATTATTTTTGAGAGGAAAATAATCTGATTAGGTCTCTCTTGATTGCTAGGAACATGACTTGAGTATACTTTAGAAAATGCTGAGCTCTCCATTTGTGTATTTCTGCTTGCGGAGCTAAAATCAGTAACTTAATTTTAGCTATAAACACAGTTTTATTTTGCTTTCCTGAATAGCTGTAATTTCAAGGTATCCTTTGGTGTCACTCTGGTTTAAAAAGAAAAAGACACAACCCCTCAAAGAATTGTATCAGAAATTGATAGAAATTATATCAATAGGATAATTTCTGTGCTTCTAAGCCTGGTTTATTGGGGCATAACTAAACATGGAACAGGTATCGTTTTTTACTCAAATGTCAATATTATATACTTATAACTGTCTTGTATTCCTGACTAAAATATATTCTTGGATAGCACAGATAATATAAAGCTATATTTGAAACTGTTATGGTTTTGTGTTGCTATGAAAATCCAAGGTTCATTGTGGTTAAAATTTTTGTTAAAACCCCCACATCTGTAAAACAAACATTTATGAGAAATGCAGGAGTTGCCAGAATCTGTTGTTATACTGCTAAACCTGCTTTTCATTTGGCAAGGCAGGAGAGAAAATTATTTAGAAAAACTTGTTAAAGTCAAAGAGAAAACATACCTATACGCATCAATGTACCTTTCCTGCCTTTTTTCAGCAGTGGACTTGGGTAGGTGATTGGCTGATTCTCCTGCTGTCTGAAAGCTCTGAAAGGCTCTGCTCAGGTCACACATATCCTTTAGATACAAATTGATCTAACAAAATACACACACTACCAGAACAGTCATAGGGATTTCAAGTTAAATACTTTACACTTAGTGTCCAAGTGCTTGGTCGCATTTTCCACTGTGATATTTGATGAAACAAATTAAAAATCAGTTCATTGCTGCAACTAATCACTTAATCACTTAATTTTTCAAGATATTGGGTGTTGATATAAGTGTTGGGACTTCTTTAAGAAAACAATATGTGTTGTGCACACCAACAGACTTTTCTAGCATCTGTGTTCATGTGCCACTTGCCTCCCTGGAACACAAATAAAATTAAGAGCAAGCCTACCCAAGATCAGGGTTTTTAAGACTGCAGATTAAAAGGATGTAGATATACATGTAAGATACATACTGGCTGGAAATGCAACTAAGCTCTGCAGTATCTTGGTGAGAGTCTGCATTTTTCAGCAATATTGCTGTTGTATTTTGTATGAGCATCATTTTTCTCTAGTTTGTACCCATTTACTCTGTACTTTTCTGCTTAATTTCTGCCCTCCCATTTGAAATGACTCATACTACAGAAGTTTTGAGGAAAATTCTTTGACTTGCAGATTTTTTTTCTCCATGGGCTTCTGTAATCTATCTTGGTAAGTGCTCATTCTAGACTTGCCAAAAACCAGAGCAATATTATACATACTTCAGTGCCACAGCTGCTTCTTTTCACCTGTATTTCTTCATAGTGCTTTTATTCAGTGGAGAGAAACACAAAACTGTGTGGGGATTTTGCATGGCTCTGAATCACTTCCAAGAGATGTGGAGAAATCATAGCAGTTAGATACAAATCTCCCTACTGGAGAATCTGTATCCTCTACCTGAGCAGGACTTTTCCATCAGTCCTTCCATAGTGAGCCTTTTGAAATTGTTCTCCCACAGGCCACAGCTGCACAGAACAGTGACATGAGGTCACACTGAGGGCTGCCCCAGCCCAGCAGCCCACTCAGATGAAAGCACAAGCCAAGGGCAGGGTGAGACCAGGGCAAACATCAAAGGTACTTTGCTGCCCCCAAGCTCTGAGCATTTGTAGCTCAGGATATTTCCAGAGCTGATGTAATTTCTCTGTTCAGTAATCTAGAATATATCTCTATTAAAGTGCTCTCTTCAGTGTGCATAAACTTCAAGTATTCACAGCGGCCTCTGGCAATAAACTCAACGAGTCTGTTACATGCTGGAAGAATAACCACGTTATTTTGTTTGTTTTGCAGTGCATTTCCTATGCCTAAATTTTCATCCTGAAAGAGTCAGAGTGTAATTAATCTGTTTTCCACCTTTTCCATCTGAGAACACATGCTCTGTTCTCAGAGCACATAACAGAATCTTAAGAACTTGGGGAACTGGGAATTAACAAAACCTTAGCCCAAACCTAAACACTATCTCACCTGCAAATGCTTTGCTGAGCTTGAGAGCTCCAACAGCATCGCTGTGAATGAATTCTGTTCTGCTTTTAAGCAGAATTCCCTGCTCCAAACCTTCATTTAGGTGTAGAGTTTTAAAATGTTCCTTCTAAACCTCTGCCTTCTTTGAGACAAACCTTTTCCCCCTATCCCTATTATCGGCTGCCTCAAAACTCCTCTGGTCTATTAAGTTATTAAATGAAGTGTGCATGCCATTCCCACATAACTTTCATTCTCTTAACTCTTTCTTACCTTTGATTTCCTTTTGTTCTCTGCTGCGGTCAGAGGCCACCAGCACAAAGAAGGAAATGAGTCCCTACACGCATCTGACCATCTCACTGAGCCTGAAGATGTAAAACTCCTGTGAGCATCAAATTCTGTTTCTAGGTACTTAAACAATCAAGTGGAAACAATCATCACATTAGCATTGTTTGTGTGGCTCTACTGGTGCATGTGCTAATGTAATTCTGGTTTTATTTTATTTGTAAAAATTCTGATGCATAAATGCACAGGTAAAAGACTTAGAAGTAATGGAGGGTAATTTAAAGGAAAAAGGGTCCTCATGTTTATGACTAATGCCTCATAAAGTCCTTTTCCCCATCCCTTTCCCCAGAGATTTATTTCTGAGCGTGTGATCTGCAGTTGTAATAGCCCAGCTACAGACCAGACACCAACAAGTTTCTTAATAACTTCTTTTAATTACCAGCTAAAAGCTTCATCAAACCACATAAGTTTTAGGGCTTTTATGGACCAGATGAAGCTATATTGTTTGGTGTCCCAGCCTCTATATGCCACCTGCATGCTGACAGAGAAGTCACCTGGAAACACTGAATAGAAAATCAGAGGTCAGAGGCAAATCTGATGCCTGTCCCTAGCTTGGAGGAACTTCTGATAAACATATCAACCTGCCTGGGATATGGGGCATAGCATCATTCCTGGACACCTCTTATCTGTAATGAATTTGCTGACTCCTGTTTGTTTTCTAGGGTGGTGGGACAGGGGTGATAGCTGCAGTGCTCATTGCAATTATTCAGGGCTTAAAATACTAGCCTGGAAAATGGGACTGTAGGTTTAATCAGCTTTAATCAATCTGCCCAAAATGATTCACAACTTTGTCTCTCAGGATGTGGCCCTAGATGCTGTATAGCATGTAAAGGAAATTTATGTTGAAGAACCATAACAAGCCAAAAACATCCTGCAAAGAAGGAAGGACACTACTGGGCTCCTTGTCAACCATGAACATCCTGGTCTCCAGATCCCACCATCAGAATCTCTGTTGTGCTTTCTCTCTCTGGCCCAATGAAACTTGAATTCTGTTCTGCATTCTGTCATGATGCTGGGGGGGGAATTGGGTGACTTGATCCCACCATGCTACAGCCTGGCCTAGAACATGTTGGTAAAGGAATTTGCAGATTTTATGCTCACTTCAAAAGCAAGCATGCTTAGAAGAAAGCTAATATGCCAACCATATCACCATAATCTCAGGTGTTTCAGAAGAAATGAGAGAAGTGGTAGCATATGTTCACATCAGCATCAAGAGACTATCAGCCAGTAAACGATATTTGTGCTCTGAAACCTCAACTCACTAAGGAATCTGCAATGTTGTAAATTCCAGCCCTGGCAGCTGATGTATACAAGGTCTGGAAATGCTCTATGCTGGCCACACCATCGTCACCCCAGAATCTAAGGGGGTTTTTGGATGTCAGCTCCTTCTTTGGCTGTCATCCATTGTAAATGACAAAAAAAGCGTGTATGTGCAATCACTGTTTTATTCAACAACTTCCAACATTTTCTACTGAAAAAAAAAAAAAAAAGAAGAGGACTGTTTGTGTGCTGCCTCACCAAAGGAGGAATGTTTACTTTCTACACATTCTTAGCCCATCTAAGACACCTTTTTACTGCCAGCAAAAGCTGCACTTGGAATGCAGAAAAACTATAGGTTTATAATGTAAATAACTTGATTTTCCTGATGTCTTTTTCTTCTTTTCCCCAAATGGCAAAATAATTTGAAAAATTATTTAAAGGGAAAAACTATTTGCTAAGTTGGAGAGCAGTCATAGAAAATGCCAGTTTACTGGTAGTTTTCTAACAAGAGTAGTTGTGTAGGGGAAAAACAAAGGGAAAGGGAAAGGACATGTGTCTTTGCAGCCATTCAAACAGCCTTCACCTGCCACTCTCAAACAGCTTGTGCCACAGTGGAGGAATTCTGAACTAGGCTGAATTTCCTCAGGAAATATATTAGTGAAAATTGGGACATACAAAATCATGACCTGAGAGTGGATGTCAAGGTGAGGGATGACTTTTGGTTGCTGTGGGAGTGCAGTGCAATCTGGGAGAGCTCTGCTGTGCACAGACAGGTCGTGCTCTCCTGCAGGGACATGTGCCAGAGGATGGGGTTTGAGGGCAGCCAGAAACTGGCCTCTACCTCTGAGCTATGGACAATTTTGTGGTACTTTGGGCCCAGGCTGTGCGTGTCCATTGCAGTGGTGGTGTGGCAGGCCAGACTCCTGGCCTGGGGCACCTCAGGGGGTATGGAAGGGAGGAAAGCAGAGGAAAGCCATGGTAGGGAGCCCCTGGCTCAGCACAGCATGGCTCGTGGGGATTAGTCTTCAACAGAGCTTGTAGCAATGCCAGCACTTGCAGCTGGGCACAAAAACAGAGACAGACTCATGCTTAAAAAAACCCCACACAACAGCCTCTTTATATGAGCAAGGTTTTGAGAGTCATCATAAAATGTGTTTGGGGCACTGTGCTGAAATCCTGCTCAGCCACCTGCCAGCATGTTTCAGAGGGCAGAGGAGAGCCCAAGCCTCCTGCCTGCCACACTGCCCCACCACCTATCTGGGCAGGCAGGCAGAGCAAAACACAAAGATAAACTGCTATTTAATTGTATAAAAACAGGGTATCTGGAGGAACCAGGTTGGAAAGGAAATGAAAGATCTGGAAAATGAGACTAAATACACCAGGAGAAGAAATGATGAGAGAACACCCAGTTGTGTGCGTGTGGTTTAGCAATTCTGACAAGCTATTCCCGTCATCCCCAAAAAAGTAAGAGGAAAAAAAAAGGGTCTAGATTTACATCCCCTGATATTTATAGAATTCTAATAAAAAGTCTCTCACATACTCATCAAAATCTTCTGCTCACACATGGACTCAAACAGAGATTGCTGTTTCATGTAGTTTTATTTTCTTCCGTGTCTTGCTGTCTGGAAGACATACATGAAATTTGTATGGAAATATTAGAATCCACAGAAGACCCTTTAATACTACCTCCTCTGGTGATTAATTTGCCTTTGCCGTGGGCCTGTTCTTCTATCCTGTATCTTAATGCTCTTGCACTTGGTAAAAAGCAGGCATTTACCCTGCACGTAGCCTTATTGTAACAGGCAGATTTTCTTAAACTGTATTTTCTTCTACTTCCCCACAAGATACTTCAAGGGAAAAGCGCATTCTCTTATCCTAGTATTTCACATTATAATATTTGTAAATTTCTGTGAAATGGAGGAAGGACAAACCTCCTCTAGAGTTTACCTCATATATCCCATAATTTCTGTGATTAACCCTCTAATCTTGACAAGAGATCTCAGGCAGCTCCACTAACACTTTGCAGGGAAAACACTTTGCTGTGGAGGATGCAAGATCCTGAGAGAGCCACCTAGAAGAGCCTTTGTTTTGATCTCACTTGACAGTGCAGGAGACTGTGCCAGTGCTCCGTGTCCTCAGGGCACCTTGTGTTGTGAGAACCAGCTTCCTCCATCCTTGCTCATCCTCTCTCCTGGGAGATTTCAGGCCACTGACCTCAGCAATGCAGGATTTATTTCTTTTATTTCTTTAACTTCCCTGTAACTTGGTAAAAACATGTACCTGTAGAAACAATTTTTTAAAAAAAATTTGGGCAGGTTCAATTTTTTCAGTTCTCTATCTACAAAGCAGACAGTGTGATGAGCTCCTCTTGCTGATGGGTTTGGAGGCATGGCTGTAAAGCAGGTGGAAATTCTGAGAATGCAAATGCTGAATATGCTTGAGGTGCTTGTGGAAAAATCCAAGCAAGCCCCTCATACTCTGATATATTTTGTTGCAGTCAATATTTGCCATGCTCGAATTGGTCATTCCTTGGCATACTGCCCTTTAGCTGTATAATTTCATAGTCAATTCATAGAAAAATATCAAGCTGGCTGTCTGGAAATCTTTGCTGTAATATAAACACAAAAGGAAATCAGTAAATGACAGGGGATACCAAATTGATTGCTTCTGGCTGGGCTAGGACTGGTGAGGTGAAGAGTTACTTCCACTGGGATTGGGAAATTCATACCCTGCCACAGGTGATTGCTTTGCTCGTGATCACAAGGATTAACACATGAAAACACTGATATTCTGCTTTCTGGTTATGGTTAAAAGTTTCATTGACTTGGGACTTGGCACTGCTTCAGATGTGCATCATCTGGCCTATAAGAAATTGGGACAAGTACATGTGAAATAGATACAGTGTGAAAAACAATAAATACACAATAAAGCTAAAACCAGCACTTTGTCCAAAGCATTATGGGTTTAAATGTTGATCCACACACCAGCACCTTCTTTTGTTATTGACTATTGTGCAGAACTGGGAGTTCTAGAACAGTGCTCATATTCTTTTCTGAAAGTGTCTTACAAATTGAATTGAGCTCTGTCTTCCCTCTCTCCTTCCTTTCTCAAGTGCTTCCTTGCTATGAATTAATTGAATTTTTAAGTCATTGCAGTTTCTATTGGTCTTTGAGGAAAAAAAAAATACAGCACCCACATATGGGTTTGAACATTCTGTTTTGTAGGGTTTAAATTTTTAGGGATGTGAGTGACAGTTTTAAAGTTTTTCTTGTGGGGCTGTTGAAGTTTTTTTCCTACCTTCATGAGAATATTCCTCTTTTCATGTTTTTGATATGGAATTTTCATTTTCATTTCAATTGCTTGAGGAAAATTAAATGGAGCACCAGGGAAGGTGACTTTCCTCATTCAGATTAGATGGATCTGATTTCTCATTAAAAAAAAAAAAAAAAAAAAGAGAGATAAAAAGACGAAGCACTTGACAATGCAGACATATCAATCTTAGCTAATCTTAACTTTTTGGGGAATGAGGGTTTCTGAGTTAGTCTTTCATCAGGCTGTCAGGACATTTATTTTTTCTTATAAACTATAGGTCCTGTTTGCATTTTTGTGGCATCTTCAATCCCGGTGGACTGACAGCACTCACCTTCTATCCATCTGCTCTGTCTTCACCCTCTGCTGAGGTACAGCTGCCACAGTCTCTGGAGCACAAATTGGATATGTGTTTAATTGTGTATAACAACCCTGTCCTGGAGTGAAGGACAGAAGCAAAGCAGAATCCAGCAGAAACAGCAGGGGACCTTCACATAAAAGTGTAGCTAAAAAATGAATATTCAACTGAAATAATTTTCTGACGATGAATTGCACTTCATCTCATCCCTTACCTGGTTCAAACCTGTTTGTATTACAGGTATCATGTAGAAGGTATCTGATCTGCCTGTCATACCATATAGCTAGCATTTTGATCAAAACCCACAAATTTCTAGTTTAATCTGAATTTATTTAGGTAGTACATGCTTTCTGACTCTCAGAGGTGCACAATGTCCTTGCAAAAAATTAGTGGCTATTGATGGAGCCCCATTCACATACTCCTCTGCTGAAACACAGGCTTCCTAGACAGCCCAAGTCAGGAGTGTTGAATGAATTCCTGCTCCAGGAAAGTTTGATCATAACAGCAGTACTCTTCTAGTGCGCAATGAACACAAAGTCAGAAGATTGGTCAGGATCACAACAGCCTCTTCTAGCAAATAAGGCAATTCAGCACCTGAGATAAGCACAGGTATTCGGGGTTTACAGCTGCTAATAATGGTGGCACTTTTAATGGCAGAATAGCAACAGTGCTCTGGGACTTTAATTCAGCAACTGGATGGCCAGTGATATAATTTTATGTGGCTTCCACATTGCTTTCTGCAAGAAAGCAGGACAGCCAGCATAGCAGCCCAGAAGCATCACTTCAATTCCCCTACTTTTGCTGGGAGGAGGCTATTTTGGTGGTGAAGGGAAGAAAGCAGAGCAGCAGCGTGCTGGCAAGCACGGGCAGGGGTCCTTGGTGAACAACTCCAGAGGAAATACCTTGTTGCATGGAAAATTTTCAGCCTCAGTTAGCTGAAACTATAAAGAAGGATATTTAGCTAGTGAAAAAGAGTTTGAAGACAGAAATTTGTTGAAGTCACTGAAATGCTGTTTAAGGCAGATGAAAATAGTGAGGTCATTATTGTACACAGTTTTTCAAGAGTCCTGATTTTACCAAGGTTTTTCTGATTTAATGATATGCTGCATCTCTAAGCTGAGGCCATGTCTGTGGCAATGCATGCTCTAGAGTTATGTTTAGCATGGGCCATTTTCCTAATTGTACCTGAGCATCATTTATAGGTGAGTCAGTCTGCCAAGAAGATTCGGTACTCCTGGTAGCAATCCCCCTCCCTACCTTCCAGTAATCTCAAAGGACTCATTTGGGCATGTCTATGACATACAATTATGTAGGAAGCCTGTTAATTAATTAACTTCTAACGGTTATGCAATTAATTGCATTTGGAAGAATATAAAAAATTAGTAAATAACCTCAAAGAGTTGAGTCCTATTTGGCAAGATAATATAGCTCATCCTGCCCAATTACAATGATGAGATTTTAAACTAATTGAACTCACACTGTGCCTCCGTTACCTGACATTCAGCAGCACACAGAGAAGATTAAAGGGATTCAAGGAATGGGGTGTTTATAAAACCAGGAATAGCCACTCCTGATTCTTATTTAAGCATAAATACTTTTTAATTCACAATTGAACATTATTTTTAATAGTGCTTGCCACAGAAATTAGCATGTTGAGAAATTTGGGTCTTTTACTGGTGTTTTAAGTTAAAAATAGTGACCTGGGATGCTCAGGACCTCATTACACAATGGCAGGTGCAAATCCTGCAATCAGCTGCTCACCACAGCACCGCAGGAGCAGAGGGCTTGCCAGACTGTATTAAATCCTTTGTTCATCTGACTTGACATTTTGCCTTCTGCACTGATATTCTTGAGGAAGGTGGAAGGCTCCCATAATGCCAATTACCCATCCAATAATGCTGTGTGGTGTACAGGGATGAAACATCCTTCCAGAGCCCTGCAGGCAATTAGCATACACCCAGAAGAGTGATATTCAATTACCCTTATTATTTCAGCATGCCAAGCAGCAAGAGGTGGTTAATGATTGCACAAAATTATCTAGCCTTTTAGGAAGTATACTCAAAGTTACTGGAACCTTACACTGCATATCAGCAAGACCCATATGAGGCCCACTAACAGCAGTAAAGCTGATGGAAGGCCAGTGACAGATTATTCACTTGCATGGTAAAATTTGTATTTTGAAGCCTCTTATTCATACCCACAGAATTAGTCCTGGGGGACATTTTGCAGGATGAAAATTTTCACCCAGAAGCAAATCTATTACTCTCCCCAGCTGAATTTTGAGGCTTTTTGTTCACTATACAGAACTGGCTATTTTTCAGGGAAAGTTTTGGGCTGCTGATTTCTCAGATTCTATTGCAGCACTTTGGACTCAGAAGTTGACAGTGACCATACCCACAGTACCCTGACATCTTCTGCCATTCACAGTGGCACTCAAAAGATTGAAAACTCAGTTGTCTTTCAACCACTAATTCTAAAATCTTTGTAGTAGAGTTTTCACTTGAATGGGTATTTCTATTGCCATGGAAAAATGGGGTCAAAGATGCCAAGGTCTATTTAAGTTGTGTAGCAAGACAGTACAAACCCATTCCTTGCCATATCAGACCATGCAAGAAGAGATGTGGTAAATAAGAGCTGCTGTGAGAAATTACATATTTGATACCTATTTTTACCAGAAAGGTCTTGGCTGGTAACTTTATGTCCTTCAGAAAAAGCATAAGGAAGATGATAAAATGCTTCTGCATTTTGTTATAGTACCAAACAATTGCTGAACTTTGTCAAACTGGCGCTATAAGTGGGCTGCAGGTGAAACTTCCCAAGACCTTAAGTCTCTGAGGGACTTGTACTGATTAAGATGTATTGAATCATTACTTATTCAGTAAGAGCCAGTTAAGTTCTTCCTGCTAAAAATTCAAGCAAAAAGCATGGTCTTTAAGGCTTAAAGAAATTATCTTCCTTTTAAGTGAAAAGTGTCTGCTAAAACCAAAGATGGTGTGATGGGTACCCTCTTGCAGCTTCAAACTATTATCCAAGTTCATGGAGAGTCAGGATCCCAGTTAAAATGCAGTCTCATACTTTTACCAGTGCTGATTGGATCAAATATATATTCTATAAATATATATCTGTCCACTGATATTCATGGCTTTGCCTCAGTGAATACCAGGACTGATTCTGACCTGTTTCACACTTAACTAAGAAGCAATTTAATTCCAAAGCCTTTATGGAAAAAGACTAATTGTCTAAATTGACTTTAAAAACGGCCTAGTTAGGAAATGGGAATTTTAGTCTCTGTTTTGGGCAGTCTTGGGATTCACAAACAGGACATCGGGATTTATATTCCCCAATGACAGACCTACTGCTTATGACAGATAAAAACCAGCTGCCTCCTCATGGGTCACAGTGAGCACATGGAAACAAAATACTGCTTTGCCAAGCTTACTTGATTATTGCAAAATTCGTTTCCCTAATATCTCTGTTTCCTGTAGCAGATGATAGGGAAAAGTGAGACTAATCAGCTAAAATGTTTTCTTTTCCACATGAGGATTAAAATTTCATTGTGTGCTTTCAATTCAAATATTCTTGAATACCTACAGCTATAGCTTATTGAATAAAATGGGTGTAAACTAGAAAAACATATGGGTTTACTCCTCTCATTAATCAGAAGAATAAATTGCATTAAGATGTTGATGTTTTCCTAGAACAGAAAACAAATGATTCTGTGGATGACAAATAGGAAGTAACACCAAACTGCTGCAAGTTTTGTAGCAGCGGCCGCCAAGAGCTGCAAACATCAGAAGTAAATGAATAATCACCAACAGAGCAGAACAGCCATCAGACATAATGATGGAAAACCTCCTTTCACACTCACAGACGTCAAGTTTTCTGTGCAATTAAAAGTTGGCTGAAGCAAACAATTGGCTTTAAAACAAGAGAAAGAAAAGAACCAGGTTTTTTGCATCAGTAAGTGGACTGTGAATGAAGTCAGTTGCTCTGCTCAGAAAAGGGAGCAAACAAAAGTATATGCTTTTGCACCATTAAAAAAATTCAGTATAAGGAAATAATCAAAGTATTTAATAAATCAAATAAGAACTATCCAAAATATTAATTTCCTGCATTTCTTTCGAAGCAGAGCTAATAACACCTCTCAAAAGTGTCTTTGGATTTGTGTTCCTCTTGAAAAGAGTGCAGAGACATGGGATCCAGGGATTGTATCCCTAACTGATGAACAGCAAGAGCAGGATAAAGGGGGATCACTAAGTGTCTTTTCAGTGGTACCTATTTTATTCTGCTGGAGTGCTGTTGATTTCTTAAGCATCACTCACACAAGTGAGATGAGAATTGGTTTGTGTCCTTTATGACTCAAAATCCTTTAAGCACTAATTTGACTTAGTATTTTATTGTGAACTACTTCTATTTCCTGAAGGAAGTTGCCAAAGAAGATGGAGGACGTTATTTGGGTGGCATCTGGTAGGGGATGCTGACTGAAGAAGGGACAATGTAGAAAGAGAGGAAGTGTTCTGAAAACAGAGAGCAACTGATCTCAGTGTCACAGAGTAAAACCAAGACAATGGGACTTTACATGGTGACGTCCTTGTGAATAATTTTCTTTCTGTCTGGGCTTGTAAGTTTGAGATAAAAACTTGGAATTTGTCTGGTTTCATTTTTGATCTCATTCTAAATTTCTGGTAAATTCTAATTTCCACATCCTAATTCCTTCCAACACCAAGTGGATAGCAGTATTTAATTGATCACCATCTTTAAATGACGTCAGCCATTCATGCTGAGAATGTTAGGCAAATAAAAGTCATCTATCTCACCACTGAGCAAGAGGGTTCATGGCTGCATTTTTCTGTGCTCTTGATGGCTTTATTTTTATTATTAGGAAAGAAGATAGATTTTTAATTTAAGTTCTTTCCATGGAAATGAGAATACATGGAATTTTAGAATATAAGAAAATAAATTAAATAGTACCTTTCAGAAACATTTTCAATTTTGGCCATTCCAAGTGAAAAGATGGTACTGACAGTCTTCTAACCTTTAATGAAAAATTTCAGGCAATTTGATATTTCAGAGTTAAAATTTATCAGCATAAATCTCCTGAAACAATATGGAAAATGTAATTTTATTACCATTCTTCACCACTGCTTTTTAGCTGTATTTTAATAGCAAGGTGAAAAGAATGTATTGCCTTATCACAAATTACTTTTCTGGGTTGGTTGGTTTAGCTACTAGTGTTCACTGAAGGAAGTTCTAACACGAGTGGCTGGCTATTAGCACATTAAGGTATTGCTGTGTGGGAAAGCATTTCAACACTTGAGTGTTTCATTGAACTGAAACCACAATTTAAAATGGTATTGCAAGTTGAGTTAGGTAAGTACGTAATGCTGAAGCAGATAGGAACATTTAGAAAGAAAGAAACTTCTCAGGAATATGAAAAGATTAGGTTATTTTCTTTGCACCAGAAAATTAGGCAAGTTAAAAAAAGAAAATAGAACACAAAATAAAATATTGTCCCCTTACCTCAAGAGGGAGTCGATTTGATCAATGCAAGATCAGATCCAAAGGTTCTGGGCATCATGCCACAGGGACATCAACCATCTTCCACCCTCCTCTGTTGCTAGAGACCTATATAAATATTGCTGAAAGTTAAACAGAAAAATTAAAAAAGTAAAATTTCTTTAGAAAAAGTTTTCTCTCCAGTTTCAGACTGTGAAGTTTTTCAAAAGATAGGACCTTAATTCATCACACCTTTTCTATTATTCTTTTGGATTAATCAGGTGTCATGAATAATTGGCCTGCCTTTGTTAAGTTTGAAATAAGAAAAAGAAAAACACAAAAGGAAAAGGCTAAGAAAGACAAGAAAAAAAAACCCCTTAAATTCAATAAAATAAAATGCAAGAGGGGATGATGGTGAACCTGAGATTTTAAAAACTACCTGAATGTTAATAATTTGGGCATCCTTGCAGTCAGATTGCTTTGTGGGTGCACTGCCAGGACCCATGAGAAGGACAACTAATTGTCCGAGCTCCCTGGCTCCCAGTACTTGCCCTACAAATTCTGACCCTGACTTTTGCCAGCACAATGCGGGAGAAGGACATGGTCCTTCATCACTCCCAGCTCACTAGAGTGACAGCTCTGTCCATCACCCAGGTATCAAGACAACATTTTAGGTATTTGAAATTCAAATATTTTCTCTTGCTGCTTCTGTGCTAATTTATGACCCCAAGTAAATACCTGGAGTTCAGTTTCACTGTTGAATTCTCCATGGATTGCCTAAACCAGGCAGAAACATTTTTCCTCAGCTTTTTTTTTTTTTCCAGATAAAAACCTGAAAACTACTTTTATCAACAAGTTTATGGGAAACATTTGCAGGTTGAGCTTGGTTTTCTGTAGCTTTTTTCATTTTCATTCAGAAAGGCATTTAAATCTCTGGAAATTTTTATAGCATTTGCATGCTGTAAAACTAGACTTTGGTGGTGTAAACACACAACCAACCTGCTGGCTTCGACCCCTCTTGTGGAATGTGATTGTTCTATTCTCACAGTATATTTAACAGTATGAAAACTCTACACAAAATAAACTTCTTGTAGTCTCTGATCTGGGTTCTCTTATTGGAAAAATAGTAATTTCCCTGCTACATGTATAACACTTTCCTTGTTAAATATAAATATGTATATATAGTCAAAACCATATTTTCTATATATTTACATCCAATTTTTTACTTGTTGCTAGTGGATGCTGTAATTCATTACTCTATGCAATAATTCTCTTAGTAAAAGTACCTTGCAACTACTTCCAGTTTTTCTCTATTCATTTGTTCAATGCAGCACAATAACTTGTCCTGCATCAGTAGGTTAGTTACTAAAATATACTCACTAGAACCATAGGTGCCAGAGCATAGGAGATAAATGGCTCCTCTGCTCACCTAAAACAGGGAAATCTGAGAAGACTAAAATCAAGGAGGAGCTTCCTATTGTTATTTGCCTATTTTTTTTTTTTTTTGTCAATGATATCTGGCATTTAAAAAAAACACAACCAGACAAAAATACAACACAAAAATCCTCCAACCCAACAATGTCCTTAAACATATCTTGGAACAGATAATTCCTGATTGCTGAGGCAAATCTTTTCCCTACAGAGGTCTCAAGAGAGAAGAAACTTTGCACAAATAATGTTAAAAAATGTTTAAAGTTTTAGATCTCTTACAAATTTTAATCTTGTACAAGGCAAATCCTAGAATTAACAGAAATTTGCCTGTGTCAGGGCTACCTCTGGGTGCCCCAGGAAAGAAAGCAAAAATGCTGGGGCCAGAAACAAGGTTTGTGTGCTTCAAAACTGAAAGCTACATTTCTCATTTTCGTATGTGTTCTCACTTTCATGTATGCTTATTCTTGTTCTTTCTTAATCTCAGCCTTAGGTTCTCAGAGCTGTAGCAGCACCTTGGCTCACCTATATTACCTGGTGCTCTCTCTCTCTGTCAGGCTTTTGCATCATCCAGAAATCAATCAACAGAAAAGTAGTTTGGTATTTGAAGTTAAAATTATTTTTCATATCAATGGCTCAGAGACATTTGCTAATGAGATATTGGTGCAAAAGATTTAAAAATTTTAGCCGCTGGCTTTTAACTTCAGAGGAACTGAGCAGCAGGTGATTTGATGTATTTTTTCCTCCTCTTGCTTTCATGCATGCCAAAGTTTTTGAAACAAAGATCTCTTTAGCATTAATACACTCAACAACTATGGTGGCAGTCAGTTTCTCTCTCAGTAGTTGCTGGTTTACCACCATGAAGAACTCATGTCTGATCCAAGCACCATCAAGTGTCAGCACCATCAGTTTCCCATGTTAAAGCCATCTTGCCCTCACCATCTCTAATTTCTGTGTGATTTAAATGTGCACTTGGCACTGTTGACTCGGTGGTCTATGCTGGCAACCTGGGAGCCAGTCTGGGCAAAGGGTGACAGTTTGTTCCTGTCCTGCTTGCAGGGGTAGGTGCCAGTTTAGCACTATGTGGGTGTAACCAAACTGTGTATTCCACTCCCTCTGCACCATTTCTGAGGAACTGGAAATGGGTCATTTTCAGGAGCTGCCCAGTGCACAGCCAACACCTCTACAAGCTGGATGTTAAATGAGAGAAAGAGGTAAACCATGCAAGGCAGACTAATGTTTCTTTTTCTTCACAAATAACTCAGCTGTGATAACTCCTCCCTGGGGAAGCACCAGCACGCTTACACCCAGCCTGAGGGGTCATCTCTGCTAATGGGCTGTGGTGGATTCAAGGGCACCAGCAGAACAGGCAGCTGCAATGACTTAGACCATCAAGGACTCCTAAAATATCTCACGATTCACAGTGTTACATAGTCCTTTGTGAAACTCCCCACCCTGGGGGAGGTACTGAGCACTCCCACCTGAACCTTAGTATGGATAAATTTTTGGCTTGGGGACTGGGGACAGCACCATTTGATAGATCCAGAGGAGGATCACAATTTCCCAGGACTGTATCATGACTCTGACCAATAGGTGCCAGGTTGTATTCTGATGTTGGGGATTAAAACCAGTTTTCTATGTGCTGTTGTATTTTTTGTAAATTGTAACTTCAGTAACTTCTTCAGTAAATTGTAACTCCAAGCTGTACTCTCAAGTGGTTGAGTGGGGTTCAGTTCTCTGGCCAATTTACTGTTAGACCAGCCTAGTTCTCAAGCTCTGAGCACTCCTCAGCTGACATTTTTAGATGTTTTCTGACAGCCATGGTGTGATGGTTCCTGTGAAGATCTCTTTCCCTGAGGCATACACAACATTTTCCTGAATCGCTGTTTCTGACGCCATTTTCCAAAGGAAAGGTCTTAGTATTTTTCTGGTTTTTCCTTCACCCCACTTAAGTGCTGGGCTAAAGGCAGAAATGTTGTTTTCCTCATGGACTTCTTAGGTTGCTTTTCTTATTATTTGAATGCATTTTCATTTGATGTCATGACAACCGGGCAAAATGGACTGCAGTTGTCATGCTTGATTTACAGCCTGGATACTGAAGCAAAATGTAGCTGAAGTGACCAGAAAAACTGATAATCATTAAAGCCTGAGTGATGAGGGGCCTAAGGAGACACCTGAAGGATAGTTTTCAAGAGTCTCTGACACTCCCATGCTTTCTGCCGCTCCTGCTGCTGTGCCACCCAGCAGCACCAATTTCTCCTGTCATCTTTCACCTCTGTCTGCTGCTAAAATCTCTCTCCTAAATTAAGTCTGGTCACAAATGAATGAAAGCATTCCTTAGCCCAACTAATCCCACTGACTTCAGTAAGAGTAATAGCATTTGGCTTTATATATCAATAAACGGGGGGAAATGGTGGAGTTGGAAATATATTTTGTGTTTCATCTTGGCCGTGAAACAAATATGCATTTTCTGGTAGTCAATTCATATTATATGAACTACTAAAACAAGTGTATCAGATGACAAGACCTGCACACAGGCTCATATTTCTGGGCAATAAATCAGGCAGAGTGAAGAACTGTGTGTTGCTGTTTCAAGGGAACAATGATCATGCAGCCTCAGAGCTTGCTGTAGGATTAAATCCATAAGTTCTGGGGAAATAAACACTTTTTTGCCCCAGAACTCATCTTTTTGTCTCATTATTTATTTGCAGTTTGTGTACGAGTAGACAATAAGGGAATAATGAACAGCACTGAGTTGCAAAGAGAAACCTTCCAAACTGGGCTGTGTTACTGTGCGGATGTGACAGCTCAAGAGCAGCAAAACTTTGGTGTCTTGCTTGAGCAGCTATATCCCAAACAATGACCTGGATACAAACTTGCAAGAGGGGTTTGGAAGAGCTTCAAGGGGAAGGTTCTTGCCTCATTTGCCCTTTCGTTGCAGGAGCTGGGATAGTGCACTAAGTGAACTCTGCGTTTTATACTGTGTTTAAAGGGGGAGTCAATGCTTACTTTTTAGTCCAACCTAAACTCAAAAGCCACTTCAGTCTTTTGACAGTTACATTAAAAATATTAAAGCAAAATTTTCCATATCCCTTACTTGATAGCCTTAGCCTTTTCCATATCACTTAGTTAATATAAGTTTCTTAATAATTTAACAAACCAGTTCAGTTCCCATGTTAGAGCCTCGATTTCTTGTAGGGAGTGTGAAAAGGCACTACCAAGGCAGGGGCAGAACTGTATGCCACGATATCCTTTATCACTGAAAGGGATTTTGCTTCCCCTCAGTCTTGAATGTTTTAGTTAAAATTTAATAGGAGCTATCTGTCCCCTGAACACATATTTTTCATAAACAACTTTGTTTAATGACCACAGTGACCAAGACAAACTTTTATATTGAATATCCATCTATTCCAATGTTCTCCAGTACAGAAAAGGAAAACCTCTCCTTCTGAACTGCTCAGTAAGTCACTTGGGTATCTCAACACCAGATGAAAATGCTTTGGTGGTGTTGCTTTCCCATCAGGTAGCTCTATAAAATATGGCTTGGCTGTGTTTTGAGAATTCTTATCAGGCATCCTAGCACTTTCTTTCCACACTTACAACTGCAAAAAGGACTGCTGTTTTCATGTTTTACTGCCCATGTAAAGAGCTGTATGTAATCAATGGGATTACATACAGCCTGGGAATTTGCAGTCTGTTCAAACATAGTGATTCTCCTTTAAAAAAAAAAAATGGAGGTAAGTAAACAGCCCAACATTCAATTCAGAAAAGAGACGCTGCTGCTTTTGAGAAAGTGATTGGCAAGAGGAAATAAGAAGAGAGATATGAGCAGGAGAGGAAAAATTTTATCAGGGCCTAAAGGCACCATAAAGCCGGATTGTTGCTGAGCTTTATAGTGTTTAGCCATTTATAATGAAACTGCATCCCTGTGTATTTCTAGGTGACTCACCTCCCTTAAGTTCCTTGGGGTGTATTCCAAGGATGTATCCTTGGGATGTATTCCACCACATGGAAGCCTTGGTGTTGTCTCTCCAAGTTCATCATATTTCTTCTGTATGCCAGGCAAGATATCTTGTGCTTTCCTTTGCAGACCAAGATTATCTATCCATCCAAAGTCAGCACCAGCCTCTGACATGCAGTAGTGCATCACTAACAGGGTTATTAAACTGCCCACAGAGCTAGCAGCAAGATAGTAGTATCTCTTGATACTGTTGAAATCTATAGAAATATTTTTCAATCCAGGAATTAAGCATTTGGCTAGACTTTCAAGAAAGGGGAATGCTAGGCCAGATATTTGGTGGAAACTGATTTAGGGAAGATGTGGATGAACTTGGCATCTTTGTGGCCTCAGATGCTTTCAGATAAGCTTTGATCTTGGCACTCCATCATGAAATTAATTTTCCTGGGAGACTTCACAGAAATGCAGAATTAGAGTGCTATCTGCTTTTCTAAGGTCACATGGATGACTAGCATCAAACTTTAAAACATTTTATCTTTACAACTCTAATTAAGAAAAAAACACCTTAGATTAATTGCTTACTTCCAGATATATTAACGCTGCATCTATTTATATGTGGAAGGTGATGATAACAACAGGAAAGTCGAGAAGTAAAATAAAAATTATAGAGGAAGTTCAGACCAAAAATATTTGTATTCCTCTCATTCCCTCAGGAAGAAAGTTTAGATTGCAAATGTAGGTACTAGATAAACTGACACAACTATTTATCATTTAAATGTGCTATTCTCATAATTCTAAACCCCCAGATATTAATACAAAGTCACCTCAACATCTGTTAAAAATAATAGCAAATGTGTAATAAATATTTTTGACAATGTAGTTAAATATGTTTTTTAAACATCGCATCACTTATTTAAAAGTCCTGTTCCACCCCAAAAACACTTCATGTCCTGAATTGCACAAGCTTAATTTTGAATAAATGACAACACTGAATATCACTAAGGCTGCTGAAGAAACCCACGCAGGAAGCCCATACATAAAAATCAGGGGTCACATTTTAGTGGTAGAACAAGATGATCAGGAAGAAAAAGCTTGCATAGAGACACCCATGAGAAGTACTCTGATTTCATTAAAATGAGACATAAGACCATGTATTTTTCCTTTTAATCATACAATTTTAAGTTCATTCATTTACTGACTTGTTCAATCTGTTCTCAGTTATTAGAGGATCTCTGTCTAAAGATGTTTTAACATCCCAAGGGCTTGCCTTAAATATGTACTTAATATTTAATAAAATTGAATCAGACTACCTGCAATCCTTCATTTCCATACTTAATGTGTACAAGGCATCACTTAAGTAAAAGGAAGCAAAGGGCTGAAGGATGATAATGAGTCCATTTGCTGCTGTTCCATTCTGGTTTGCACACATACTGTCAGCATTTGCACACATACTGTCATAATTGCTCACTCTGGATTGTGCCACAAAACCATTTCAAAAAGCTTGGAAAGAGCATGACTTGCTGTAAACATCAGGGCAGAGTGCTGCTAACTGCAGAAGAGTAACAGCCTTTCTAAAACTGGGATGCAGAAAATAATATTTCTGGGTATGTGCTCTAAACAAACAGCACTTGCTCATGTAGAGATGTTGACAAACTGGCCCTGCAGAAGGAAAACAATGCTGATGTGCCTGATGTACTGTATTTTGGTGCTTTCCATTATGATTCTCTCCAAGATGTAAAGCAATGCTTTCTATTGTTTCACCCATATAGTTTACCAATCAATCCACAGACATCTGCAAAATCACAGTTGATGTGCAAACTGAGGCATTCTTTAGATAGTGGACACCAAAACCAGGGGTGGGGAGACCAATCTGCTTGAATGTATGCCAGGTCAGCAGGTGAGGAAATCTTTGAACCAGTTAAAAGACATCACTCAGAAAGCCATTGGCAGAGCAGGCCAGAGCACACGAATGATTTAGTGAGCTTTCATCCCTTGAAGCACTGTCCCTTCTGCTTAAACAAAAGGTAGCTTTTCAGGACACGATTGAGAGAAATTTGTACTTTTTCTACTTTTCTGCTAGATAAGACTTCATTGCCTTAAATGCACAGAACAAGAACTTTGGGAAAATGGACCCATTACTTCTTTGTTGGAAGGAATGGAAGAATCTGAAAAATGCCCAGATCTGCCCTGCTAAGTGGAGTAAGGAGAGTAGGCTTGGTGAAGAGCTTTAAAAATTAAAATCCTGTTCATGGTATGATGTACCAGTTTGACACTAGTGAAGAATAGCCTTCTCAGGTTAACTCTGGTTCCATGGCAATCACCTCATGTGCTTTTCCTCCAGGAGTTTCTGTGGGTTTTGCCCCATCCAGAGATGTTTTTTGTGAGTTTCTCCCATCCACAGTTTTATCCTCTTAGCTTAATTTCTCCCAAATCAGAATCATCACTTAACACAGACTTTACTGCATGACTCTGCCAAAATTCATGTTAAGCAATCTTAGGATCTTTCCTGAATGTAACCTTCCAGTATTTTGAAAGAGACTGCTACTGTATTTGAATAATCTCTTTACATAAACCAGTATTATCTCAGAAAGCATGCCTTCCTGCAGCTATGAAATAATTTTATATGTTCCTAATTCTGCCAAGAAACCCTAAAGGGAATATTTTTACATTAAGGCAAGACTGTAAATTTTAAAAATAAATAAGGCTTGAATTCGGAATATAATAGCCCAATACCCTCTCTAAATCTTTTAAGCTGACACAATTAGGGGCTCTAGGAGGGCAATGGTAGTGAGTAGATGACAGTGTCTTAAAATTTATTGTGAATTCAACTGCACTGTGCACAGAGGTATAGCCACCATTTCTGCATGCATATGTGTTGTCCGCTTTTCAGAACAACAAAGGATCAAGGTGATGCCCAAGTTCAATAACTAAAGGTCTGATGATGTTTCCTATGGGCTTAGTTTTAGCCTTTGCCTTCTAGCTGGGCTCCACTTCAGCTGCTCCAGCCTGACCTACAATTTCAGCCCCTTTCCTGGTCCCCATGGCTGTGTGATATAGTGAGACTGCCCTCAGTCAATTGCCATGGCAATGCATTATAAGGCAATTGCTGTGCCTTCCAGTGCCAGCCTCAAGGTCGGGGTGCTTTCTGGCTGGGGAGAGTGTGGGGGTATGCCAAGGGTCAGAAGCGTAACTCTAATTCAATTTCTTGTGATTTTTCACCAAAAAAACTCCCTTCTGTCTGTGAGAATAGCCATGGTACACACAGTGAGAAGGACAGGCTGCAGAGGATGTCCAGGGCACATCAAGATCCCAACTACCTCCTGATGAATAGAGGCATAAATAGGAATAACCCTCTGTGGAAATCAGTAGGGTTGATTTACCCTTTTGTTGACAAGAGGGGAATGATTCTTGTACCCAGGGTGTTGTTAGTAACACAGGCATCTGTTTTATAGCCTGGCTCCTGGCTCAGGTCTGTAAGCACTGCAGAGCTATTGATTGAAAAAGAGAGTTTTGTGCCTTTGGTCTCATCTTCTCTAGCTTTGTGATTTTGTTTCCCTGTTTGTTTTGCAGGCAGCTAAATCCTTTCCTCCCAGTACCACTGAGCCCTAGACAAACACTATGGTATTGGGATACCACAAAAAATATATATTGACAGTTTAATCAAAGGGGATAGGGATGAGCTCTGGCATGCTGCCATGGTCCCAAGCTATTTATTTTCTTTTCTTTTTTTTTTTTTTTTCCCTGATACTTCTTTTTTATACAGCTTGTTTGCTTCCAGACTTCTCAACAGCTGCCACCTGCTGTCTTGATGGCTGTAGGTGCTGCTTGACAGGGTAATGAGAAGCCCCACTGAGTAATAGAACCTGAAGAATCTTGTGTTGTTCCACAGTGTCTCACACAGAAGAATCTATGTGAGGCACTGTGGAACAACAAAGACTCTATAAATAAAATAAACTCTATTCATAAAATAAACTCAAGATGAACATGCCTTCAATTCTGCCTTTATGCATAAGGAAGAGATGTTTTCATTTTCATTTTCTGTTTATCCAACTAAATATAAAGATGATGGGAAAACTAATTTTTTACCAGGAATTTCCAGAATTTAGGTGTTTGGTATTTACCTTTGGGAATATTAAAAGGTGAAATATAAACTTTTATCACAAAGGTAATATGAAATTAAATTAACTAAAAAATTTTGGAGCAATGAGTGCTATCACAGAGTGCCATCAGATGTACAGTTTAAGCAGTATGTCCAGAGACCATGGGAACCTCAAGTAGATGACAACAGCAGCCACAAAGCACAGAACAGCTGAAATAACCTCACAGAAATTAATGCTGAAGCCATGCAGACAAATTATTTAGTTTGGATCTTCTGGTATAGGAAGATGAATAGGATGAATAAAATGTACGATTTTTATTTCTAATTTAAATAGTAAATCAAACCCAGAATTTTCTTAAGGAAGGTTTCAACTCAGTGGAAGCCAGATGTCATTGGAAAAGCAATAGGCTTGAATCTTTTTTCCTGTTAATTTAAGAAAGATATTACCCTTTTATTTGTCATGCTCCAGGAGAACAAAGTCTCACTCATGCTTCAGCCCACCTCAAGAGGCAAACAAACACTTGCTGTGCCAGGACTCAGATCCCATAACAGATAGTCAGGGACTTTATCAGAAAGATTTTAGTCTTTGATTTTTCCTGATTCCTTGGACACAGCCTTGGGACTTTATAAATCTTGGACATCACCCAACTCTTGGAAATACAGCCAAGAGAGCTCTCGCTGAATACATGCACTGAAGGCTTTCTAAGGAACGAGGCAGAATTTACTCTTCTTATCAGGATAGAGTTTTTTAAAAACCTTTGCAGTGTATTGTAGTATTTTTTCAGCTTTCTTTCAGTGTCTAAGGGATGTACACTTGTGAATTGTTAGAGGATGCTTCAGACGTAGGGTTGCTCACTGGAGGGGAGTTGCACAGACCCAAGTGATGTTTCCTCTTTTTTTTTGTCTCATAAGGTCACTTGCAGCCAACCTGGAGAAGCAGCAGGCCAGGATGACTGCAGTCTTTGCAGGTTTGTTTGCCAGGGGTCAGTAGGATTGTGATCTGAAGTTTATTTGATTCCTTTTCTTTTCTTGGTTTCTAAAGCAGGACCAGCATGGCAGTTTCAGGCAAGAGATAGGCAGTACTGTTCCTCATCATCCTTTCTGTGCTAGGGTGGGAGCACACGTCTGCAGTGACAAGAATGCTTGCAAGTTGCTTTTACATCTCAATTTTTTGGCCTGCCAGGGGGCTGCATAGCAGCCAGAATAGCCTGAAGGTTGCATTTCCTGGGGCACTGTGCTCTACTCAAAGAGCAGGTGTCTGACAGATGTTGGCTTTGTTTGGTGTCATGGTTCTTACTGCTCACTCTGTGTTACTTAAAGCCCCCACAGAGCATTGTGCTTGGGTCTCACAGGGCTTTGATGGAACCCCTTAGAAACCTGGTAGGCATCCTTTCCTGGAGAGGTGGAAAGTAGACAGGAATGCCTGAGATACTTTGTGCCCTTGAGCAGCCTACACAACCCTGCTGTGCAAGCTCAGCCTTTCTGCTCGTGCTACAGGGCTGCAGAGAGGCAACACAGCCTCACTGGATCATCAGATAATGCACATAACTCTTCTCCAGGCACTTACTTTTTTTTTTTTTTTTTTTTTTTTTTTTTCTGAAAGCAGGAATATTTTCAGGAAAATAGGACATAAAAAACAACAGAAAAATAGTGAAAAGCCCTGAATTTTTTTTCCTGTTCTTTACATGCTTGCCTGCATATGGTCTGTTTCTGCAACCTTTACTAAGTTGTACTTCTCTTTAGGTAGAAGATTTCCTTTACAAAACAGCCAGAAATCTCTGCTTTAAACATCTTCCTTATTCCCCTCCTGGTCATGACAACACTTATTAATTTACATTATAGATGTTTCATGTGGGCTGGAAACAGATAAAGAGACAAATCCTGATAAAGGCTACAATTCATCTGATAGTTCAAATAGAGTTTAAATGTCCCATATCTGTTTTGATTGCTATTCATTTTAGATTTGAGTACCACAGTCTATTTCAGATATGGAAATTTCTATAGGGAACTAGAGCACACCCAGGAACTCACTGCACAGGAAATAGTCAGCTTTAAAGATGAGGTAGCAGGATGTGCCTAGAAGATCTGACCCTGTTCCTTCCCATTAATGACATTGACACGAACAAGATGACTGCAGCACTGACATTTGAGAATCATCATCTTGAAGAACAGAATGAGAATACTAGCACAGGAGAAGGATGGTGGATGTGGCTGAAAAATATTTGAGTACAGGACATTAAAAGAGACCTTTAGGACAAGAAATTCTCCATTATAAACTTCCACTGTAACCTGATCAGGGAGAAGTGACTAAGGTAGACCTGAATGTACTTGTCAATGACAGGTGTCTTACCACTTGTCACATATAAGAGAGACAGACATGACCCTAAAATTCTTTGGGAAAGATATTTCCTAGTTCAAGAAGTCTAAATATCACTGGACAATGTCCTGGCAAGCCCTCCTCTGAAATAAAGCAGCTGAGAGTTTTGTCATCTGTTCAAGAAAAATGAACTGAACCTAGAAGATGTTAAAAAAATTCTGGCCATCCAGTCAGACAGCAAGATACTCTTTAGGAGAACAGAAAATGATTAATGAAATGGAGAAAAAAAGGCTGATTGTGGTGTGTGTTTTTATGTATAGTTTACATTATTAAAAGCTTTAGCTTCCTGTGCTTTCCTTGTTTTTTGATTTTTCACTGAGTTATCTTGAGCAAAGCCAGGAGCAGCAAGAAGACCAATGGGAGAAACTCATGTTTAGTAGGAATTCCCTGTTGAAATTAGGGTATGGGCAAGACACTTTGTGTTTATCTCCATGTCTGTGTTCTCCTTTCCTTCCAAAGGTTTTGTAAAGCCGTATTACTGAAGTCAAAGAATGATAATTGTTCAGATCCTTTGTGGAGAAGTTTTTCCTCTTATGTCCCACTTCTGTTTTTCTTGTAAGTAGATTCAATTTAGACAGTATCAGATTTGAAGATTCGGAGTATTTCCTAAAATCACAAACACCCCTACATGATGTACAAGACCTTATTTCTGGTGTGGAGAATACTCCCACTTCTTCCCTTCCTACACTCATTTGTGACCCTCCTTAAATTTTCTCTCTTTGCCAGGGAACTATGTTTAATCACCATATTGTCATTCCCAGTCTATATATTGCCTTTACTGTCTGTGTATCCTTGGTTATTGGAAATCTGAGTAAATTGTTACTTTTGGGATCATACCTAACTGATCTGTAATCTACAGGCTGCTCAATCATCAGGACTTGCAGGCAATTTTTATTTTCCTTGTTTCCTTCTGTTACAGATTCCAAATTACATTTTGTTTTGTCCAGATTTTTACCCCTTTGCAGGATCCAGCTCAAGTTACTTTTTGTCAGTTATTGTTTTATATCCTTGTCTGCCTTAACCTTAAAAATTTAGCTTTACTTACACACCTGTCTTTTTTGCCTTTCTAAGTCTTGTAAGCTTTTTGCTTATATCCTTATAAGGGATATTATATTATGTTTTAAATATCCTTTTAAAGCTGGATATTTATTTACATAATCATGGAATCCATTTTTAGAAGTTTTATTTCTGGCTGAGGTTAAGGATTTCTGTTATTTTCAGCTCTTCAGACAACAATGAATTCCTTTCTCCTTCCACAGTCAAACTGCTATACCATCTCAGTCCAACAAATTTTGCTAATCAGTTTCCTTAGCTTGTCTAAATTTGCTTTTCTGAAGTCCAAATCTTTAGCTAAAGACCCACTCCTATTTGTCCTTTGATTTTAAATATAAAATGAATCACTTTTTGATCATTCTGCAGTTACTTTCTATTATTCTGTTCATTAGCCATCTCTCTTCTGATGTCCTTTACACTTGCTGGAATCCAACAGTGCTACATCTCATTGACTGCTTGCAACTGTGATGAAGAAATGTGCTGGCTAATATATCCACTAATATCTTGTGCTGGTATTGATAGTGTTCATTTTTTATCCAGTATTTAGGAAATTCAGCCATCCCACAATGCAACAAGAGTCTGTAGTGTTTCCCTCTGAAATGGAATCAGATCTCTCTGTCACAGTCACACCAGTCTGAAAGTGCAACTTCTCCACTTACCTGCAAATTCATCCAAAATCCACCAAGCATCTGGCCTTGACTGTTGCAGCACCATGTCCCCAGAAATTCCAGTCCCATTCCCAGTGACCTTACCTATATGTCACCCAGCTGTACCAAATATTGTAAAAAATTACTCCTGCTGATATTAAAATGATAAAATTCTTCTGCCTCAAAAAACCTGTGGAATGAGGGAGAAATTAAAACTTTACAGAGGGTCTGTTGGGAAATTTGGTCCAGGCAGAGCCCACAGCTGTACCATGACTGTGGTGTTCAGTGGTGGAGGATTGCCATGGATGTGTGCCACCACAAAATAAAGTCAGGTACATGGCTTGTGCCCTGCATGGTTTATCTTCCCCATAGGTATTGCATTGTGGAACTGGAGATTGTATTGTATTGTCAAGTTAAGGCAGAGCAGAACAGCAAATGATTATTGTCCAGGAAATGCTTTTCCGTTGATTGGATCAGTGTTTTGAAAATATAACTATTAAAAAAGGGCAGAGAAAAAAGATTACTTCAAAGCCTGATGCATCTGGATTTAAGACAATTCTAGCCAGATATTTTTTAGGATTGTACACAATTGTAAGGAAACTTAAGGAGTTTTGAGAAACCCTTTAAACTTAAAATTCAAAGTTATTGTGGGAGATTTTAAGATGACAAATTAGGATCCCTTATGTTACGAAGCCTGGTCAAGTGTGTTTAGGCTTATGAAGACTGCCTGATTTTTCTATGCAAAAAAATAGACTTTTAAGTAGACTTCATGACTTTTAAAGTAGGAGACTTGCCATAAACTGTGAAACTTCAGAACAGAATGACAGAAACCCAGTAAAACTCTAGTGTTGTGGCCCCAGGGAGAATTTGATAATTTTCTTCCAAGAAAATGCTTTAAAAAAATATCAGATAAGCAAACCAAAACCCAAGACACAATTTTACAGTTTCCAAGGTATTTTAAAAATGTGCCATTCTAATGGGGGAAAAAGATTAGAACCCCACTGTTGCCAGGAGGATGAGACAGCCATGCTCTTTGCAGGTAGCCATGTGGTGGCTAATATAATCTGTCACAGGCATTTTGCAGCACAGAGCCTGTGATCATTAAAGCTCAAAATTACATTCTTTGGATGCTCTAATTTCTGTCTATCTTTGCTGTAATCACTTTGCTCAGAGCTGAAATTTCTTTCTTTCCCTTGTAATTTCTACTATGGGGATGTATTTGCCAAAGTAGGAAAGTGTGTCTGAGACTACAGTCAGTTGTAAAGCAACTGTCAAGTAGAAGTATTATTGTTAAACTACAGTAACTTGAGATATATTTCCACTAGAGTCAGACAGGAAATACAGATTCACTGACTGAAAAACTTTGTCATTTGGATCTTATTGTGGCCAGGTGGTGCTAGCTGCCTATTCACAAATTCTGGTCAAGCACAACCTCCTCCATTGTGTCACAGCCTCAAGAGTACTCTGACATCTCAGGCAAAACCTTCACCTCTCCTAATCTCTTACATGGCAGAAGCATCTGCAAGGGCTTTTGTGTCAAGAAAAGCTGGAGAAGTTCTTGTGTTCTAACTTTTCTTGCTTTGAGTTTTACATGCTTTAAAGATGATGAGGAATAAGTGACATTTGACTCCTTTAAGGTTAAATTTCCAATAGCCAGTGAAGGACAAATTGAGAGCTGAGAATAAGTACTGAGAGCAGTTCACATCTGCTCTTCTGGACACCTGCTTGAAGCCCCTAATGATGACTTCAGATTGTTAATCCTTTTTCCAGAGACCAGTGAGCTGCTAGAGGGCTGGATTTTTTCAAATGAGAAAACAAGTCAGTTCTTCAATGAAAGACAGGGGCAATGGAGGGAAGAGACTAATTAAAACCCATACTGTAAATTGCTGCAATAGCAGAGAAAGGGCTCCTCTCTCATCAGCATCTTCCAGTTGGCTTATAATATTAAAAAAAAAAATTATAGCTTTCATTAGGTCATAGAATGGTCTGATGTGTAACTTGCTGTTTACGTAATGGGTACCAAGTTTGCTTTAGCACTAACACTGTAAATTGAATACACACATAGACTGATATCAAGCTTTGCCTGAGCTTTCACAGGCATCTTTCTTCTCCTTTGCCCAGTCATACAACCCGTAGAGCACCACTAAGGAAAGCAGCTGTGAATGGTGTGTGGACAGGAGGCATGTGGCCAAACTAGTGCCTTGTTTTGTCCTTTCTGCATAAGCATCTATGTTCACTGGAGAAGAAATTTGTAAGGGAACTTTGCATCAATATAAGAAGCTCTGGGATAAAGTTCCTGTGATTTAGCTGTGGATTGATTGTGCTGTTGCCATACTTTCTCATTTTGAATTTTCTGATCACTCTGAGGAGTAATTTTACATTCCAAAACAAGTCTTGTATTTTTAAATATTTTTAAATTTAGACAAGTATTATCCCAGATAATGATTTCATAGTAGAAAAAGGAAATGTATAAGAGAATTTCCAATTGAAGCTGCTAAGCACAGGAGGGCTGTAGTGACATCCTGACCAAGACACTTCTGGTTTGAGAGTTGAGATATTTGTGGTTCAGGAACAGAAAAAGAGTGAAGGCGTTCAAAAATATTAGGTAAAATTATGGAAAGAGACAAACATAAAATTGCCTGAAGCTTGTACTTCTCCAAAGAAAAAACAGGCAAACATTTCTTTCTTTAGCTTTTTGCAGTCTAGACTTTCTGTGGAGCTTATGTCATACTTTTGTCACAACACTAAATTTGGGTTTCCAGTAATGTCTGAAGAAGATTAATAATCAAGAAATTAGAGCAGTTATTGAATACAATTAAATAGAAAAGTTTCTATAAGTGCTTTTTTTTCTCATTGTGATAACTGAACACATGATGTTTAAACTGAGTAGAAAGAGGCTGACCAAAGTTTTTCTGCCTTCATTTTGCTCACATGTAAAATATACCAGAAAAATGTAGCATATTTTTATGGGCAGTGTGGAGTACCTTCTCTTTCTAGTATGTGAGACATACTAAATTACCACGTGAAGGAAAAAATACTGAGGTCATTATGAGAATTAGTGGCATACAGGTTTTTTTCTCTGACATAATGAAGATGCTGATCTGAGCCAGGCAAGTGCAAATCCACTGGCTGGAATCTACATTGAAATTTTCTGTCTTTCTCAGCAGCATAGCAATTGAAAGGGGTTTTTTAATGTTTGAAACAAATTTTAAAATTTAAAACATGTTTTAAAATTTTCAAGTCTAGTCTAGGCATAAGCTTGAAACTGAATAGGAATTTCAAGTGATCTGGAAGTCACAAGTATCAAGTGATCTGGAAGTATAACCATAACAGCCAGAAGAGCATATGCTCCTAATCCCCTCAACAATTTTGAAGGTCCCAGACTGGTGGTCTCACAAGGGTTTATGACATTGTTTACACAGCATTTAGTGTGAAACAGGAACAATACTTGGTGGAATACACCTAATCTTATTTTAGCTGCACAAAATAAAGCCCATAAAATAGGCTAGTTGTTTACACTCACAACATTAGTGTAGAATTACTAGTAGAAAGGGGAGAAAAAACAATAAAGCAGCACATGAGATTTTTTTAAAATGAAGCTACTTATGTCTCTATTTCTTATTTCTCCAGATGCAGAACTAGGAAACAAGAGAGAGTTCTGTTCACCAGGAAAAAATGGCACATTGTAACCAGATCTATTCAACCTTTATTGTTCATTTTGCACTAGAAGAGCAGAGAAACAAGCTCATTTTGAATTGACCTCAATAAAATCAAATGCACTTTCAGAGAGCTATGCCTGGTGTCTTCAAAGCCTTGCTATGGAGTATGGGCAGGCTATTCCAAGGACAATAAGAATGCATAATATTTTTGGGAAAAAAAAAAAAAAGTAAGGATGTGATTTTGGTCGTGGTCCTTGACAATATGCTACTGAAAGACATCTTAGAGTCAGCACTGATAAAAATTGTCTATCATGTGAATATTGTGCAGTAAGACAATCCCTGGTGAGTCATAGAGGTCAAGAACTAACATTGAGCCTGTTGTTTCTTTTTTTAGAGAAAATAGTTGACATGTTGTCTTCTGATTGCCAGGGAGAGAGACAAGAGTGTTTTTTGTCCAAATGACTCAATTTCCAATTTTAGGAACATAATATTTGTCACTTTTTAGGCTACTTTTCTCACTTTAACTAAAATGAAGTGTGTTAAGATACTTTTGTCTCTGAGTTTATGAAGTCAATGGATGCTTTGAAATGAATGGGAGCCAAAGGTTGTAGTATCAGTGCTATATAATACTGCCTTTAAAAAAAAGCACTGACACTTTACCTTCTTATAAGAAATTATTTTGTGCTGTTGCAAATATGTGAAACTCACAGCTAAGATGTGTACCTTCAAAGATAAACAACTGCTATTATCTTTACCTAATCAGGGTTGTTTTGCAGACCGAGACAAGAGAAGTAGGCTCTTGTAAATGCTGTCTGCATATTCCCTCACAATACATCCCTTCAAAACCACTGAACTTGTCACCAGCTGCCAATTTTCATTAAGAAAAGCCTCTCATTAAGTTCACTGAGTGCTCACAGAACTGGCTCTGAGTTCCTCAGTCTCTGGCTGCATCAACCCCTGCTCTGCAGTGTCTGTCTGTCGTGCATTCGCAATGCTTCAAGGCTTGTGCTGGTCACCTGGAGGGAGGGAGGGAGGGAGGCAGAGTGCTGTGATGTGCAGCTTGTTTTTGCAGATGAAAATGGGGAAGGTGATTTGATTTCCTATGACCCACTCTCCTGCTAGCTTCTGATCTCTCCTTGCAATTCCAAAGCTTGTTGAGATTTTTTGAGGTGCCCAGGGTGGTAAATGTTGGACAGGGATAATTGTGGATAATTGTTAGGCTGAAACTCTTTTGTGCACTTGTTGGAATGGCAAAGAGGTGGTTCTTAATGCCTCCCTTTGAACAAGTTGAAAACATTCTGTTGCCTTACACTTGCTATTTCAATAACCATTTTTTAACTCACTGTCTATAGGATAGGAGGTAGTCTCTGAGTCAAGGTATGCTGCTACAGCCTGGGCTTTTACTGCCACATGGAAACACGAAGGATGGATCAACGAAAACAATGACTGTTGTTTTTTTTTTTTTTTTGACACAAAAACACGCTAGTTTTAAAGTTATAGGTTGCTTGCTAATGACATGGAAATTCTGAAAAAGTTGCATGAAAATAATTTACTTGCATGAAACTATAATTTACACCAGCTCTGTTACTAATGTAGCAGTGTGCTTTGTGAATGCTCCAGGCTAACAGGATCCCCAAATGTATTTGAGGGTCTAATAATCTGTCAGAGAAGATAAATCTTGAGTAGAGTTTCTTCTGTGTTCACTGGCAAACCTCTCCTGCTCCAACACAGAAATTTCAAAAGACTTTCACTCCAGCCTGCCACTTCAGTCAATTATGATAAAACTAGATCAGTCTGTCTAAAGGAATTATTTTTTTTCATTATGAAGCGCAGGATGACACTTTGCTTTTATTCATTTACAGGCTGAACTAAATGACACTTACATCCTTGTTTCAGTGCACCGTGTTGCTTGAGAGCTTAGAGACTGAACTCACATTACACCACCACCCACCCCTGTAGCTGCCCAGAGTCATTTCCTCTGACATGCACCAAGCTGACACACGAGCCAAAGAGTCAAAGACACACCAGTCAAGAGCTGATCTTTGTAGAGATATTGATAAGAGGTGTTAAGATCACTTTCTCCTAGCATAAAGGATGCCCTGTCAGCTCTGAGAAATTATAATTGAGTAAAGACTCAGGATATTCAATGTATCAGGTAGAAAATGTATTCCTCTGTCCTTTCAGGAACTTAAATATGCTGCAGTTTGCTTTTGTATGGGTTACCACTCATCTTCAAGACAGCAAGCAAGGTGGTTGAGAACACATTGCAAATCTGTATGAGGATCCCTTGAAGGCAAGAAGATATTCACAGAATATTGAATATTCCATTTTAAGCATCCCATGGGTGCCTGCTAGGCGTTAGTGACTCCAGTTCACCTATAACCCAGAATGATGTCTTTGGTACTACAATGACATTCAGTGTTTACTTTATCCTTGCTCAATAATAAAAAAGTAACACTTAAGAAATACATTGAGAGTTCCTGAATCGGATGAGTGCTTAGATTTTAGTTGTAATCAAAGAAAATGTATTTCAATGCAGTGAGATGACAAAGTAGCTCTTCAGAGATTTTCCCTTGAGCAATTCACTTGAATGCAGCTACCTCATTGTGAGATGATTATAATGGAGGTTTGCCCATATCCATCTGGTCTTCTGGATTTTGGGGATCTTTCAACTTCTTCAGAATCACTAAAAGGTAAGGAACAGTTTCATGCTAAATGTTTGAAACCTATAGCAGGATGGAGTCTATGAATATTTGATAAATATATACCCTAACTGGTAACAATTTTGGTTACTTCAACACAATGCTCATTCTTCTGCCACCTTCCCTAGAAAATAATTCTTCTTTATGTGTTCACTTATACTATTCCAAAGCTCAGAACCCAGCAAGACTGGTGGGTGCTGGGTGAGGACTTTCTACTTGCCTCAGTCAACTCTGTAGCTGGCCCATCCCACCATCCAGTGGAGGAACTGCAGTCAAATCTTTCAGTCAGCTTTCTTTGTGCTGTCTTGATTTCCCATCAGATGAACAGAAAAGGATCATCTAAAATCCTTTCATAGAAAAGAGGATTTAATGCTTTGTCTTTACAAAATGCTATAGACTCTTCAGTGTGGTTAGACCGACCAAGGGAGTCTTCCCTGTTTCTCAAGTCAGTGAGACCAGGCTACCTGTGATCCCATGTTTTGCTGATACAGGTTGCTTACTTTGTCCATTATATGTTCAGCCTGGTGGGTCAGAAATGTGGCTTAAATCCCAGGCAAGATTGACAGATGCTTTTTATTTTTTTTCCTTTCTCCAGTGATGAGGGCACTATTTTCCAGGAACATCTGCACCTAATCAATTCTTTGCCATTCACTACTCCTCTGGCACCAGCTTGGTCTCTCTGGTATTCTGCCTGCAATATGCAGCTTAAGCTCCTCAAAAGATGGGAGTGCCTGAAAATCTTTAGTTTCTCTAAAGCCTTTGGATTTAATATAAGATACCATAATAAAATTTAATGGCCTATGATATTTCAGAAGCCTGACTGGATGATCTAATGAGTCCTTCTGGCTTTAAAACTGAAACTCTTGGATCCTCACTTTTCCGATGCCTTCTTCATATAAAATACAATTTCGAATAAAAATAACCTTATGGTTTATCATATATATCTTCTTCATGGGAAGAAATTATTTCAATTGAGAAAAATCACAGAAAAAGGAATTTTACTGGGACATCTATGGGTTCAGTTGAGTGCTCCTTAACCCAAAGCCTCATCTTGTATGGAGGATTGGAGCCATTTCTCTGTGCTGAATCAGAACTTCAGGCCTGTATTACCAGTGATGTACGGAATGCCCTTATCAATAATAATAAAAAAAAGAGCAGAGCTCATTTGCTCAGTAAGAAAAACGAAACAATTTCCTTGCCAAAAAGAGTTCAAAGACTGAGTGATGTCAAAGTCTCTGGGAGAATAGTGAAGAGCAAATGAAAGCTTTTAAATAATTACAACAATAATAAAAATGTTGGATTAAAAATTATTAAAAAGGCCAGCTGATCTAGGAATCAGAAAATCTGGGCTCAGAGCAGTGTAGCTGTACTGAAATGAGATGCCAGTAGTCTTTGGCTGTTTAGATCCAAGTTTGTGACCAAACTTGTCAAAAGCTGTCCTCATCATGGCAGCAGCTCTGCGGTGGGGACTGCAGGGTGCTGGGCTGGCTTCTGCCAAATCCTCTGTGCAGCCAGGACCATGGCATGGGGCACAGGGCATGGAGCATGGACACGGGACCCCCGTGAGCATCCGGCTCAGGGCGTGGCTGAAAATGCATCCCTGGATGGGACCAGATCCTGCAGGAAACACAGCTGGTGCCTTGTTCCTTCCCTGCTCCTCATGCAGCTCAGCCATCAAAGGGAGCACTCAGAAAGCAATTCTTCCTCCCTCCAGGACATCTGCTTTTCCTTGCAGAGGATCTTAAACCTTAATTAGGGCCAAGAAAATGTCCATACCACTGCAAGCAGCATGCTGTCTGTGCTGGGATGCTGTGGGAAGTAGAGCCCTTGTGGAAAGTTCCTGGCAGAGAGATGGAATTTCGGTGTGGCATCTCCCCACAGGCCCATTTTGAAAAGGGTATATAGAGAAAATAATTAGATTATCATGTGAGAAGGAGTAAAATAGCCCAGCCTTTTCTCTCACTGTTTAGGCCACTGACTGAGAGGTGACTGGTTTCCTTCCCCCCACCCAGAATGAAACCAGCAGGAATTAAGAAGCAGTGCTTTTTCATGTACAAATCACTGTTTCCCCTCCCTGCTCCCTTTGCTTTGGCACCTGTATGAGGCACAGGTAATGCAACCAGTTCTGTGTCCTCTCAAACTTGTGTGAGGTTTAGTACCCAAATGCCTGACACAGTTACTTTTGAGAACTTTGAATTGCTTCTGAACAGCCTGCAGTGTAGTCTTCATCTGTGACTGAGTTCATTAAACAAATTATTGAGCTTGCTCACCAATGTCATAAGGAACTTCATACTGCGATGAATTTGAAGGATGATTTTGTTTTGATTTGCTGACTTCTGAGTCACTCTTATAATTGGTAATACAAGACATAAAATAATTTTTTATTCTTGTCTTATATCTTTTGTGCGTACTTAGTTATTGTGTACAAAGTCACTGAGTCACTAAATAATCCAAAATGAAGTAAGATTTAGTTTTTAAGAAGACAGTCACTCATAGATATATATTCCTGCCTTTATTTTTCTGGTACATAATAACATTAATAGCAAGAGTAAGTAAGTAATAGTAATAATAGCAAGTTAGAAGAAGAAGAAGAAAGAAGAAAGAAGAAAGAAGAATAAGAATAATAATAAGAAGAAAGCTCTCTTTACTTGGAATATGGTGAATAATGTCACCAGTCATATTACCCGTGCTCCCTCTTGACTACGAGTTGACATAAATGACCTGAATAAAATTCTAACAATATGAAAGCCAAAGATAAATCCAATATTATTCCTTGTCTATTTTGTAATAGATGCAACTTGCCACACAACTGTTTGCTACTATTTCCAGCATTGGCTGGATGATATTTGTATATTTTAATTGTCTAGGACATTGAGTTTAATTGGTTGTTTAATTTGGTGGTAATTATTCTAATTTTCAACAATTTTTTTTTTACCTTTGCATGAACTTTTCTTCCCTCTCCCCTCTGCCATTTGGGATAGAGCATAAAATCAGCCCTTTTTTTTTCCTTATGCTGGGATTCGTGTCTCATCTTCTTGCAAGAGATTATATGACATATTTTGCCTGTTATCCTCTTCATGATGGTATGATGATTGATAAAGAACATTTCTACCACAGGTATGCACATTACTTTACAGTTTAAATACCATCCTGCTAATTTTCCTGCTGTGCTATGACATTCGGAGGATGATTATTTTTTCTCCATTTTCATAGTGTGTTTCTGCATTTTATCAATTATGGTGATTAAAATACAGTTTTCTGGAAAATAGCATGAATTGTTCAGCTGAAGAATTTTGAGAATATACAGCATTTGGATATTCTTGAATCACAGCACTGATGCAGCTCAGCTTGCACATTGAGTTGGTGCCAAAGTGACTTCCTTGTGCTGTGGGAGACCAGTGCTTTAATTTCTGAGCTTTGCTCAATTAAAATGCACAGTAAACATAGTTTGCTGGTTTACCTGAAAATTAAGTCTCTGTCACATCAGCTGGAATATAATTTTGCTAGATCTGTTAGAAAGTTGGGAACAGGGCAATAGTCCCAATACGGAGTGAGGTGACAGCCCCTTTCCCCTGCAGCCACTGCCCGTGCCAGGACAGAGCTGTTCAGCACTGCAGGAACAGTAGAAAAAAACATTTGGCTAAGAACACTTATTCCTTAAAAATCTGTCACTCTGGCAGGATGATAATAACCTGATACTGGTATCATGCACATCTGGAAAGGCACCTTAGGATGGCATAATTCAGTGCTGCTACCAAAGAGATTGTACCACTCAGCCTCTTCCCTCTGGGACTGGCAAATAATTTGTGTCATCATTCAGTGAACTACCTATGGGACTGAAGTGGCTGAAAAACTACTTGAGAAACACCTTGCTCCTGGCCATATTAGTTTTCTGAGCAACTTCACAGTTTGACTGCAAATAGCTGTAGGGGGTGAGTAGTGTGGGCATGAGAAAGAGTTGCTGGGAATGGGAAGTGAGTAAGATGCCAAAAAAATAAGGACATTGAAGCCAGTCCATGTGGTAAGTGGAATTTGGGGATCCTTGTGTATAGAAAAGCCAATTCAAACCAGAGAAAGACAAGGGGGATGAGAGTTTTTAGTCTTTGCACACCTATGAGCTTAAGTTTTAGGCAGGTCATGAGGCTTTCTCAGAGCAGAGAAAATAAAGCATATACAGAGAATTCTATGTAGAAGCAATGTTTGAAATGTTCTTACTTTACTATATTTCAATTGTAGTTTAAAGTGAAAAAAAAAAAAAGGGAGGAAAATACAATTTTCTGTATTTCCACTGAGAATATAAGCACAAAATGTGCTTCTAATTATTTATGTCCTCCCAGCATGCAAGAACATGACAAAAATTATTTCCATCACTTTTTCACATTAAGAGGCAGTTAGAGACCAGACAACTTCTCTACAGTTAGGAACCAGAATTTTCAGCTCACTGTATGAACAAGGGCTGCCTATAATGATTATTTCAGTGCAACAAGACCCATTTTATCCATTACTACCTCCATCCCATTAAAAATCTCTGCCTTAGCTTTAATTCACTCAGGTCAGTTTGCCTCATCTCTTCAAAAATTCTCTCCTCTGCAATGTATGATGTGGACATTCTTTTTATGGAAAAAGTAATTATGGCAGTTTTCCAAACCACCACAATACCACTGTGCCCTCAATTCCCAAGGGCCATTCCAAGAATTTCTTTCAATTCAGAAATAGATTACAAACGTGACATAATCTTTCTGACTGAAATTGAGTATGTAAATTTGTCTGGGGAGCTCCAGTTCTCTAGCAGTTCCATTTCTGAGCCCCAGTGCCCAAATGTCCCAGCAGGTGAGGAAATTGGTTGTTTTGGTCATTCCAAGCAGAATGGACCCAGCTATGCAGCTGGTGTAAACTGACTCAGCGGTCACAGGAGTGATGCTGATTTTTGCCAGCTAAGGAGACTATTATATTTATTTTGTTTATCTGTGAAGACCTTTTCTGAAATAGTTTGCGCTGATTGTCTCTCCAAGGCAGAAACATGCCAGCAATTGAAATTAGCCATGCATAATGCATTTGAGGTAACACTTGGGTTTATTGCCTCTTGGTAAGTTATTAAGCTTTTATTGAAGCATATTTTGTATGAGCATCGGTATTATCCATGTGCTTTGTACCTAATGTGTTTCGCTTCCTTAGCACATCTCAGTCAGGGGTTCTAAAGCAGGCTACAAACGCTAATGAGCCAAGAATTGCAGTGCTCCAGTGAGGAAAACAAGCAGCATCATTGCAGAGCCACAGGTCAGGATTCTGAGGGATGGAGAGGACTCCTAAAGACAACACAATAAAATTCAGAGGATGGTTCCTGCCCTTCTGTCAGCACCTTAAGCCCTTTTCCCCTTTCTCCCAGCAGTGCTATAAGGAGAGTGCAGCTTGACTGTGGTTGTTGGCTGCATCCCTACAAGAAGCAGGATGCTGGATGCACCCAGGACTGGCTGGACATCCTGTTTGGTGCCCCCCTACCCCTGGGCAGAGTTGGCCCCTCTGACCTCACAACCTTGCCTATGCCCACTCTCTCTCCTTTTCCTTTTATGCCAAACTCTATGATGCCTTGTCTGTGGTCTCAAGCATGCTCTTTCCAAAGCCCTCATCACAGTGCATCTTTTCAGCTTCTGGCTCTTGGCTTCAGCCCTTCCCGCTCTGATCCTGCTGTTCTCCCCCTAACAGCAGCATTTGAGGGCTCCCTCACATACCACACCCTGGTATGCATCCTTGCAGCTGTAGCACAGAATTAAATCCAATCGCCTGAAAGTTGGAGATCTTTTCAAAGCTCTTTTTCAAGACACATTACCTCAGAGGACAGCTCTGCTGAGACCTCCAAGCTAGCATGCTTTAAGCATAAGGGCTTAGTGTTGCTGGAAATCTTTGTCCTTTGTCACATGCTCTGCTCCTGGGAACACATTAGGAGTCAAGCAGGAGAGGAACTATGCCACCAAAGAGCAGAGGGACAATGCTGTGAGGCACTGAGATGGCCCCTGCCTGCCATGTCCTTGCCAGGGTCCTGGAGCTGCTGCTGCTGCTGGTGCCACTCAGGCACACATCTGAGAGGAAAGCACAAAACCAGCAAGCACCACGTGTATCAGTGGGTCAGGAGGCTGCTGTGCCTTCTCCAGGGCTGTCTGCTGCTCTGCAGGGATCCTGGTGATACAGAGCTGGCAAACATGTCCCTGCAGCTACACTGTCCCTCTCCTGTCTCCTGCCCTCCTCAGTGAGACCAGGGCCACAGCAGGTCCCCGGGCGGTGTCAAAGGTGAGCCTTGTAATGCAGCTGGAATTAGCCACTGGCTAATTCCAAAGTGCTGGAACAGATGGAACAAATTAACAGCCTTTCCTCTAGTATGGAAACAGAGGAGAAACTTTCATTAGGAAACTTACTGGTGCTTTCTTACACAAAATTTTTCGTTCTCTGACGCTATTTTTTTTCTCCTTCAACATTGTGCCTGCCTGCTATTAACTTTAGAAGTTTTTTTCTTTTCTATAGTGGGTACTTCCTCTACCTCTACCAGCCCACACCTGCCTCTTGTCAGGAGATGTCAGACCTGCAAGCTGAAATGTCAGGTCCATTGGAAGAAATTTCTTTTAACAAAACTAGAGTTACTTTGAGGGTACCTTAATATAATCTTTAAAAGACTCTCTTCCTCTCTCATTTTTGTGCTCACACACATTCGCACATTTAGATGTTTATGCTAATGCTTCCCTGGATCCCTGAGAGCTGGTTTTTCTTAAGAGATTGAAGATGAGTTTCAGTGTGTACCACCATTATAACAAGTCAAACACTTTTTTACTTCTGGAGCTTTCAGAAAACCTCCAAGTTTTTATTTTTATTTTCTTTTCCTGAATGCAATGATCTGTAGAAGCCTTTAAATGTTTCTATCAACTCTTAGGCAGTCACTTCCATTTTTTCTCTGTTGTTAGTATTTTCCTCTAGTGTAGCTACTGCATTCAGTGCCCTGCTGGGTTCCTCAATCCTCAAAATTGAGAACTGTCACTTCTCAGCACCTCTGATCGGCTACTCTGTAAGAGATTCTCTCCTTTTCAGACTGAATGTAATCTTCTTAATATTTCTTTATTAAGATTTAAAAATATGAGTGGTAAAAGAACACAAACCAACCCTTGTCTCCTGAAACACAAAGTGCATGTATGTAGATATTTCTAAACTTTTCTTCCCCTTACAGAAATTCTGCCACATTTGGGCATTCCAGGTTCACCTACTCATCCCTGATGCACCCCAAAGTTCCACACCAGAGTTTAGTGGCTTGTTTATCTATGTAATATTCCTGGATGAATTGTTTATACAAGTCCATGTAACAGGGACAGAGAAAGCACTGTTTGGATTCCCAAACCCTAGTTTTGGTTCTGTGAGATGGGATAGTGAGTGGTCAGGGTCTTGCTTTACTCATTTTCACTGTGTAATCTCAACAAGGGCTAATTGTGCAGATGCTTATTTTACCTAGACAAAAAAACCCCAACTTTTTCTTTTTGTCCTTTTCCTTATTCCTTTTTTCTTTTCCTTTTTCCTTTTCACTATATTTGTTTTTCTCTTTTTTTGTTCAAATGCTCATTACACAACAGTGGTGCAGAGAGGAGGATTTCAGAAGTTTAGTAATGATGTCATCTCTTTAGAAGTTTCCAGGGTTACATTGGGAAAATTTGCCACTCCATGACAACTTTCCTCTCACCCCAGGACCAAAGATTTTTTACACTAATTGGTCAGCACAGACCAGCTCTGTCTGGACACTCAATTTTTTAGTAGGCTAAGTATTTCAATCACCTGGTACAATGAACTCTGGCAGATATGAAAGAGGATGAATTAATCCAATGGAAAAAAAAGTTTTATGAAGAAAGCAACAGCCATGTTAGAATTGTGGAAAAGAAAAGAGAAAGAAGGAATTTGACAAAAAGTAGCACACTGGAAATGAAGCTTGATAAAAAGAGAGAGAAAGAGAGAGAGAGAATTAATTTTTTTTAAAGCATCTCTGTGGAAAAAATTGTTACTTTACTTGGGTTGATGCTGCCTAATAATGTTTCACAGTGTACAGTGTGCCACTTCTTCTGTGCCTCTTGTTCTTTGTCCCCACATATCCATGGTGATTTGAAACTGGTAGAATTTAAAAGAAAGTGCTTTATGTAATTAACTGATTTTCAGAAGCCTAAGTGTCTGTGCCAGAACACTGAAAGAGAAATCAAATTAGTTCTTCATACAGCTTGCAAAAAAATGGAAAGCACCCAAAGAAAAATAACTGAGGCTGCATATGGGTTGATATTAAAGCTCAGGAAGTCCCTGAGCTGTTTGCTCATCTA
Source organism: Taeniopygia guttata (assembly GCF_048771995.1). NCBI lineage: Eukaryota > Metazoa > Chordata > Aves > Passeriformes > Estrildidae > Taeniopygia > Taeniopygia guttata. The sequence continues at coordinate 66,427,247 of NC_133027.1, read as the reverse complement.
GCAATGAAAGCAGATCTTCCTCTAGTGTCCCACTTCAGATTTCAAATTGGAAATCTGCATGGAAAGAAGCCTACAGAGAACTGGAGAGACTATACATATATGCATATATATATGTATAGGTAGAAACGCACACACACTTATTTATTTATTTATTTATTATATATTGTGGATCCTTTATGTTTTCATGCTCTGTATAAAAATTATTTCACAGATGATCTATAACTATAGTGTTAAAATAAGAAAAATGAGTTAAGTGTTCCATCCTTGATGTTTTGAGATGTAGCCATAGGACTCTCCTTCTCAACAGTAGTGTAGCAAGAACATGATGTTTGATTTCCAGTCAGTCTTGGGGATTATATCCCTTTTCATAAATGAAAACACATAGGGACCCAAATGTTGAGGTGGTAACTTCCACCTCAAGCAGCAAGCCTGCCTTGCCTGTCTGGCATACTACTCACAATAAAAGTTTCTGTGAGCTGTTTGTCAGAGACTGGAATTGCAGTGACTATTTTCTGCAAACCTTTTAGAAGCTTGGCTTTCTCAAAGCAGCTGGTGGGGCAACAAGCATAGACAGTTAATGATGCCACAAGTTGCAGCTTCCAGTTCTGTACTTCCCAGAGTGCCTGTGAACTAATCCATGGGAATACAACAGATCCCAACTCTAACTTCCATCCAACAATTCTAACCACTTACAGTTATGTGCTGCATTAGTTCCTTGTCTTTGTTTCCTCTCTACTGAGGCATACTCTTTACAAAGTCAATAAAAAGTTGATATATTCAGTGGTGGCATATTTAGGAGCCTTAGAGAGGATGGTGAAAATGCCATTTTCAGACCAATACAGGATTCTCTCCTCTGGATTTCAGACAGTAAGTATTTTCCAACCCTGTCCCTCACAACTTCAAATGAGTAGCTGCTTAGTCCAGCTAAGTCCACCGAGTATTGAGTTTTTACTCCTAGGAATTCAGCCAGACAGTTATTTTTGCACTCTATTATAAACCTCAATTCAGCCATGAAAAGATTTTGTGTCACATAAGTAAAGAGTAGGGTAGTTCAAGGGTGAATTGACAACATTCCGGTTCATTTTAGTAGCAAGTAAATGTTTTAAGTGGAAATGCTCAAAGTGATTCTAAAAAATTGATGGCTCCACCTGATGCAGAAAAGGCTTTCCTACCTACCACCAGTACCTGCCAGTCCAAGATACAAACGTGTACTTGGTCCACTTAAAATCTACTGCTACCTTAATAGGACTTCATGAGGCAGCTTCTGACAAGTGATTGCCTCTGAATATGATTTTCTTTAATATATTTTTGTCCTTTGAAAAAATATTAACAGCCATTTCTTTGATGTACGTTGCAACTTCAGGTCTGCTGGTTTGACAGATTTATAGATTTTACTTCCTTTACTTGTTTGTAAACTGTGTGATTTATCCTTTCTTCAGTCTGATTGCATCCAAGTATCTGCAACTTCTCCAGAAGCATTCACTGTTTAGAATTTTCATAACTTTTCTTGCCTGCCCTGGTTTAATTTCATCTGGTTACTGGTGTGTGGGTGTTTGGGATTTTAGGGGTAGCATTTGTCACATGCTGAATACTTGCTTGTTGGGAATTTTGGGGTAAGTAACCAGAGGTACAGGAAGAATTGAAATGTAAGTAAGAGAGAAATGAGTCAGGGAAGAACAAAGGAGATTTAAAAAAACCAAAATAATTTATTTTTCTTCTGTGTACATGCATTTTGTAATAGATAAACAGCTGACATGGACAAGAAGCAAAAGTGCCCTTCTTGGGGTGGATGTTTGAGGGCAATGAGAGATACTGGTAAATGCACTCTGAAGAGGCTGATGCCAGAGCAATTTTGCACAGCCAATGCCTCCCCAGGCACTGCTCTGTGCTGATGTGTGATGGTTTCTCACCACAACGGGCTCAGGGAGAACCCATTTCTGCAGTCAGTCCCAGATGTCTGCCTGCTGTTCCCAGCTTACCAGAGACCTTGGCAAAGGAAGATGCAGTCAGCATCAAGGCATTTGTTCTTTTACAGAATCCTTCTCCAGAAAATTTCTATGAATTTCTTAGATGAGATTCTGGTTTTTTTTTGGTAAGGGACAGTTTACGCATTTCTTTCCATATAGGATATATGAAACATAGGCTGCTGAGACTATCTGGCCCAACTCTGAAGAGTTCAGACATTTTCCATCCTTTTCAAATGATGAGAAATTTATAGCAATAGCTTATTGGAGAGAACAGTGGAATTATTTTTTTATCTACAGTTTCCTCCAACCAGCTGTGATATTTAAAAGACACTAGTCTCTTGCTAGGCTTCCCCTGCCTCTCCAGATCCTCTGCCCCATGTCCCCTGCCCAGCCTCTCCACCTCTCCAGCCTTTCAGCTGGGAGTCTTTAGTAAAGACTTTGCAGTAAATTTGTGTCTTGAAAGCTGCAGCTACAAACATCTTCTGAGCCTGACAGCAGACTAGTGCAGGAGCCAGAAGAAGATAAATCACATCTCCTGGATGCTAACTTTTCTTTGTTCTCTGAGTTTTTTTAACTTCCTGCATAAGCATATGAAGGCAGAGGAATTGCCAGCTGTAAAGGACTGAAGTGGATTTCGTCTTCAAAGTTGTACTGTTACTTGTCATTAGTTATGTCAATTCAAAAGGAGAAAAAAAAGGAGACCTTTAGACTGATGAGAATACATTGGCAGTCAAAACTTTTCCTGGAATATTAATAGAGGATTATATGAGATTCCTCTCCAAACAGCCAACAGATCCTGTTTTCCCTGCAGTAAGCCAAAAGACATTCCCTCCATAATGATTCAAAAAATCATTGTGATAAGATTCTAAATATTTAAATATTTACTATATGAAATACAAAATAGAAAAAAAAATCAAACCTAATGTGAGCTTTCTTCATAACAGATTTTATTGATAGATATTAAAATGAAAGTCCAAGGAAGTGCTGCAAATCCCTCTGGAAGGTCTTCATCCTGCAGAGACTGAGGGTTTGAAGAGGAAAGGAGTCCAAAGTCTCCATGTAGACACAATGATTTATATGTTCAAGTCCAGTTTTCAAACTCCTTTTTTTTCCTATTAATAATTTCTTTTAGTGTATGCATATTTAAGTGCAAGTCCTTTTTTTTTGGGTGAGAGACCTTTCTTCTATCCTTGATGTAAAATTATGTGACTCTTCTGCAGACACCAGAACTGAATGGTTCCATGCTATAATAAAATCAGCTCACAAGCAAAGTCAGTATCAGAACAGATGGTATAAGTTTAGCCCAGAAAGTCTGAGGAATCTCATGGTTTTGTTACAACACTATGATAGAAAATGGTAGCAGAAATATTAGTCATACTTTTTGTCTGACACTCTCTATGTGATTTCCAAAAACCTCATTATGGAAATATGTATTCAGCATCAAGACTTGTATAAAAAAAGAAAAAACATTAACACATTTTAATAATAAGCCATCAATAATAGTACTAAAGTTTCCAAGGAAAGGCACATTATACAACGGGTTTTTTTCCTTCCTGTGAAAGAACTGAGCAGAGAATAATGAGCAGTAAATGGAATGATAAATGCCTGCAGAGTTGTTCTGTCACTTTATGCTGACTAAGACTGATTGAAAGGTAGCTTCCAGTGACAGCTGTAGTAGGTAGTAGCTATGTGTATTGAGTACACAGGCTTACAAAGACACCTTCACTTTGAAATTGCCGAAAATCCTAAAAGCAATGAGAAATTTTTAAACTAAGAAGGTGTTTACTTCAAGAAAAGACACTCTGAAAAGAGATTAGATTCTCTCAGAAAAGCTATCTTAAGTGCAAGTTGCAGAGTCTCTGCAAAATCTTTCCCCTATGACAGTGGCAACACTGTCTTCTTTTAAGAAGGAAACACTTTGCAGTTCAGGGCAGAAAAAGTGAGAGCTGTGATGAGTAAATCAAATTGTTGATTGATGATACTTAAGGCACATCCAAATTCTTTTATTTATCTCCCATGAAATGGAGACAACTGGTTGTGCTCAGGTGATTGAGAAGTGACATATGTCACCCTAGAAAAATCCCATGTATTTTCTTTCCTGGAGGAATGGAAAAAGAGTAAAGCTGCATAGAGGCAGGGGCTTACAGGAATTTAGGACTTTAAAATGAGGGTGATTTTAATGAAAAAGCATTATGTCTGCACATTCATGTGCTTTTATGAAAATATTTGCGACAGAACAATTTATATGGCATAAGAATACTAATTTTCAATCATAATTCCTTAGAGTGTGATCTCTCTGAGACAGAGTTCTTCTTCAAACTGTCATTTTCCTACTTTTTTTTTGGCAACAGCTCATTTCATTGGTGTGCTGTATGTGGAAGGAAGCCAACAATAAACTTTGATAATACACCTGAATATACAGAATTGCTGGAAAGGCTCACAATTTAATTCCAGTTTTTATGTGCTGCTGCAAGCAAGGAAACATCTCATTGAAATGTTTTCCATGATGAAACCTTGCCTCCAGCTTGAATCTCTATGGAAAGCCCTAACCAGCCTGAGGGGATTAAAAGAGTTACTGAACATTGTTTTCTGTCAACCCAGAGCAAGCGCTTGAACAATAAAGTGAGTTCATACGTTCTCCCAACTTTTACTGACCCCAAGGGTGATGTGAAATCTCATCCTGCTTGCCCTGTAGCAGAGGACACAATAAGGAGCTCCTAGAGGCCATTTAAGTCTAGCTGAAGACTGTCCTCTTTTTATAAACATCAATAAATCAGCAGTAATACAAGCAATGAATTCACATCATGAATCCACATTTACGAATTTGCATTAATGTGGGATAATTTCAGTGAGAAGCAGCACAGGCATTAGGTCACTTAAGGTTATGTATACCCTTGGGGCTACCCAATTTTATGTATTTCTATTGGCCCTGAGAAGGTCTTTGGGATTTCTTCTGATAATAGTCCCAACCAATTCCATCCTATAAATCATTTTACATAAAACTGTGAACTAGGCTTGACATTCTTGTTTATGTTCTAGCAAGTAAAACAGAGGAGCTTAATGTATAATGAAGGAAAGGGGTGTCTGAATCCCCCAGTTAGAGCTAGAAAATGACTTACTGAATCTTGCTTTCTTACACATTTAGATTCTAGGAGTTTTTCACATGAGGGGAGGATAGTTTGTTCTAAAGTGGCTGTCATTTGAAAGTTATTTAAGTTTAGGAATAATATAAGGTAATAAGTCTGGCAGAGTTCCCTGCCAAAGATTTTGATTTATCTCATTCTCATTACTCACTTGCAGTTTATGTCATGTTTTCCTGAGTTTCCTCATATTTCAATTTTTCCCTGTCAATATCTTGTATCTCCAGCCTCCTCTTGGCTACAGAAATGATATCAGCAATGGGAATAAAAATTGTTTAGCAGAATAAATGCTTTGCTATGAGTGCTTGGACTAACATCCAGATAAAAGCTGTGGTAGATGTTCCTTGGTGTCATTTTTTTTAACAGTTTGACACAGATTAGTTATCCAAATCCCAGTTTTCATCCTACCCTGCATGATTCCAAAATAGTCTTTCCTCAGAAAGTCTTGCTGAGCAGTGCCTTCGAAACCTTTCTGACTGGGCTTTGCAATAATTGAAAAGCAGTGTACAGCTTAGCTGATAGCCAAAACTGCAGGTGATGCTTCCAAAGCCCTCATCCAGGGATCTGGATTTACATAGGGACAGCTTGGCAACTTCACCTTTCCTTTTCTAATTAACCCCTGCTTGCATTATACTTTCCATGGGAATACATCACCTGTTTTATTGATAAATTTTGATAAGCTTCTTATGTTGATTAGAAACAAAAGGTGATGGTAGTCTAGGGAATCTTTAATGTGGCAAAGTGTTTGCTTTGTGAATCTTTGCTTTGAAAGCTGTGTACACAATATTTGGGCTTAGCAAATACAAAAGCTATAAAACCTTAATTGCTCCTTCCAACACTTTAAAAAGTAACTTCTCTAAATACTGCGCTCTTTGCAACCAATTATATTCATGGTATCGTGGAAAACATACTTTAAAAGAGTATTTCCCTTTACTCATTTTCATCTTCAGAATGATGCTTAGCTGCATTCCCAAAGATAATAAGAATATACATTAAAGAAATTCTTTGAAGGTTTTTTTGTCCAGCCCCTGCTCAAAATAGGGCCAACTTCAATGTCAGAGCAGGTTGCACAGAGATATTCCCAGCTGAAATTTGAAAAGAATAGAGGTACCCAGATTCTCTGGGAAATCTGTTCTTGCATTGGACCACCCTCTTGGTGAATTTTTCCTCATATCCAGTTGAAATTTCCTTGCAGCTTGTGACTGTCACCTCTTCTCTTCATTGTGCTTTTCTGTGGAGAGTCTAAATTTTCATATTCCCCCCTTTGGGTAGGGGAAGATAGCAATTAAATCGCCTTTTGTCTTCTCTTCTCTGGAGTAAGCAAACCCAACTGTCCCAGTCTGTGATCTTACATCATGTGCTCCAATCTCTACTCTCTCTTTGTGATCCTCACAACATTTATCACTAGTGATACAGTAAGTGAGTGAATGCAAATCAAATTATTTTTGAGTAAGATAAAGAGGTAATTTTTTTGCAGTGTTTTCATGCAAATTTGAATAGAAAATAACACAGAAAATGGAACTGGGCATTGAAACAAAAGGAGGGAGCAGAGGTGTCAGTGTGTTCCACTAGCCATCAAGTACCGATCCCCTGCACTATCCCTGAGAAGCCATAAACATAATATGAGACTGTAGATCCATTGCACCTTGTGTTTTTGGACACCCTAAACACAGCAGTGGAGGAAGCAGAGCACTGACTCCAGCTGATGCTCAGTGAGAGATGTGGCATCACCCCAGTAGGTACCAGTCCCTCAAAAAGACACCATGCAGCCTCACAGGAGTCTGCGATGTCCTAAAACTAATGGAAGTCACTTACTGGACCAAGCAGAGCTGCACAAGTTGCTTGCAGCTCCCAGAAATGGTGCCTTATTTAAACACCAGGCCTGATTCATCACTTTGTTATAGAGGTTTAATGTGGTGGTGAATTACATTCGTCATTTTCCAAAACTTAGAAGCATTGGTAGAACTACTCTCAATTCATAAACTTAAATATGTATGTTAGGATAAGATTTTACTTTTAAATTTAAGAAGAGAATAACACCCAGCATTAATAATTAAGGGTGTAACAGCAAAATAATAAGTTTCTGGAAACATTGTATATCAAGAAAAAGAAAACTTGTAACATTGAGATTTATATTGTGATTTATATTTTCATCTTGAGATTCATATAGTCTGACACTTTTTGTCATTTTCAAGTGTGAATGCAATGAAAAACATTATTTCAAGACATTTATTCCTGTAATATTTAATTTCTGGATTTTTTTTTTTCCTGACTGCTTGATATAATATTCAAAATCCTATGTCCCTTTTTTTTCTCCAAATCCTGTTAATTTTCTTCTTCCTCACTTTCTTCATCCATTTTACCTTATCCAGCTTGAAAGGAGAAAGGGGAGAGAGGAGTGGGAAAAAGTTTAAGGGGCAAGGAGAAAAACAGTACATCCACTTTAATTCTCTATTCAGGTATAAAAATATTCTGCAAACATTTTCAATTTTGTTATGGAAAACATTTCAACCAGCTCTAGAAGTTCAGGTAAAAATTGCCTAAGGTAAGTATGTCACAAACAGAAGATAGATATCCTCATCGTCCCTAGGTGTGATGTTTGGCAAATAAAAAGAAAAAATGTGGCAGATTAAAGTGACATGTCCTTTCCAAATTCTTGGTGTCATTTATTAGCTGGAAGAGAACTGCTTGATGGTTTTTTCCCTTTTCTTTTCTGATCTTTCTCACTTATTTAAAAGGAAGAAATAGAACTGGGCTGGAAATCTTCTCACAATCTCATAAAATGCCTCTGCATGATACTGCACATTTTCTTCTCCATTCTGTCAGTTGTTATAGTATATTTTATACAGTAAAGCCTTGGGAAATGTAAACCATGATTGCAGTATATGTCCTCTTGTTCTTGAAAGGCACTGTATTTAAGCAAGACTCATACCATGATTCCTATTTTTACTCCTGTCAATATATCATTTTATGACCTTGGGCAAAACTTCTCTCTGCCCTTCAGGCTACTCATCTGTTATATAGGAACAGAAACCTGAGATACTTTAGGGCATTATGAAGTTTAATCAATATCTGTAGATTCCTCAGAGATGCTCAAAGGAAATTTGTCATCAAAATGGACAGTTCATACCAGAGTACATATACCCTATCAACCAAAACCTTCTTACCTTGAGACAGAGATTAGAGATCATAAGATATGTATTTGTTTCATTTACTCTCATCTGCCTATTGCCAGCTGCATGCACAAATAGGGAAAATAACTACCCAATTTTTCCCATTTGTTTTTTTTATAAGCAAATGCAAACAGTGAAGAGAGCATGCTCTGACATTGACCCTTGGGGCACCACTGGGCTGCCCACTTTGCCAAATCTGGGGTTTCCTGGTTGTTTGCTAAGCTGCCATCAACCCACTAGAGTGATCTGTCATCTCTCTCACTGGTTTTATACAAGACAGCAGTTGAGGAAACAGAAACATCAAACTAGGATGCTCTCACTGTGGGTGAGATCCCACCGTGAGTGCAAGGTAAAGGAGAGGTGAAGAAGCAGAAGAAATTAATCCAACTGAAGGATATTTTATGCTGTGAGTACATTATCAGCTATAATGAGCCTAGGCCAGTGGGGTGGCCAACGACAAGCACTTTTCAAGTTGTTTTGGGTGACCATCTGCTGGTATTACTGTGGAACATGCATTAAAAAATATTTATTTATTGATAAACTTCATATGATGATACTGCTACTCAAAAAAAGGCTTATTCGGGGCCATACACACAGTTGACATCTGTGTTTATAGTTCTCTTTTTCTTGCAACCATGGGCATTAAATTCATAAATGCATTAATACTGGGTCAGAAAAAAGCAGGTATTTGGATCGGAAATGGTTATATAGCAGTTTACCTTTAAGAGTATTTTCCAGATGTGGAATGCTCATTATTCACCATAATTAACTGGAAAGTCTGTGATTTTCTTGAATTTTTCACAAGTTTGCATCATGTGCAGAAGATAGGCATTTCACAGCTCAAGGCTTTCATAGATTCCTCTAATTAGGTCAATGTAATAAAAAAGCTTACTAAAACATGCCTTGAGATATATGGAATATGTATATATTGATCAACAGGTATTCATCTCCTGGCAGAAGTTTGTAGTTACATGATTAAATGCTATGCTGGGTGCCAAGTGTAGATACTTTTTCATTGCAAATGCTCCAAGACAGACCCAGCTGAACTGAAAGTGCAAAACCCACAAATTATTGCCACCTACTGTTGTTTTCCTTCAGGAAATGTTAGTGGAGTATAGTTTACAGCATGTCTTTACACTTGTTAAGACAGGTGTCTGAGAGCTGGAAGTCTTCTGATCCAGGTGAGTTTTCAGTCCTCTTTCCTGAAGTACCTGCCTGCAAACAGGAGTGTCACAGACAGGGACGAGTGCTGGCCTTTCTGCAGGGGGGTTGTGAAGATCATAACTGCTCTGTTGACCAGCCTGCTTCCTCTGAAATCTTTATTTTACATCTGCAGGCTGCAAAAACCTCTTCCAGTTATGCACATTGTCAGCCTCCATTCTCCTCCAGACACAGGAGCTGCACTCATCCCTGTTTTATAATTACATATTCATACAGGGTCATGGATTGTTTTCTTTGGGATTAACACTCCTGTGCCAGTCCTGCAGGCTGTCAATCTCTTCCTGGGTTTAATACTGTCCGACCTTCCTCAGCATTAAACAAGTACACTTGCTCCATCCTCTGCCTTGCTGCCACGTGTCCCTTCAGTTATCGATAAGGTTAATAATTCAAGTTACACACACAAGCCAGTCTAAAGAGGGAAATCTTTCCCAGAAAAAGGAGCTGCAGGAGGTGCAAAATCTCCTGAAACATTGAGATAGGCTACCCCTTAAAGGCAAAGACTGTCATTTAAATCAAACAAAGAAAATTAAATTATAACGTAGTTTTACTTTAGGCAGCCAAGTTACAAACTGAGAAGACCTGATATGTGGCAGCCTGATGTTTCATTTTCTACTTTTTAAAAAAATGGTAGACAGAATATTTCAGATCTAAAAAATTTAATTGCAAAAATGTAAGTATTTATGCAATATATTCCTATGCTGCTTCATGTCTTTCAGCCATCCCTCATTCAGGCTGAGATGCAGGTTGAAATGTGGATCTTTGTTCAAATAAATTATGCCAATAGAATAATGTACACAGTTGTTAACTGAATAGTGATTTCAGCTGCTAGTTTGATAATCACACACTACTTACTTCTTTCAGTAGCTCAGGTGATACTTGGTTGGGTTAATAATGCACTTCACATAGGTGTTTTAATTATCCAACATTCCTGAAGTCAGGAACATTCAGATGGGAGATATTTTTAAGATAAAGAGATAAAGGAAAAGCATATAAATGGAGGACCTAGGGTTTTATCTGAAGAAAACATCAATTGCTGTGCACAAAGTCTTTAATCTTAAAGATTACAAGTCAATTCAAGCCTTTACTTAATTTTTACTCACAACATAGTAATTACTACTCATTTCTCGAAGGGAACAATTACTTCCTTTTCTTTCTGAGGGTAACATTAGAGTGGCCTGTGTACATCACATATTTCCTTCATCTCTGCATCCTCTGCAGGAGCACAGTGAGTGGGAAAGGGGCAAGAAAATGAGAAAGAGGGAGTCTTCTGGCAGAGGGATGTGCAAATGAGCGAGAAGAAAGGCAATGAATGTGGAAAGAGAAGAAAGAAGTGTAGATTAAAGTGGTGAATAGACTAAATAGCCAGACTTGTGGTACCTGGCAAGTTGCTAACAAGAGGACAGTGTTGCCTTTTGTACACAGGATCTTTGATGTGGGATTTGAAAAAGCTGGAGCTCCTGCCCCAGTACGTGTCCAAAGGATTGCTATTTTTCTCAACTTATTATAGATGTTTATAACCTATTTCCTGCAATGGCCAAGGGCCTCGTCTCTGCTATGAAGATCCTCCCTCATCATGTCTTTTCCTGTCATCTGAAGTCCGTTCACATGATGTGCTCTCAAGTGCACTCCATAGAAGTGGAAAGGGTCTTGGTGTCACTAGTTCCACAGAAGGAGGTGTGTAGGGGAGTTAGGGAGATGATGGGGACATTTGATTCAGAATTGCACTCCAGGCCTGAAACAAGACATCAAACAGCACAATAACAGCTGAATTCAGGTTTGCAGAAAGAAGAGATTATTACAAGCAGTGGACCTTATTGAAGAGCAAGCAGCAGTGGAGTCACTCAGACTTCTAAATTGTACAGACCATGTTTGATGGTCTGCTTTTTTCCCTTTCCTTACATATGGCATGATATTCAGATTTATGTCATAGAACTTAAAGGTCATAGCTGTCTACAAAAGCCCAATTCACTTATCTGAATCCTAACTTATTTGAATATTAAATAGTTTCTTTATATTATGGTGGAGAAGTTTCACAGCTTAAGAATTGTACTTAAAAAGCAAGTCAACAACATTTTCTGCATCATGTCTCATTTCCAGCTTTCCAATTTCATAAGCCTTTGCTTCTGTTTTATGAGACACCTTTAATGGCGATTTCCAGATGAACTTCTCTATGTTGCTACTGCTTTTGAACATTTCATCCAGTATGTTCCATAAGACAATAATTAAGGGAAGTTTGGAATGCTTAATATTTAAAATGGATTTCTATGAACTTGGTTCCCATTTGAATAAATGGATCGTGCCATATATTCATTGATCTTTTTAATGAAATAGCATTTAGGACATTTTTTTAAATACCTCCATAACATGAAAAGCTTTATTTTCCAAAAGTCTTTGCTCATAATTCCCATGGGACCTTTATTGACTCTGGATGACAAGTACAAGTTACAGCACTGAAGGTATAAATGACCCTTTGAAATTATTCACATTTTTTCAGTCTCATTCTTATTTATTACTGAGCTGATCTTTGCTCTCCTAGCAAAGGAAGATAGAGTTCCTTAAATCATGACTATTGCAGTAGTGGAGATTTACAGTAAAAGCCATTGGACTGACAGAATTTTCCAGGTAACAGAGGATGCTGGCAAAAATTCTATCTGCTCAATGCCTTAACTTTTGCAGACAGGCTGACTTTAAAACTTTCTGACAGTCAAATGTTAAATTATAAATTGAAATATTGTGTGCATTCCTAAAGGGTTAATGACTAGACGTGTACTTGAAATTATAAGGTTATGGCATTGTTTCCCTTTTGAGTTATTAGGGCTTTTAAGGTTTATTTTTCTTACCATTGCAATGTCGTTCAGAAATATCCCTCTAACACAGTCAGGGAAAATTGCTCTCCTTCCTTTTTTTCTTTTGAGTTCAAAAGAGTCTGACCTTTAACTTCCTTAGGTCTCTAGAAAGACAGAGGAAGGACAGCATCCTACATATGAAATCAAAATGGGTAGGATACTATTTCTCATATAATTTTGGCTGGAATTTTGATTGTTTATGAGAGATATTTGTAACCTTTACCATTCTTACTATTGGAATTCATCTAACCTTCTTGTCTATACATGCAGTGACAAACAAGACTTTTAAATCAGACCAGTTACCTATTAGCCCTGTAATCAGGGAGAGGCTGTCACAGCAGATGCAGCAGCCCACCACTGGGCTCAGGTCACAGTCTGGAGAGTTGCCAGTGAATACCCATGTGCCTGACATGGAATCAAATTACCCTCTTACAAGTGGTGTCCAGAGAAAGACTTATCTCATTAATTATACATGGAAATTGAGAGCCAGCAACATCTGATGAGGTTCTGTATTTCAAGCCTTGTTTTTTTGATGCTGTCAGCAGCAGATCAACAATCTAATTAAAATGGCCATCAAAGCAGATCTGAAATACATTAAATGATTCCCATTAATGTCATATTTAATTTAGTGCTTCAGTGTTGAAGATGTTCATTACTGTCCTTTGCTTGATTTTGAACTTCTGGGCAAGTTTTATAAATTATATTTACATCTCTAGAAACATAAACTCACTGTTTACATATCTGCTGCCTCTTCTGTCTTCACTCCCAGCTTTATTGCATCTGGGTTGCCAGCTACCCCTTGGTTACATCTTCAGGACACCCTGGGAAACTTAGAAAGTGTGGGAGAATTGCAGCCAGGGGGAATGGCACCAGTTTTTTTTTGTGTTCTTTGTTCTCCCTGTCCTTCACAGCAGGTTTTTTGTCTAATTGTACAACTGAGTTGAGTCAAGTGATAAGACTCAAAGGGAATAGTCTGAAGCTGTGTCAGGGCAAATTTAGGCTGGATATCAGGAAAAGGTTCTTCACCCAGAGGGTGGTTGGGCACTGGAACAGGTTCCCCAGGGAAGTGGTCACAGCACCAAGCCTGACAGAGTTCAAGAAGTGTTTGGACAATGCTGTCAGGCACTTGGTGTGACTCCTGAGGATGGTGCTGTGCAAGGCTGGGGGTTGGACTCGATGATCTTTGAGCGTCCTTTCAAATTCAGCATATTCAGTAATTCTGTGATTCATTGACATGATGGGATGGCCAGACATTCCCACTGACCATCAGTGCTGTTCCTGACTGCTGGGCACTAGAACTCACTGGGTGCTGTGAGTAAGGAAGACTGAGTGGCAATCTTTGGTAGAAACAACCTGTTAGACGTCACACAAGATGTGAAAGTCTCAACATCAAGCTCTGTAGAATTACTTTGCTATTCTTTCCTGTGGGATAGTCATGATTGTAAAAGGCATCTGTCACTAAAATACCCTCCAGACACACAGAATAAGAAGGAAAAAGGGTTTTCTGAGATGGTGTGTTTACCTCTTTTTTGTCTTTTACAGAAGGTCGTGTTTTTATTTTAAAGCAGGATTGTGTAATAGACTAGAGGAAAAAATAAACCTAGCTATGAAAAAAAAAATTATCCAAACCACAATTGTGTAATCAGTGTATATTTGTTGTCTATGTATACATTGCCTTACTCTAAAATAGCATCTTCCAAGGAACATGTGGAAATTTTACATTATTCGATAGTAGTGTGATAAGAAGTCACAATATTTTTTGTCTAATAAAACTGTGAAAGTTAGAAAAACACTTTTGCTAAATACTTTAAGACACTATGAAAACTTCAAATTCAGAAGAATGCAAATATTTGATATCTTTGGTGATCCAGGAAAGATATCGAACAGCATAGCAGAATTGCAGCCAAGGAGAAATTGATGACTTTCCCAGAAATATTTTTTCATTATCAATGAAAACTATTTTTTTTTTAATTTCACATATCTAACTCTAGCAGCCACCTAAAGAACAATACTAATTAGGAAAACACCAGAAATACTTAAATATTTTGGAGGCATTTCAATTTTGGAGAGAAGCAATAAAATCATTCTTTTATAGTGACACAATAAGGGACTTATACATAAACAGACACCAAAAAGTCAGCTACTAGAAGGAATAAAGACAAAATTTTTGGAGATTATAAACACCATATTACAGGAAGAATGAGTCGAAAAGTGCCTGTCTGAAATAAATGAGATGAAATTCAGCATGACTCGGATGAATGTTAGCGTATAATATTTTACAGTTTTCGGATATTAGAATGTCAGAATCTGTTACTCTGAAAAAATCACCCAGAGCAAATCTCATCTCACTATCTAAAAGAGTATTGGGAAAAAATCATGACTTTTTAGAACTACAAATGTATCTCTGAAAGGGAGTAAGCCTTTAATTTTGAGCAGGTCAAAGTTTTTTGCCATGAGTGGGATTATATAGCATTAGTAGTTTATTGAGATGGTCTACAAAGAGAAACAGAAATGTGTTAAATTAATTATTTCTCTGTAATATGCTAGCAGAGCAAGTCAGCCTTGTAGTAACTGTAGCCTGCCTTTGCAGAACATTGACCTTAGATGTGAACAACCCTTGGACATTTTGTCTCTATCTATACCAGTAATTGAAAAGGGAAGACTTCTATAGGCTGTAATTCAGCCATCCATACCATTATATTGTTACAATGGTACTTGGTACACTTTTGGAAAGCCCAAAGCCCAAGCACTGTCACTTTTCTGGGTTTTAGAAGGGGCAGAAACTATAGTTCCTACAACCCTGAATTTTTCCATGTGACTGTGTCATTTTAGCTGAACCACTGACAAGTATTTTGCTAGCAAGGCAAAAAAAATTTGTTGCTTTCTGGTTGAATTGAATTGAATTATATTCTTGGCAGCTCTCAGGAATTTCCTGTCAAAATTCTACAGTCAAATTGAAGGTGATTTTCTTCTTTTCTAATTTGACTCTCCTGTGTACCGCACCTTTTTTTTAAATTATTTTTAATGCCAGTCTGCTTTTCTCGCTGAACTCATTGATACATCCTGAATAATTAAGTTTTTTTATTTAGAGTACAAATAGTTTGCACATGATTACCTGGAGAAGTTATAATTTTAAGCTCCCTACAAAGACATCCATCAGTTGCTGGTAACAGTGTGATATGAGTCATTCTGGAGAAATATTAATCATACAGTTTGGCTAGACTTCTAAAATATATTATATTGGTCTCCAGTCGTTTAGCAGTAATATTGGTTTATTTACAATTTGATAATTTAAGTCAGAATATTTGGTAATTTGATAATTTTAATTAGGAAAAAACCCAAGTATTTTCACCTGTTTTCAATCACAAACAACTTCAGCCATTTGTTCAGAAACAGAATTGAAGGAAGGCCTCTCTTTCCTTCATGGTTTCTTTGCTTCCTGCTGTTTTTGAGTTTGCTTTCTTGTTAAACCTGTGAATTTTAGATGTGTATGTCAAAGACATACATTCTGTAGAATTCTATAAAACATGCTTGATTTCAAGCAATAATGTGCCTTTGTTATTTTTCTTATTTTATTTGTTTTTGCCAAGTATTTTCCTATTTTTTGGGGAGTAGAAGAGGAGCAAATATATGGCCCTGTAGCTCCAGAGAAAATATTGGGTTCTGGTCATCTGAAGAGGAAGGAATTGTCTCTAATGCTGTTCCACTTTAATAGATATGCCAGGGAAACCATGTTTTTTTTCCTCAGGAAACGTCATCTAAATTGGTTGGCCAAGAAAAACAGATTGGAAGTAGAATTATATTACAAGTAGTGATTATGCTATTGCAGAAGCACTTCCAGCACATTTGGGGGTAACTGTATTACTTCTGCCTTTCCTAGAGTCAGTGAGTATGTAGAAATGCACTTAAGCAATGATCAGATCCTATCCCCTAAGGCTTCTATTTCTCACTGCAGGTAAGCAGGAGCCAGGATTAGGGAATGAGTGCAATAAGACTCAGAAGTTCTGATGTTTTTTCTGTAGGTAATGCAGGCACAAAATCAAGTTCCAATTTATCACTACTTACCAACATCCTATTTAGTGTCTCCCAAAATAAGATGGTTGCTCCACTAGGTGATTTATTCCATACTTTTAATATAATTTTATTTTTCAAAAAGGGCCTTTGAATCAAGTGCTTCCTGCATTGATAAATCTGACACCTCTCCGCCCTTTGAAGGCTTTCTTAGACGTATCTGGGTTAGTGAAGTTAATGTGTTAAAAAATACAGCAAGATTTCCTTTCAGAGACAGAAAACTACACATTGAATTTTAGTCTGCTGAAATGTGTCTAGGTGTACTCTCAGGGAGAAAAAAAGATTAAATATTCCAAGTGTTATGCTTTTACAATACAACACAGAACTAAGTGTGAATAATCAGACTAAGTCAGAATATTCTGACAATGAACTGACAGAAACCAGGGTAATGTGACTCCCCTTCCTTCACTGATGCTTACAAGAATTATCTTGCACTGCTTCTTACATTTTTCCTCGGAGGATTTCCAGATTCTTTATAAACACAGACAAATAAGACTCCTAAGGGAATAGCTCTCTGTACTCCAACCATGCATATAATCAAAATGTCTTTACATATGCTGCAACAAATCTCACAGAAACAGGTCTCTGGAAAGAGCTCTTGTGGGCAGGAGCCCTCCCAGCCCACACAGGTGTCAGGGGATGCTGGGCTCCCGAGGGGGACAGCAAGGGTGCATGTGACATTGCCTGAAGTGCAATGCAGTGCAGTGCATTGCTTGCTTCTGGGCAGTGAGTTTCATAATGTTTTAAATTTGGCTCTGTCAGCTTATGTTTGCTTTCTGTGGTCAAATGCTTTTGAGGCAGGATCCAGGTAGCCTGATATTCAATTAATTCAATGCTTGGGCCTCTTGAATCTTTTCCATTTCAATAAAGAGGAAAAAGAATTTATTGCAGGCAACCTTGTTGAAGTGTCGCTTGAAAAAAAAAAAAAAACAACTATGCATTTAAACTACAATACTTCTTTGTTAGATTCACATCTTTTATGGTCCTATGCAATTAACCTCCCATGGCTGAGTCAAGACTTTTACCATAGCACTATCCAGTTACTTCAGCCAAGCCTATGATGTAACTGAGCATTAAAGACCTAATCACTAGTACCAGAATGGTTTTAGAGCATTTCTTAGAATGACTGCATGGCATGAAACCTAATAATGCACTGCTAGACATAGCTTATTAATGGCACATGCATGGAAAATAGCTTTGGGAGACAGTTTTTCCCTAAGAGCACAATTAGTTGAATAAAATACATACAGATAATCAACACTGTTGCCATGAACATGTAGGTGCAAGAGCTTAGTGTTCAGATGTTTGCATACCACCAACACACACGATGCAAACTGCTATCAGTGATGATCACTAAAACTCCTACTATCAGCTTCCTCTGAGTAGTGACTTTCCTGCTCTATGATTATGGATGTGTTTTTCTACTGATTTGAAATAAATACAATTAATCAATGTTTCTCTGGAGAATCCTCCACTGGGTGCCTACAGCCCCCATAGGTGGGTGATAGTGTAGCTGCAGTAATAAAGGCAACAAAATATTTCCTTGGTTTAGAAAAAAGGACTAAAAATGTACTTTGCTTATTTAATCTTCTCAGTGCATGTCAAAAATCCTGAGTCAGGTGTTTGAAGCTTTTATTGATTCCACCGCAGAAGTGAACATTCCACACTGACATGGACACAGCTGCAAGCAGGTGGGTGTTTTGCTGTTTTCATAATGCATAAAATGGTCTAGAGAGCTAGACACCTGGCTCAGCATTTCTGAAGATTTCAGATGAGTGCAAAACTGACTGCTCAGCCTATTACTAAATCATAAAAATGTGCTTATTTTGCTTGTTTAGTATGGAGTACATTAACACAGATTTTTTTTCTTCTTGCTTATCCACAAAGCTAGGTAGCCATCTATCCAGGTAGATGGGTAAGGAAGACTTCAAGGATACAACTCTGGTAGCATATTCAGAGAACTTGGAAAACTATTCAAATCTGTGAACATGGAGGCCTTCAAATGCATTGTAAAATCCATGCACAAGGAGCTCAAATTTGCAACTTATTTCATCATACTACTTCGTGAGTCACAGAACCTCTATCCTGTGGGACCTGATAATAGTAGACTTCATTTTGGTCCCTGGAAGAAGCTCAGCTTTGATCCTGAAGAGCTAAAACTTGTGTTCTTTGCATGTGGAACTGCTTAGTAACTCTTTGGCCCCCTGGCACTCCTTCTGCTGTGTTAACCACAGCAGAAGATTCAGTGTGGCAGAAACAGATTAAAATCAGCCTTTGTCACGTATGGTACCAAGATCCTACAGTCACCTGATGATAAAAATTTTCCATCACATGTTTTGAGACCAACTTCCAAGAGGTTGAGAAATGCATTCCCTTCATCAATCTCCTGAGTAACCACTACTGTCATCATTAAACTGTGTTAGAGATGATGTCTGGTGTCAGAGCAAATTTAGAAGTTTCTCCCACTCTAGAAAGGGTAGTGGAGTGATAAAATGGGTAGTGTATAAAAAAGACTCTCTGGCTCTTTTCAATTCAAGGACACAGACAAAAAAGAACACTGTTCAATTTTCATGTACAGCATAATAAAGACAATTTATACTCAACTAGAACAGAATTTAAAGACAGATTTCATGGAGTAGTTATTCTGAAAAATTTTTCTTTAAATATTTAGGATTTCAATAACAGGTGTGATGCATTTATAAATGGTGGTGTTTTTGTAACTAGTGCTGCTGGAGCAGCTTTGTTCTAGCTATATACATGTGATTTCAACATCTCATTCAGTTATGAGAAGCAGAAAGCGGATCACACACTGAAAAATACTTTGGGCATGCATATTATTTTCTCTATTTTTAAAATTACCTTGGTATTGCAAATACCAGAATTTTTTTCCTTTAGGGCACTTATGAAGGTCACTTTTTTGGATTTGCCTTTTCCCAAGTAACTTCAGGGTGTTTCATCTACATTTAAATCATTGGAGTTTTGAGTCCAGGTTTTATTCTTTTTCCCTTTTCATTTTTTTCAGTGCAGAGCTCTCTACTTCACCCTTCAGGACATCTCAAACTTGTTAGGTCAAGGATGAATTATGCTCAAACTGAGTTTTGGGCATTTGAGCATTTGGGCATTTCTGAGGTGCTCTGTCGCTATAGGACACGAGAAAGCAAACGCGAGCCACTTGATACCTTGCAAGGCAAAAAAGAGAGCGTTTATTTTCTGACTCCAACTTTTATACTTCTCCAAAGGTGACAGTGGATTGGAGAGTGAACGGGCCACCTCTCCGAAGACATTGGACAAAGCACTAGTACATCAAGTCTCTCCACCCCCATGGAGGAATGCAAAACAATACGTTATTTACAGAAACTGTGTGGGAAAGTTTCCCAATAGAATGTAAACTCAGAAGGCTTTAGAAAACTCAAGAATCAGGGCGACAGTGCTCTGTGCTATTAGACCAAAAAAGTTAGCATATAAAGGATATACTTTCAATTGAATTACCTTAAGCTAGCATATCTTCACACAACTTTTGCCATTATATCAAAGTGATGGACTTCTCGGGAACTTTCCCACAAGATTCTTCCTTCAAAATGTTTGATGCTTCCCATGACTCAGATGAGATTTAAAGCTGAATTTCAGTAGTGAAGTTTCATCGTATTAAATTTCATGGAGCTATGTGTCTTTCATTTGAGAGCTCTTACTCTTTTAGATTAGAGACAGAAATGTTTAGAGCTGTTATGAATATTTAGAGCTATTTATGTTTTTCATAACAGTAATGCAAGTCTTGTTTTAGGTACACAGGAATGAAAGCAGGAGAAAATAGGTACACAGGCTAAGGAGATGTTTTTTGGGCAGAAAGAAATAGTCTGCTTACTGTTTTCTGCACCCCTGCCTATCCTGCCCTTTGGGAAAATCCCCATGGAGTAATCTATCTCTAGAATCACCTATAAATTTGTCTTGAAGATTTTTATTTGTAACAGGTGAGGAAAGAGGTAACAAGTTGCTGGTAAATTTAAGGACCAATGTTTGAGTTAACTCACTTGTCATCTTTAATTTAGTAGTCCATCAAGATGTGCAGGAAATCAAATAATACATTAGTAAAAAAATATTATTGGTATTTTTGAACTTTCTTTCCCAATCCAAAGGCTTTAAGTAACCCAGCAACAAGTACAGCTTTTTATGCTACATTCTCTAAAGCATGAACCCTGACTTTAGCTCAGAATTTAAACTACAGGCACTCCATGTAAATCAATGAGATTAAGGGCTTGGCCTTAATCTTGTACCTATTTTCTTTCTGTCTTTTCAGCAGTGGTAGAATGGATAGTTGTTGTTTTCTATTTACAACCCCCCAGCCCTAATTGCATCCTTGGCACTAATGTTACTACTTTCTGTAGGAATATAATACATTTCATTATCATCCTGCTGTAGATATTTCATTATCATCCTGCATTAAAACAGAATATAATGCCTAATCCCAATTTGTTATTTTCCTCATTTTTGGACCTTTATGGGATTCTTGAATTGCTGAAATATAACCACAATCCTGAACTTGAAACCTTGGGTAAAAAGCTTCTACTAGAAGATTGCAATAACTAAGAATTCTTCTACATATCTCTGGAAAATCAAAATAATCTTATCACCTAATAGCCTTTTGTGTATTTAGATTTTCCCAATATTAACTATATTCCCACCCGTAATCCTTACCCTAGCCTTGCCAGAGGATCACTAAAATGCAAACAGAGTAAGGGTCTTTATCAGAGTAAGTACTTCTCCTTACACTGTATGCTGGGAACAACTCAATAAAATAAGATTTTTAGACTTTATATTTCATAACTGAAACCCATAAACCTAAACTTAGTTATAGAAAACACATCAGTTTTGGTATAGAATTGAACATAAGGCTTCAGGCTACAGCTCTGATTTTAACTATCCTTTGACCCAAATCCTGAACCAAGAATTTACAGCAGAAATTGATTACTAATCAAAAACACTGCTCCTATCTAATGGAGAATCAAACAATGAGAGAAATCATGACCTTAAAGAGAATATAATTGAGTGTCCTGGATATGCACAAGCCTTCTAATAATCATCTGAGGTGTTATGGAATTCAGAAATAAACAGAACACCCAATAATTTGAATATCTCAACCTTAATCCCAAAGTAATGCTAACTGCAATCATACCCAAAGAAGTATTTTTTTTAATATATGTACATTAGACCTTATGAGCACCAGCCCATTCTCCAATTTCCTTAGACCAGCTTCCTTTGCTCACTTTCTTTGGGTAGGAAGGGGACAAATTCTGCCACAAAAGATTTAGTAGAATCTCATTTTCTTTGACAAATGCTGTTGCATTGACTTTTTCATGTCAAAGAGTGTGTTGAACAGAAACTTCATTACTGCCTGACAGCAATGATCGTGTGTGTTATTCTGAGCAATGAGGATAAAAAGCATTTAAAATGAGAGAGAAATCAATAATTTGCAAGGCTGAGGGTTACCTCCCTATTTGGCAAGCCCTGACTCCATTAAATACCCCTTTTTAAACACCCATTTGTGGGTTGCAGTTTAAATTACTGTTACTTTTGTAGTGTAAAGTCATACTCAACTATTGGTTGCTCCTTGTTGCCTTTCAATCAATAATTTAAAGGCACTTTGAAAACCTTAATTCAGTGTCAGGGTTAAACAGTTGTGATAATGAATGTTGGCACTTGTAAGAAAGAAACTTGTTATGCCATGAGATCTTATAGCTACCTCAGATTCTTCTCTCTTTCATTTATATTTACTGCTTATCTATCTTTTTTTTTTTTTTGAGGTTTCAAGGGAAATGGTCACAGGGAGAGAAAACTGATTATTTGAGAAACAGCCTTCTGATAGACCTGAAGGAAGCCTTTCAAAAAGAGCAAGATGATATTAAGCAGTTTATAGCATGCAGATAGGTTGTGCAAAGATTTTAAAGGATGTTTCTTGCAAAAAAAACCTAGAAACAGCCAGTATTGCAGGTCAGATTGACCTATTTCTCCTTTTTCACATTTTTGTTATGAATATTACTACAAAAAACCCAAACCAAATCCAGGACTCCAATGCCACCTTTTGTCTGCACTGATAATTAAAACTAAGCACACTTACAGACAGCCTGTGAAGATAGAGAAACTTCGAAGTTAGGCATCAGTAAAAAAATAATAGCAAAACAATCCAAAAACTGACATGAAATGTGTACAGGGTCTGTTAGGCTGCTTTCACATGAGTGAAGGTATTACATGGATACCACACAGCAAGTTACTGGGAGAAAAAGAAATATTAATTGCATGTTCCTCAGTGAAAGGATAAATCCCAAGTATGAGTATAAATAATATTGAACATTAATAGTATATTGATATATCTTCTGTTATCTCCATAATCTACTATTCTTTTGAACATACATTTTTTGCTTAAAGAAATACTGATTAATGCCATCCTGATTTCTCAAAGTTTTCACATGTTAGTGTATTAGAAAATATTCTTCTGTTCAGATTGAGAAAAGATGAAATAATGAGGTTTTTATTCTTTTGATACAAGATTCCAGGTTTAGAAATGAACTTGAAGATTATGTGCTCTCAGCCATAGAAAGTAATTTGTCTTTTTGTGGAGTTCTATATGACAGAACTGTTTTTTTTCCGTTAGGCAGACTGAGAAGTCTGATTTCAAATATATGATAACATAAATTCAGACTGTGGGAATATCATGCTAACCAGCTGGCACTTTATCTACTCCATTATTCAAAGCATTTTCCAAACCACTTGTAGGTGGTTTTTTAACACTATACCTCATGTTAGCTTCTAAACTAAGAGTTATAAAGGCTGAGGTTGGAAGGGACCTCTAAGTATTGCCTATTGCCTAATCCAATCCCCCCTGTTCAAGCAGAGTCACTGAGGGCAGGTTGCTCATGACCATGTCCAGTCAGGTTTTGAGATCTCCATAGATATCAATGGATATGAATGTCTAAAAATACTTTACATACGGCAACTACTCCAGGGAAGGTTACTCCAAGTATGGTGGCAACATACTTAGGTGTCTGGTTAATGGGATGTGTGCATTATGGATCAGAGGAAATGAAAACACTGTCCCTTTCAAATAAGTCTCTATGGCACACTTTCCACCTTATCCTCCTGCCTTAAAGCAGAAGTG
Source organism: Taeniopygia guttata (assembly GCF_048771995.1). Classification (NCBI taxonomy): domain Eukaryota; kingdom Metazoa; phylum Chordata; class Aves; order Passeriformes; family Estrildidae; genus Taeniopygia; species Taeniopygia guttata. The sequence goes on along the minus strand of NC_133027.1, from coordinate 66,403,679 downwards.
TTTTTTCCTTCAGGGGTACTGCAGTTTCTATCAGAGTCAGGCATGACTCCAGGAATGTGCTGTCTTCTCTGAGTGTGGTCTAATCCATGAAACACCTTCAAATCTGAGACTGCTGACTGTCTGCACTCCTAGCAGGAAGGGTGCCATGAGACCCAGCACTGCAGCAGCCCTCCTTCCTTTTTCTATTCCTGAGAAGGCTTTTTCTCCCCCTTTTTTGAGGCTACTCCAAGCAGTCACAAGGACCCATGACTGTCCTTTGAAAGTCTCTCCATCCTCCTGGTGCAGGCTGTAGGAGGGACAGAACGGGGCCAGAGGGTTTTGTGGGAAGTCTGAGCCTAGGCTGAATTCAGGCAGAATGTAAGATGAAAGACAGGTACCAGGGGTCCTGGCATGAAGGTCCAGCCTCCCCAGCACATCATATTTGCAGCTCTTACCATCTGGACTTCCTTACACAGGCAGTTTCATCTGCCACCTGCTTCATGCCCCAGTTTCTTTTCTGAGGTTGATCCCATCTGCTTTTAGCTCCTTGTTCTGCACTGTAGGAACACCACAACTCTCTAATCAGACACTATGCACATTTCTACATAGGTACCATCCATTCCCTTAGGAAGAGTAATATTATTTACAGTTAAAATGTTTTCTAATTCATTGAATCACCAAGGAATAGCAAATGTGGAAAATAATGAGCATCATTACTCTCCCACTAAAATCACACCTCCCTTTACCAGCTCCCATTTACAGCTTTGAAAACATTAAAGTTCAAATTGACCCTGCAGAGATAAGTGCACGGTAGTATTGTGGTTATGCAGATATCAGTGTTATGTTAATACCCCACTACAACAAAAAGCTGATTGACATTTTCATTGCTGTATTCATAGTTGTTTATTAACATGGAAAGAGGCAGTCCAGGAGCAATGAACAACATCCTTTTTTCACAGCCACTCTTTCAGAGCACTCAGCCATCTGCTGGCTTGTCTACCTGCAATAATCACTCCTTCTCCCTGCCAAATTTTGTGCTGCACCATGCATGACATTTCAAATGATTTGATGGAATAATTTGCATTTTTCAAATAATTTCACATGCCAATTAATTTCAGTCTATGGTTAATCTGCTCTTCCACAAGCAGCATTATGGAAAGACGCCGATAGATGCAAACTTTGCCTTTTCTGAATACATCAGAGAGGGAGGCCAAGGCTGCTGGGGTAAGTTCATGGATGAGGGGGTTGAAGAGGTGTGCATAAGGGGTGTCTGAATTTGATTGTGGTAGTAGCAGGGTATTCAGGAGTGTTATGCTTTGTGTGCATGGCTGTCAGGCAGCAGAGCAGGACAGAAGCATGCTGTAACTGTGATGTGCTCTTTTCTGTGGTGCTGGCGTGCCTGGGAGAGCTGAGGTAGCACCACAGACTTTTCAGGCAGTGGAAACCGGGAGATTTGCTTTCCCCCCCAGCCAAGCCTTTGTCAAACCCATCCCTTTTACCTGTCCTGCCCACATTTCAGCTGCTGCCCTGACTGCTACCCGAGTCTCATCAAAGGCAGCCAAGGGCAGATGGGGGATCAGAAGATGGGTGTCCAGATGTAGCAGCTTCTGTCAGGAGCTGAGCAAAACTTAAAGGGCATAAAGCCTGAAGCATAACATTCCTGTCTCTACACCTAACTTCAAATTAAACAAATGGTAAGTGAGAAAGGCAGAAAGACATCCCTCCCCCATTTTTCAATGTCATTTATATGATGTAGATACTCAAATCTGTATGAACTGAACAACTCTGAGCTAAGTTGTTATGAAGATATGTCCTCCTTCATAAAGAGTACTTCCAAAGTATGCATTTAAACCTTCTTATTATGAGTTTTCAACAGATTGAAATAGTAAATTGCACGTCCAGGGGCAACCCCACCAGCCAAAATTCTCCAGCTTCAGATTCTATGGATGTTCCAAAAGATTTCCTTTTCTCAGCAGCAACCCGGACTGACACCGTGTCTTCCACCGCACAGAATCACAGTCTCTTCTGATGCTGCGGGACAGGTGGCAGGCTGTAGGTTAAGCTTCCCAAAAATGTTACAAGGGATTTGCAATGGGAAATACAATAACTAATGCACAAAATACTGCATGTCTTCAGTATCTACAAAGTCTTTGGGGAAGTTTTTTCTGTCTTTATTTTCTGTGATATAAACTTGCTCTCTACAAAGATAATTTTCCAGGTTACCTAAATGCCTATTTTTATCCACTGTGTTAAAAAGTCTGGCTGAAAATTAAGGACATATACTCAAGGTTGGCAGATTCAAAGTATGACGTATTTTCTTTGTGGAATGCACTTTAAAGTCCTTGCACATGCTATACTGATTTTATCAAGAACAATAAATTGTTTTTTTTTATTTCATCAGTCCATCTGAAAAACAAGAAATGTTTGTTTGTGTGATGAAAAAGGAGCCATTTTTGGAAAAAATTTTAGTTTATTAGTAGTCTTCCACATGTTCATTAGAGAAAAATGCCATAAGCACAATCTACCATAAAGCTCTGAGAAAGTATCAACCTTGTCCTCTTTCATTTTTTTTAGTTTTAAAAAAGAGAGAGTAGATATGTGAGGGATATTTGTTCACACTGAGTTTTGTTTTTTTTGTCAGGTATCCTATGCAAATGGTTAGTGGTTCTCACCACTTGCAATATCTAACAACTTCCATATATCAGATGAGTGCTTGGAATTTTGAGCAATCATATCTGTAGCAATTTATAGCAATCTCCCACAGTGAATTAAATAATGATAAAATTTTTTATTAACTTAATTTAGAGAAAAGCTGGAGTCCTTCAATTTTTTTCCTTAAGGGGAAACATACATGGTACTACAGGTTAGAACAAGGATTTAAACATTAAGTGTTGGGTTTTAGGCTTTGAGGAGTGAGATGAGGAGAAACCCAACTGTTCATAAATTAATCTGCTTCTATGAGACTAGTTTATCGCTCATAAAAATGTAAAGCCAAATGAGAAATCTCTTAAGGTATTGGACTAAGGCCAGTAGCCTCTAAGAAACATTTACAAGAAGTTGTCATCAAAATGTGACCTCCATCAATACCCTGAAGCCCCTTTAATTCATATGAAGTCCCAAGAGAAATTGCAAAAATTAATATTCATATAAAGTATACAAGGACTTGGAGTGACACCCATGGTATTTTTCTGGATTTCACATTCTTATGATTTTTTTGAGAGGAAAGAAAATCATGAGTCTCAAATGTATAATACGTATACTCATTCTGAATATGAATGATGTTTTCAAAGTGTTCTTCTTACTAACAGAATAAACAGCCCTATTTAATGCCAAAGGAAATCTAAATCACTCTAATGACCTTTCCTGAGCTGCAGGAACCTGGGTCTTCTCCATCCCATCAGATATTGTAGCATATTTCTGTAATTATGCATGAGGAATATGTAAATGCAACTACTGTATGAAAGAAAAGGGAATATATGCTAAAAAAAGCTATTGAAAAAATCTCTGCATAATGCTACTGGAAAACCGTTAGGCTTTGGGCATAAGAGTAATAAATTGTGTTTGTTTCCTAGGCACTCACAGTGCCACACTGATGTCGTCACGGGACCCTTTAAAACCTCTAATGTATTCATCCTTAGAACAATTCAGCAAGGGAAGAAAATCACCTCGCTCATTTCACACTGAATGGAAGCATGAGAAACAGAGAGAGAAGCAACATTATTTACACAGAGCCACATGAGAACATTGTGCCTCAAAAAGATTCAAAGAGCAGTCTAGTTGCTCTTCTACCTTCCCTTCCTTATCAAGAAAACAACACTTCTTTTTTCAGTCAGTAATACATTAATAGAATGTAGGCACAGACAGCAGTGGACGTTACACGGAGAACATACCAATGTAACTGAGAGACTGGATGTTTTAGAGATTCTTCCCAAGGCTTCTTAAAGATTTTTGGGGTGTTATGCAATCTCTGGGATTGCCAGCTAGGATTGCTAAAACCACTGTCCCTCCAGTGTTTTGCAAATTATATGATGAAGCTATCTGTACAATAGCAATTAGTCTGTCCTGTTAGGGACTCATTTTTTCTGAATACAGTTGGAATTGTGGCAGGAGCAGATAGGGTGCAAAGGAATGAGGCTCAAAGACAGAAATACAAATGTACGTGGAAGGGTTGAAGACCTGAGTACTGAGCAAAACTGGGAACAAACAGACCAATAATAGGAGGGTTTAAAATCGGAAAAGATCAGGACAAAGCAGCAGAAAAAATGAAGCAGCAGAGGAATGGTTCAGTGCAGAGAAAACCCTTGAGACAGCTAGAAGACCCTTCTGCCAGGAGCAGGGAAAGATCCCAAGGAAGTAAGGGGAAAAAAGGCAAGAAAATGGGCTAAGTCCAGGCTATTAATGGATAGAAGAGCCCTCATTGAATATGATTGGAGAAAAAGAGGTTAGTATTGGAAACTTCTTTGATGGCAAGAGGTTGGTTGGATAAAGGGCCCTTCCAGAAGGCAAGAATGTCTTCTTGTCCTGTCGCTAGTTGCCTGTGAGGAGAAACTTACCCCCACCTGGCTACAGCCTCCTTTCAGGTTGATGTAAAAAGTGAAAAGGTCACCTCCGAGCCTCCTTTTTTCTCCAGGCTAAACAACCCCTGTTCCCACAGCCACTCTTCACAAGACTCCAAGTCCTCCCCAGTTCTGTTGCCCTTCTCTGGACCTGCTCCAGCACCTCCATGTCTTTCTTGCAGTGCAGAGGCCCAGAACTGGACAGGACTCAAGGTGTGACCTCACCAGTGCCACGTACAGGGAGACAATCTCTTCCTTGGTCCTTTTGGCCACGTTATTCTTGATAGAAGACAGGATACACTGGCCTTCTTTCCCCTGCTTTTAAACAAATCTCTTAATTTGCCATTCTTACTCCTCTACTTTTTCTGTACTGTAGGATACCTTCACAATGACTTGGAGACTTCTCAGCTTTCTTAAGCTCATCCTAAGCCACTGCACACATAATTTATTCTGCTCTTCTCATATAGTTCAAACTCTATATTAAAGATATCTGTAGAATAACTTTGTAGAATGGCAAATATCATTGGTAGCTCTGTGTTTGCATTTATTTGCATTTAATATATGAAGGATGGTAGAAGTAATGTTAATCCTTAATATGTGTGTACCTATATCTTTTTTTAATAACTTAGCATGATTGCTGCCCTTCTTCCAGTACTTCTTCCCAATTCACGTGTTATGATTAGGTTTTATTTAAAACTGACAGAATGATCCTGCTGAGGTTCATATTCATACTCTGGAGACAGAATAAGACTTTTACTGGTTTTAAAGTATCACACTTCTAGCCAGCTTCAGAGTTGTATGGACTTTTCAGATTTTCTGCCAATATTATTAGTATATGTTCAACTTGCACCTAATGGAACACTTTTAGGGCAACTGTCTTACCATGAGTAGCTGTGGGCATGGCACTGCACTTCTGAAAACTGGATATGTGTATTTTCTACCATTGTTCATCACCATCCACTCCAAGATTGTATCTCTTCTGATTTTTTTTTTGTGTGTGTCTTCCACAGTCTTTTAGGAATATGACATGAATTGTTAGCCCTTTCTCTGAAAAAAAAAAACCAATCTGATGTTTCTATTTCCTAGAAATAGCTGTATACCCAGTGCTGAACTTTTTTTTAATTGATGCAAATAAGTGGATGTTGTAGCCTCACTCCTGCAAAAGTTTAGTGTCTTGAACAAAATAGTTGCAAACAAACAGATCTAACTAGAAATCTGATATTTCTAACCCTGTTTTCTTAACGTGTGGGCATGCACAAGAGCTATGTAGATGTTTGCCTGTATGGGTGGAGAAGTGAGATACTTGTCAGGGAGATATCTGATACTTCAAGTTTTTCCCTCTTCTTTTACTATGGGGCAAGAATAGCGAGATTAACTTTTTATATGACTATAGCCTTAAGAATGATTTCTTATATGGCTATAGCTAATATCTGAGGGTTTGGATTTTTATCACTTGGTAGAACCCTAGCTACTCACTCTTTAATGAGGCAATAAATTGGTTTGAAGGAGGTTCTTACCTCAACAAGTTTCTCATTCTCTATGAACAGCAGCAAACCAGAGCTTGAGCGCACTGATGATCAGCAGAGATTTTGAAACAGCCTAGGAGTCTTTAGAAATATGGATCTAAGGAGCAAATTCCTTTGTTCTGTTCTTCTACTGCAGTCAGTGATTATTATAAGAAAAAGTTATTTGATCTTTGATTCCAACACAAGCTGCACCTAGGCATGATGATTTTTGGAGAAACGGAGAAACTCTATTACATTTCCTCACCCTGCTGTTTCCTTATTGATTGATGAATACTTTTTAAAAGTTATCACTTTCGCAATATATCATGTCTTCAACAAACCCTATGCAATCATTGCAGAAGTTTAATGTTTTAACTAGTGAGACATGAATGCCTAAATGAAAAAAAAAAAAACCAAAACAACAAACAAAGCAAACCAAATACAACACTGAAAAATATCGAAAATACGCTAAGATATTGGGAAACATGCAAAGGAGGGCCACAAGGATGGTAAATCACCTTGCAGGGAAGCTGTATGGCTGAGGTCACTTGGTCTGTTGGGTGCAGCAACAGCTCTCCAGTTACAGAGGCATTGTTCTGGGAAAGCTGTGGGAAGATAAGAGAAAAGAATGATAAACAATTCTTAACTTGCTGCACCTGGTATTGTGAACATGTGGAGTGTGTTATGGGGATATGTTTACCAAAAGTGTGGCTTTTAAATTAGCTAGTGGTGATGGTGTTTTAATTAAAGGACCAATCAGGTCCACCTGTAGCAAGTTAGGGTATAAAAAGCATGGATTTCTAATGAAGAAAATCAGTGGAAAACAATTCCACATCAGTCAGAAAGTAGCAAATGCAGGCCTGTGCTGTGTTCACATGAATCCCTCTGAAAACAGGGAATTTTTGCCTGCTTACTCATGGTCAATTGCAGGACTTGTAATAGCCTTGATCTTTCCAAATCTTAATTTCTATTCTGAGAAGTAAAAAATACTTGGTAACTGACACCAGAACATTTCAGGTACGATTATGTTTTGAAGAGTGTGTATGATCATGTATTCAATCACTCCTTGAGATGTCTCCAAGCATCTGGGTGCTACCAGCATGAAATCAATAACAAATAATTCAAATTCAAATGCTATTCACAAGTAGAAAAAACTTGTGTTTTTTGGCTTATTACACTGCAAAACAGTCCTGCATTTGCTACTTTCTGATTGATGTGGAATTGTTTTCTGAGTGCAAATTGAAATTAATTATTTAAGTCCTACTTACAAAAAGCACACTGGATCATGTCTTGCGAGGGCCTTTGCCTACACTTTATCATGTGCTAATATTTAGAAACGTGATCACAGTTTTGGAACATCTGATAACCTCTGTCTCAGCCTCTTAAGTGTCCTCTTTTCCTTCCCTTTAGAACAAACATGGAAACACAGAACTGAGTCATAGAATCATAGGAGTTGGAAATGGCCTCTAAGATCATTGAAGTCAGCCACTAACCCAGCCCCACCATATTTACCACTAAACTATGTCCCCAGGTGCCACATCTACATGCCTTTTGAACACTTATAGGGTGATATACCCATCAACAAATACCAGGTTAAATAACCATACAATTTAAATTTGATTTTTTTTTTCCATAATCTTGCCATCTCCATGGAGCTAGTGGCAGCTGACAGCATGATTAGTAGGTTATGCACATTTTTGATTAGCACCAAGTGTATTTTAATAGATAAGTCAGAAGCAATGTTTGGAAATGTTTGTTGATGTAGATAATTGGGAATACAGATTGAAGCATGAATAGAGACAACATGTGAGTATCGAAAGTATGTTTCATGTACTCAATTTTAAATTATTCCATGCACTCTTGTAAAACTAATCATAAACAAACATTGCCCAGACTGAAGCTGTGCAAATGATCTGTGACTCCAGAGTATTTGCAATACAGTTCACCTTCTTGCTGAGGAAATGTCATTGAAAATGCCAAGTGAAGCTGAAAGTTTAATAGTTTTGATATACCGGTAGTATTAATTTCTATTGTTTTCCCACTATTGTCTTTTCAAGTGATACCATCCCTCCTTCATCCTTTTTTAGTCTTCCAGTGCATTTTCAGTTCTTGCAGGGAAGAACAGTTACAACTCCTTGTTTTTCTATGATGTTGGTTTTGGCTCACAGAGTTTGGCAGCATTTGCAGTGCACTGCTTCTGAGGGCAATGTTAGTCCTGGGAGTGTTGTCTTCGTTGGGATGTTGCAGGGCAGGATGCTGATTCACTATTTAGTCCTGAATTTCGCAAAATGCAGGATCCTTCTTCTGCAATATTTCACATCTGTGATTTGTCAAAAGACATCTCTAAACAGCCTCCTTCTGCAGGCATGGACACCCCTTCCAAGACTACTTCCAGGTCAGTGACTTACTGGCACAGATACAGCTAGCATTCTTTTTACAAATGCACCAGTTGTTTTAGAGAGTGACTGGACAGAAGTGGAAAACAACAAATGCATTGCTAAGCCAGTCACAAAGCCCTGAGCCAATTTGTTTGAAAAAATGGAAGAACTGAGTCCTGATGGGAATTTCCCCCCAGTTTGAGCAAGGGGTTAAACTAGATGACAAAGTTATTTTCATTTCTACTTATTTTGTGTTCCTCTGTTTTGGCAGCTAGGTAAATTCAGTTCCCAAAGGCATTGTGTGCCCAGCAGCCTTACTTTCATTTGGCTGTACAGCAATTTCTGGTCACCTCAGAGACACAATGATGAGTATATCAAAATAAGTAGTTATACCTTCTAATAAAGATTCTGGATTAGGTTTAGAGAGTTGATATGTGTCACTTTTGGGGACTCTATCTGAACTTTTGATGGACTAATTTTTTAATACTTTATGCCTTAAGCAATTTATTCCCTTTTACTTGTTTTAATCTTTTGAACCACACAATCCTTTTCAACGCTGATTATCTCATACCCTCTAATTTGAATACAATATAAAAAAATATAATTGGGCATATTTCCCCTCCCCGAATTAAAACAACTCACAAAACAAATCTGATTTTGCAGCAATACATAAATGGTTGCTAGCAAGCTCAGAACACAAGGAATGATCTATATAAATTTTGTGACTTGCTTGTTTTCTTCGTGTTTGCTCTTTGTTTATTTTGATTTATTCAGAATTGTTAAACTGCCATGTTGAAGGAGCTAAATTTACATGGGTGCCAAAAAAAAAAAAAAAAAAAAAAAAAAGAAGGGAAAAATCATATAGTTAGGACATGTTTTTTGTCATTGAGTTGATGAGTTGACTAATGCTCCCTTCAATAAGACTACTTCCAACTGATCTTTCAGACCTGCTCCTATGAGTAGACTCTGGCTTGATGTTTCTCTCACTTACATGACTGCAAAGCAGCACATATATCTGTAAAGTCAATGAAAATTTGAAAGTCTCAAAGTGAGAGTAAAAGTAAAATAATTCCCTTATTCTTAGCAGTGTATTTGTTTAAACACCCTGGAGAAAAGCCACGAGACATTTCACACTCTAACCAGCCTGTCATTAATACAGATCCTGAGGCTGTTGATACCTCAGTAAAGTATTTTCAGCTGTTTATAGCAGCAGCACCATTTCATTTGAGAAGAAAGAATGTTCTAGTCTCAGTAAATATATTGGTTTATTGTGATCTCTGTTTTCGTATATTTATAGGAACTGCATAATGGAAAACCTTCCTAGAGGTAAAATAGAAAACTAAGAAATGAGCTTTTTAAAATCACCAATCAAAATGAAAAACAGCTTCAGTGAAGGAGGATGAGAGCAGGTGTTTATTATAAAACATTTTTTTCTGCCTTACAAAGTGACATTACAGATCTATAACATTTTTTCAATTTCTTTTCCAGTCAGAGCTCAAGTTTGCTGGGGACATAGATCTTCCTTCCCCTCACATAAAATAGAAAAGATAGTGGACTTAAATGTCCATCTTTGTAATTGCAAGCAGACAGGAATTTTTTAGGGTCACTCAGCTAATGGTGGAGGACCATTTTCAGCAGTTTAGCAGGCAGAATGCTAGGGTGGGGAGGATGGGCAAAAAGGCAGACTGTCCCAAAAAAACTTGCCTCCTCATCTCTTTGTGGCACTGAGTGGCAAAGGAGCCTGTGTTCTTGCCAGGGAGCCTCTGGGACAAATTAAGTGGGTGCCCTGAGCCAGAGAGGGGCACCTGGCTGGAAGCCAGACCAGAAGCAGCAGGGACACAAACAGCATAAGGGATGCATAGATACATAAATTAATGTGCTTTAGGGAGGATTTAATTACCATGGAGCTTTGCTCTGAATAGAAGCCTCAAAATGGATAGAAGGTCATTTTAACCAGTGAAATGGTTAAAAAAATTAACCAGTGAAATGCTTTAAAAAATAAGTGAAACTATTAGTCAGAATATATTTGACTTTTAGTGGGAACAGCTACCTAGAAATTTTGAAAAATAGGGACATTTGGTGATGTTCACTTGATGAGTATTATCATCTGACTTAAATTTTGTCCATAGATAAATAGCCACAGGGTTTATTTCCTTTGTGGCTGATGTCACTAAAGATCAATATAGATATCTGGAGATGTCAACTGAGGCATCTATATACAAGTAATTGCAGCACCTTCCAGCACCTAAAGGGAGTTATGAGAGGGCTGGAGAAGGACTTTTTACAGTGTCATGCAGTGACAGGACAAGGGGTAGTGGCTTCAAACTGAAAGAGAGTAGACTGGATACTAGGAAAAAACACTTTACTGTGATGGTGGTGAGGCAAAGGAACAGGTTGCCCAGAGAAGCTGTGGACAACCAATCCCTGGAATCATCCAAAGCCAAGATGGACTGATCTTTGAGCAACCCGGTCCAGTGGAAGATGTCTCTGTCCATGGCAGGGGGGTTGGAACTAGAAGATCATAAAGGTCTCTTCTTACCTAAACCATTGTATGATTCTATAAATGCACAGTCAGTGCACCTGTTAACAGCAAGGCGGTCGTGTGGCTCTCATTTTGCCCTTTCCATCATTTTATGCTGCTGACTTTTAATATTTACTCTTTATTTATGTTTATGGTTTGTTTTTTTTTTTTGGGTTTTTTTTTCATTTTTCAATGTGGGACTGCCATGCATGGTTAGGGCCTCATCCATGTTTTGGGTGACACAGTTATGAGAGGGAGACAGTAACCGGTTTGGCTTATATAACATAACATGGCATTTTAAAGCCATTCACATTTCCTAATATTGTAGTTATTCACAGCCTGGTTTCAGCAGGATCTTTGTTGAAATCCATTAAGTAATTTAAATAACTTTCTTATGTCTCTCGGTGGCTTTGATTGCTTTTGTCACCATAATACTATTCAAAATGTGAGCAATAATGGCAAAAGCAAAATCCTAGAAAGAGAAGCTTAGTAGAAAGGGGAATTGAGGGTAAAGGGTACTGCCTAGATCAGTGATTCTACTTATTAGTAACCAGAGGAAGCCCAGAAAGTGCAAATGTGGCATACATAACTAAGCTGAAACCTGACATGAAAGCTGTTTCTTTTCAGATCTGGCAGTTCTGTGTCCTGGTTCTGAGCCTATCATGTGACTAACTTCACATATTCATGGTATGCCAAACAAGATTCGTATCTCTGAAAGTAAAAAGTGATAGGCTACATCACTGGATACAAAGATAATATTAGGTGCTGATATAAGGAGATTTGAGTCCACCAGAAGTTCTTCACAAAATTCTTTGTGTTCTTCTCCTTCTCTGTTAGTGTAGGCCTGAAAACAATTTTCTCTGGACTAATTCTTCTGTCAGGGTACGCTTGTAGGTCTGCTAATTCATGAACCAGTAAGTCTGATTTATGGTGCATGACATTACCAGTGCAAGATGGAAGAATGAAGCCAAGAGATTCTTTATATTATACTAGAATTAAAAATCTTACAAGCAGAGTCAACACTGTTCCTCTGCAATTTTTGTCCTCTCTTGCATTGGTAAGTTTACCTGATGTTTACACAGCACATAAAGTTGCCTGAAAAATGGATCAAAAGTAGAATTCTCATAATTAAGTATTTCTTTTGCATAATGTTCATGTAGAATTAATAACTATGACAAAATAGCACAGCCTTTTATTTTCTAGGTTTAATGAGATCTTTCTTACTGCTGATATTTGGATCAGTGAATATTGCATTGTTCATACAATGAAAAAATCCCACAAGCCCTTAGTAAACAACCAGTCTGACTTCCTGCTCTATACAGATCACAGAATTTCAAGCAAAAAGCAAGCATCTAGCATCTGTCTCAAGCATGTAGTTTCTCACTGAGTTACAAGGCATTGTCTGGAAAAGATCTACATATTTTAGCCACCTTCTTCTAGTGCCATATTAAAAAGTGTTCTAGTGCTCAAAAGTAGTTAATAAATAATATTACTGAAGAATTTTTGCTACTTTTTTAAAAAGCTCTGAGTTTTAGAAGTCTGAGGCTGACTTCTGAATAAACTGCAGACAGCTGGCAGAACTAGAAAGACAACATTTCTAAAGTGAATTAGACACTAAATACTAACTGCTCATTGTAGCTCAAATTTACTGTGGGAATATGGAAATTCTTTGCCCAGAGTGTAGAAACAGTGAGAATTAGTCTTGCTTGTGGCACCTTGAAGGTCAAAGAGACATGTACCCTAAAAGACATAATTACTTCTGATAAAAAAGAATTTTTAAATAGTAATGTCTAGTGAATAATGGATTTTCGATGCAGAGGTGTGTGGCACCAGATTCACATAAAGATTTAAGGTGGATCTGCTTGTATTTCAGTTATAAACCTACATGAAAATCCTTCTCAAAGACTTTGTAACAGTAAAGAGAACTTCAAACTTGACTAAAATACCATTGATAAAATAATAATCTACTGCTATTACAGTAGAAGATAGAGGATTAAGCTGCAGGCAGTGGAAATCCACATCACTCATGATTTCTAATGTACATCTAGAAAGGAGCTGCCCCTCTGCTGAAGCCAGGAGAAGTCTTAGTTAAATCCAACTGAAAAAATTATGGAGTTTAATCCAAAAAGTGCACAGGAGTGTAAAAAGAAGTGTAAACAAAGTGCACAGGAGTGTAAACAAAACTGATCAGAGAAGTAAAATACCATATGTGCTAAACTGAAGAGGGAATAATCATAAAGCAATATGAGTAGAAGCATCATTAATGTTTCTAATGCTGAGGGAATGAAACAGAGAAGAGAGTGATTAAAAAGATGCAGATTGAGCATTCCTGCAAAATTAGGGATAATAAGTAGTATTGTTTCAAAAATAGTTTACCTGCATATTTAATAATAAGTAGTATTGCTGCAATAAATACTTTCCCTCCATATTTTGGAATTTTGAGTTATGTCAAAGGTGAGGAGTTTGAAGAATTAATCTTTATGGTTTAAAATAGATATGGCAGTAATAACAATAATAATAATATGAACCGTTAATCTGCAGTGCTGACCAACAGCTTTTTTCTATCTAATGAACATTTCTTTCAGAGAGAATTTAGCCATGAACTTCATTTAGCAATGAACATATTTAGCAATGAATCTCATTGAGAGGCATCTTCTTTCAGAAAATACCTCTTATCACATCACTTTTCAATTCCTCTCTCCTCAGTTTTGATGATTTTGATTTCTTCCAGTGAATGAAAAAATCCAGGAGAACCTACAGTCCTATATCCCAGCTATAGCTGTGGGAAGCAGAAGAACATGTTTTTCTTGTACCTTTCTCCTACTGGTATCATTGTTGCCTTTATAAAGGACAACCAGGGACCTGGTTCAGGTGGCAGCACGGCGGCCTGGTCTCGCCCAAGCCACTCGGGCTAATCAACACACGCAGACACCAATATGGCAGACGGTCGAAAAGCGTTTATTATCCTATCTCGTGGGTTTAAATAGTTTTAGGGGTCTTTGCTACATCAGAGGGGGGTTGGGGGGTCTCAGGGATTAGTAAGGAGTGGAAATTTACCAGGGCAGGTGTGGCTACATGCTCCTGGGGCTTCTGGGGTTAATAGATAACGTGGGGAAGAGAGAGGGGGAGGGGTCTATCTTTCCGTCACATCCCGTGGTCTTCCGCTTCACCTGTCCCTTATCTACTACATCTCCCCCCTCCTTATCACATACAAAATGAGGTAGTCGTAGGTATAGGCACTGGAGTGAGGTACAAACTTGCAACTTGTTAAGGAAAGGGTGATTTGGTAGATCTGGGTAAATTTTTCAAGGCAGGTGCTGAAGGCTTTAGCTACTGTCTGTGTTTGCAGTTTTTTGGTTTACAGCATCTGTTGGTGGCCTATGAACAGAATGTTTGCCCTTTCCAGACGGGCCTGAACAAACGAGACTAGTTTGTTCAGCAGGCATGGTCCTATGGTAATAGCCAAAAGCAGTATTGCCAGTGGACCTACCAGGGCGGAAATTAAAGTGGTGAGCCAAGGTGATTGATTGAACCAGGATTCAAACCAGCTCTGTTGGTTTTCCCTGTCTCTCTTTCTCTGAGTCAGTCTGTCTCGGAGTTCTGCCATGGAGTCTTTAACGACTCCCTTATGATCTGCATAAAAGCAGCATTCCTCCTTCAAGGCTGCACACAGTCCTCCCTGCTGCATGAACAAAAGGTCCAGACCTCGCCTATTTTGTAAGACCACTTCTGAAAGCGAAGAGACTGATTTCTCTAAATAGGAGATGGATTTCTCGATCCTCTGCAGGTCCTCGTCGATGGTCATTTGCAGCTGAGGGAGTCCGTGCTGCTGGGTTGCGATGGCTGAGACACCCGTGGCTGTGCCAGCTGCTCCCAGGCCAAGCAGCATTGCGATGGTTAATTTCTCTTTTGTGGAGTCTGTCAGGTTCCTCGAGAAGGTGGTATATCTCTTCGTCTGAGTGATATAGGACCCTAGAACAGTCAGAACTTGGGCACAGATATCGATAGAGTTATTAAATTTGGCAAGGAACATATAAGGATTCGCTCTGGATCACTGGCAAACTCACAGCCCAGATGCAAATGGGGTCATTCACTTGTTGGTTTTTCTGTCAGGCTTGACAACTTTAGTGCAGAAGTTGTCTTTCTGCTTTGCTAAGGTTGCATTGCTAGAACATTTGCCCTGTCTTGTGATTTGACTCAGGGTGATTCCTCTGCGGGAAGTGTCTCACTTGCACTGGTGGGGGGTACTGGCTGTGGAGTAACTGAAGGGGGTATTTAAAGCAATGCTTTCGTAGAAAAGGGGGTTTAACATCATAGCAAAACTAATAGGGGTTAGTCAGGTTTGATTTGGTTTCATTTAGGGTTAGTAAGGTAGCTTCTAAACAGGCTGGCTATGTGGAACACGAAGGATGGGGTATTTATTATGGTGACTTTTTTGAGCACCTTGTCACTTGATAGATGTTGCACAACCCACCTAAATAGCTGATGAGGGTAGTGGCCTGGGCCAGCTTGTCCCCCTGGCCACAAGCCTCTAAACAGCAAAATTGCATGAAGAAAGACACTGTGCATGTTTGGATCTCACCGCCGTGGGACGCTCAGGTTTTGTCTGGTGGCTTGGTGGTCCGTCATCTCTCTCTGGAGCAGGGGTGTATGTGTCACAGGGATGGTTCACAAGCGTGTCCTGCAAATAGAACTCACAGCCTCTCATTAGTTTTGTTTTGAGGGTCAGGTTTGATTGGCAGCTTTGGGTGTGCAGCAGTGGCTCTCATAGTCTCACCACGTGGGGGTTCCGACTGCCACAGAGGCAGCACGTCCCCTACATCCCCGGGGGCTTTCTCCCCACTTTCATGGCCAGGGTTACCCAGGGGTCCCGTATCGGGGCGTCTCCTGCTGACTCTGCGGCACAGGCGCTGCTTGCGGTGGGAGGAGGCTGAGTTCGCCTGTGCGCCCCCCCCCCCCCCCCCCCCGTTCCGTGTTTCCGGGGGCTGGGACCCGCATTCCTTAGCGATTGTGACCGCTTTTCAGTGCGGCTTAGAACTCTATTCGGTTTTGTTTTAAGCTGTGCTGGTTCCGTTTCTTTTGTTTTGGAGTCCCGGTCAGCCCCCACCGGCTCGGAGGAGCCGGCAGACCGGTCGCCAGGCTCCGCGCCGGAAGTCAAATGCCAGTGTACTTCTGGGGCTCCGCGCCGTTTTGTCCGGCCCCGAGCTCGCTCCTCCCCGTGGGGGTGGGGCCGCTCCCGCCCCCCCGGCTCACCGCGCCTCCCGCGGGGGTTGGTTTCTCCCTTATATGGTGGCAGCTTCAGGCGCGGCTGCTGGTTGGCTCTCTGCCCTCTGCCGCTCTCCACCCCTTTCTCCAGCGCATGCGCGCCCCTGAAATCGCGCGGCTTCCGAGTTTTCGCGCCGGGATTACCCAGGCCCCGCCCCCCTCTACAGCACCCGGCGCCATTTTCAAGGCGGCAGCATGGCCACGCTGCCAGGGATTCTTCCCGAGCTGCGGCTTCCGCGATTCTGGCTTCTCCTGCCAGCTCCCGCCAAAAGCGCTCCGCGCGCAGCTGCGCCTCTGACAACGGATCTCTGATCGGCGGCGGCGGCGGGACGGATCGGGAAGCCGCGGCTTTTCGGGGTTTTTCTGCGGCGGGGGTTCCCCGGGGGTTTTCCGCGGCGGGGGTGTCCCGGGGGGCTTCCGCGGCGGAGTTTGGCGCCGCTCCGCTCGGCGCGCTGGCGGGGAAGCGGCGCGGAGCCGCAGCCAGGTCCGGGTCCCGGCGGGAGCGGGGCTGCGCTGCTCAGAACGCGCCGCTCCGGGGGCTGCGCTGCCTCTGCCGGGCTGGGCTGGGCTCAGCTCCGCGGCGGGGCCGGGTTGCGCTCTGATCCGGGGGAGGGGGTGCCGCGCTGTGCCCCCCTGGGTCTCCGCTCCCGGGTGGACCCTCCTCAGGGACAGTCTGCGCTTTCGCCCCCGTCCCGAGCCCGGGTCTAACTAATAAACACGTACGCGCTGCACTCCGCGTCTCCTGTTTTTCTATTGCCTTGCGCGGGGTTTTTTCTACCTTGCCCCGTGCCGTAACGCTCTCGCCACTGCCTGAGGATTTCGATTCCCCGGCTAGCGTGGCTGTACACTGTTCCCATATTCCCGGATGCATGGCATCCACTGAGCATTCGGTTGCTCCAAGCTCAGGCAGCCTTGCTATAGCAAGATAAAAGTCCCTGAGCTTAAACTCGATACTCCATTGCCTCATACTCACGACCCATGCGACGCTGTCCATGACGCTCGCGAATCCCGGGGACGTCTCCCCTTGCGCCTAGATACGGTTTGACCGTTCCGGCCGCTGCTCCTGTCCAGGTGTATCCCGTCCGCCGGGGGAATTTTTCCTTTTTTTTCTTCTTTTGTCCCGGGTTTCGGCACCAGTATGTTGCCTTTATAAAGGACAACCAGGGACCTGGTTCAGGTGGCAGCACGGCGGCCTGGTCTCGCCCAAGCCACTCGGGCTAATCAACACACGCAGACACCAATATGGCAGACGGTCGAAAAGCGTTTATTATCCTATCTCGTGGGTTTAAATAGTTTTAGGGGTCTTTGCTACGTCAGAGGGGGGTTGGGGGGTCTCAGGGATTAGTAAGGAGTGGAAATTTACCAGGGCAGGTGTGGCTACATGCTCCTGGGGCTTCTGGGGTTAATAGATAACGTGGGGAAGAGAGAGGGGGAGGGGTCTATCTTTCCGTCACATCCCGTGGTCTTCCGCTTCGCCTGTCCCTTATCTACTACATATCATGTGGCATTATTGACAGCCGAAGCCTACTTAACTGTACTGAATATTTTGGATCTATGTTTATTTCCCGCTATCATAGAAAGGTTGTCACTGTCGAGGCAGGACAGGAATGAGAAGATTCTGACCAGAAGGCTACATGAGAGTGAAAAACTGATTTATTCAAAATCCACTGCTCTTTTATACAGAGCTTTGTGAGGACCAACTCCATTGGTTCTGAAGTGAAAACCACCTACAGTATTGGTGCAAAGTGCTTGATGCACAGGGATAGAACTTAACTATAAACAATGTGAAAAACAAGAGAGATAAAGAATTATTTACATTCTTCTTCAGCTTTTTGCCTGGCTAGAAACTCTCAGTTTCTTTCTTTGACTGAATCTGTGTCCCACAAAAGGTAAAGGCAAAAGCAGTTCCTCATTGTTTCCAACATAGTTCCAGCTGGACATGAAGATTCTGGTCATACCTTCAAGTTGTCCTTCCAGCTGATTAAACTGTTTTGCTTACCAGTAATAACATACAATGGACACAAACCAGTGCTACATTTGAGGTATGACCTCAAACCTTGCTTCAATTCATTCCTTCTTCCTATTCCTCCTTCCTCATTCTAATCAGCAGTCAAACAGAAAATCTCATAAACTGAAATCCCAATTCCATTCCAATAGTCTTGTCTATATGGAGAGCTGTTGGAGTCAGAGAGGGATATGGACGAAATTACATTAATCAGAATAGAAAATTTCAGTGTTTTCCTTTGGCAGAACTCTAGGGATACATTCCAAGGCTTATTAGGAGTATGAAAAACACCTCCAAATTTGATTTCCATTCTTCTAGAAATGAACTAGAAAAAATGTATAAGAATGTCACTTTATTTTCTATGTGGTCCTCTCTTTTATGTCAGTTTAATTCTTTATTCCCTGTTGCAGATGGTCTTGAATCAAAGTACACCTCATCTGTTTCTCTTGATGCTACTGCTACATAGTTATTATATAAGCCTGAGATAAACCAAGATGTTATAGATATTATCTGGGGAGAAGAAAAAGAAGAAGTAGTACATTGTCCTAGAGAATAATGAAATAGAATAAGCAAATCCTGCTGAAAAGTTCTAATGACTAAATACCCAGAATGAAAAACTGGGATCCCATGCCACTTTATGGTGAAACAAAGTCCAGATAATTTTTTTGGTAACTACTGTATATTTTGGTCAGATATCACAGTTTAACAAAATTTAAAATTCAGTATTTTTATTTGGCACCAGATGTTCACTGCTTCTAAAAAATCTCATTTATTCTGCTTATGCAAAAGCCTGTCTCATAAAATATGTATGTCCTTTCAATGTTAACTTGATGCATACAGTCTCCAGTGAAGGCTTCAAATCAGTTCTGAGTATGCCTGAGCTGTACAGGTTGCTTTCCCAGTAAGGATGGTCACCTGAGAAAGGAATATGTGACTACAAGACTTTCACAGTTGAATACATCACTAAGCTGAACAGCAGGAGAAAATATAGCTAAGGCAAATGCTTCAGCAGAAGGAACTCCACTATACTCTTCAGAGGTGATTTGAGAGGTGACCCACACCATAACTTACAAATAAAATTCAAAGTTTACACAGAATAGCTACCCATTTAAAAAAATAAAAGTATTTCCATTGCTTTCAGAAAAAAAAAAAAAGCTCACTTGGGGAACATGACTCTTGAGGAGCAAGAGTTCCAGACACAGTAATGGAGCAATCCTTCATTAAAACTGCTGAGGACTTGATTCCTGAGATCTCATGGTGTTTTGGAAATTGGGGAATCACTGGATTCCACAAGAACGGCTCAGCCTTTCCTGTGGGCAGAATGCTACAGCTGAGATGCACAGCTGGCAGATGAACTTGAAATTATGCCAGTCATATTGTGGGTGACCAGTGTGCCTCAACAATTTCTTTTGCCAAGTTCTGGGTTTTCCCTGACAACTGTGTCATCACACATTCCTCAAGAGAGTGAACATGAGATTCCACTGACCCCAGAAAATATTTCACAAATATTGTCACATAACCATAAACTATACTGCAGACTTGATCTGCTTGAAGAAATTTTGCATATCAAGAAGTTTTTTAAAAGCATTTTGCTTCCTCTCTGGTAAGTTAAGCAGCCCTCTGACCCTTCCCTTTAGAGGAAGAAGCAAAAAGTTTTACCAACTCTCCAAGTCTTTCAGCAGTGGAGTTACTCCATGTGACAGGTAGAAGAGGAATTTTTCTTATCAGTTACCAATTTATTTCTAATTATAAAACATCTTTTTGGATAATTTGATTTCTTTCAGTTTATCTAGGTTTGCAAACTAATTTCCTTAAGATTTCCAGCACTTTTTATTACATAGGCAATAAATCATAAAAACTGTTAATTTAATGGGGCTTTGAAGTAAACAAATAATTGCAAGGGTGACACGTTCCGTGGAGATAGAATTTATATTAGAATTTATCTAATTTTGCATTCACACAAAGTCTGTCCTAAATTCTAAGGTAAATCTTCATTGCATGATTACCCATTTTTATAGAATCTTAGAACACACTGAGCTGGAAAGGACCCATCAGTATCATTGAGTCCAATACAGCATCCTGATGCAAAAGCCTGACCTTGCTTATAATTATACCAGTGAAATTTAAACCAAGATAAATTATTCGATGTTCTGTGGTGTTGTAATATCCAACTATTTCAAGGCTTGGAATTGCCCATCCCACTAGTCACAAAATTGTTTTGCAACTTTAGCACCAGGCTGGTTTTAAACACCCTTTCCCTACCTGGAATTTATTCCATTTAAGCTCCTCCATTTCACACTCTCCAGCTCACCTCACCTAAATGATACTGGATACCCTCCCATAACAGTGATCCTAAAGGATTTGATCAGATTACAGAAAAGACATATGAATTTGGGAACCACATCAGCAGAAGGAGCAGTATGGAGGTATCAGGCAGCACTCTGAGAAACAGGATCTGCTGGGTGGCTGGCACATAGGAAAAGTTTTAAGGTGGACTTTAATGCAGCATTTGCCAGACATATATTCAGTTTTGTACAGCAAAAGAGATTAATATTCTTGTTATCTGTTATCTATTCTCCTAATTATTCCAGTTCATTGAGCAAACTCCACATTTAAGGATCACCTAGAGATTAATAAGAGTATGTTCAGTGAAATACTAGCTCTGGCCTGGGGGTACCATAGCTACATTACCATCAAGTTCCACCAGGGCTCGTTATTTTCTTAACAGTTCAATTTATTCTGGGCACAGCACAACTCTGCTTTTCCTCATGATTGTAGCTCCATGACTAACCTGGCTGTCTTTCAGCATTACTGGACTGCAAAGTGCAAACAGACCTTAAGTTTTTTCCACAGTTCTACTGCCTTGTTAATAAGATGTGTGAACAGAGAAATCCATATTTTCCTTCCCTCACAATCCTCCTTCGCTGCAATAAAATGACTCTGTGGGTTTCTCTTAATGTGTCTCCACCTTCACCACTTCCCCTCATCTGCTGAACTCTGCATGGCCTGGGCTGTGCTCACTTTGTGCACAAAGCAGACCATCCCAGCTTGAGAAACATCACAGATCATTCCTGGGCATGGAATAAGGAAGCCATAATGAGGCAGGATGAATTAATGCAATAGGTGGAGATGCTTCAGGAGGACAGATGTCAAAGAATAATTAAACTTCTCCAAATTACCTACATTTATAGCCAATTTCTATGCACTGAACGTACTGGACCCCTTAGGAAACTGGTGTTATTAGACTAAAATTCATCCTTTGTCAATACTCCTTCAGTAAGGCAATGCATCACCTTTTGCCTTGACTACTTGTATTTTATATTAATACCTTTCTTCACAGAATTCTGTTCTAATTCTTGCATGGTCAACCATGAAAGAAGACTACTATTGACAGACCTCAAATCTCCTTGGCACATCATTCAGAGCCCTTGGATATGCTTTTGCAATCAGCTGGGGTGGAAGCCAGGTCTAACTAAATAAAAGATTAGCTGTTGGCAATTGTCTCTCTAATTTGAAATCTCTTGTCTTGCTAAATTTCAGTCTGTTGTACTTTTGTTTTGCTGAGCCTTCCACCCTAGCTGCTACAATTCTCAGACCATGAGGCAGAGAGAATTTTTTTTGATCTATTGAGCAAAAGTTAATCTTAAAATAAAAAAAAAAAAGCAAATAACAAAAGACAAAAAAATTGAGTTTTCTTTTTCTTTTTTTTTCTGGAGCATGGAGAAAACATCTCATAAATGTTTTAACTTAGGTCTTCACATGTCAGCAAATCTAGCAGTAGGAAATTTTTCCCCATGCAGCTGCAAGCATGCAAAGCACCAGCTATGTAAACTCTAAGTCTTATTTAGGCAATTGGCAAAAAGGAATAGTTACAGAATTCCCCAACAAATACTTCTTCACTGGAAAGTCCAGAACAACCTAGTTTAAATTCCATGTACTTTCTTTCAGAGGGCATCTTCTGAGCTGTTGGCCCCTTACAGTTCTGTTCAGTTCAGAGGGAAAATGGAGGCAAATACACAAAATGCAGTAGCACTGCAGATGTCAGGGTGATGGCCACACAATCTCTAGCAATTGTTACCAGGGCTGAGCTCATCTTCAGTCAAATCACAATACCAGACAGTGTGTGCATCTCTCAGTCTCCCTGCTACTCTGGCTGCAGCTTAAATGCCTGACCTTACACCACCTTTTCCCCGAGCTAAGCAAACACTTTTCATCTCACAGCAGGCTCAATATAATGATGTCTGCAGGTCCTGAGACTGCAGAGGTAGCTTGCTGCACCCACTCAGTCACTCCATGGTCACTTGTCTGTATCAAATGGCTTATCTGCACAGTAAATATTTTCTGGAGCAGTGGTTTCTCATTGACTTTCTGCATGAACACCTTTGTAAAGATTGTCTATATATTTGATCTAATTTAAAATTAAATCAGGTTGCAGCAATATAGATTATATGAAATGAATTATAGCTGATATGTAAGTACCTAATTTTTAAAAAGGTAAGTACCTATCTTAAAAACATTGAAACATAGACTCAGAAACCATTCTTCTTCAAAAGCTGCTCAGAGAATGAGTCATCCCTGTTCACCTTCCACTGCTCATCTGTAAAATAAAGGTACACGTTATGTTAGTGAGAAAACTCATACTTTAAAAAAAAGCAACTAATTTTTCTTGTTAACATAATTCATACTAGTGAGAAAAACCTATTCTCCTTATACTAACCTTATTACAAGAATTTTTCTGTGTAGAAAAAAATTGAACAGAGAAATCATACTTTGTTTAGCCAATAGGGCTCATACCATAATAAGCATTTTGCTTGGGAGTCTAGTTTAAAAATTAACAGCATGATGTTCCCATGGAACTCTTTCAGCAGAGGAAACATGAAGCTACTGTACCTCCCTCACATCATATATATATCCGTTTATGTCCTTCTTTTAAGTGACATGAGAGTTTTTTTGAAGTATAGTCAGCATAGCAATGTGTACAGAGATGTTTATGCACACTGCCTGCCTTGCAGGTGTGAATTACAGGTTAGTGGCTTTTGCTCTGATGGAGCATTTACAGCTGTTCCTTGTGGTACTAATAGTTGAGGCTAGAGTCCCTGCAGGAACCATGATCAACAACAACAAGTGAGAGTAGGACCATCAATTTGATATTTAGGTAAGAGGGAGATTTGAGTGGTGCCATATCCTGGCATATGATGGAAAAATGATTTAACCATTTCTGAAAACCAACGGCTGCTCAAACAGACAAGGGAAGAGTAGAAAACACATGCAGAGACCCAGACTGTTCTTTCTTCATGCCATTCCTCATAATGTGGCCTATGTCTTCAGTGAAATTTAGTAGAATCCTTTTCTGGCAGAGGTTTGTCAGTTGTAACAATAAAGTCCTTGGGACTTTGGCACTGTAATTTGCTGCTGTGACAGTCACAGGGATATTATAAAATAAACTCCTACAAGGTCTTCATGCCTCTGCACAAGAGGCAGTGAAAGAAAGGGGCAAGAAATTATATATGAAACTTAGGAGAAAAAAATATATTTCTTTCAAATCATCAGTAAAATAGGTTTTGATGCTGTTCCAGCTAAAATCCGTGGGAGTTTTGTCACCGATATCAACAGGGGCAGAATCAAGCTCAGTTTGTTATGGAGATTATTATGCAAAAACAAGAGATGTGAGCAGCAAAACAACTCAATAATCCCTTTTGAAAAATCCTGTCTCTTGAATGTATTGGCTGTTGTTGCCACTTTCCTACATAAAAAAGAGAAGGGCTAAACATCAGAAAGATGATATTGTTTGTAATCTCTAAAGGATATCATCTGCTTTCAGTAAGACAGATTTGACTGTTCTCCTCGATTGAGGAAGTTGGATGGTCCCAGAAAGGCTTTGCTTGCAATTGCGCTCTCGGCTAAGACAAAGGTAAAACAGCTGAGTGCCAAGTCAGATAAACTGTTCCAAAGGGCTAGAGACCAGATCCTCAGGGTCTCACATAGGCAAGTCAGGGGAAGGACTTTTTCGTTCTTAAAATGGAAGGATTAGACTGTGAAAGAATGAAACTAATCCCAAGGGTCAACAGTTCTTTCCCAGTGTTTTTAAGTTAATAATTAAAAAGAAAATTGAATCCTACTCATTGAATGGCACAGCCAACTTCAAGGCAGTCAGAGTCAGGGGATGTTAGAGCACTTAGGATATTTATCTTTTACAGCAAGGGATTATTAACCCAGAAATAGAGGAGCTCTTCTAAAACTTTTCCTTAAAAATGGTCTGTATGATTACGCTCATGCTGCAGGAAGGGAAAGGAAGGCACAGACATATAAACAAGGTTTTCAACATTAAACCATAGGGGACTGACTCTGTTACATGGATATCAGAGCACGTCTCTGAACATCCAGTCCATCATGCATGAGCAAGAATTGGATGCAGCACACCCTTCTCATTATACATACATTTGACATATCCAGTGCATTGAAAGAAAAATCCCAGAACAAAGAAAAAAAATTGACAAAGTATTTCATTCCAGGAAAAAGGGAAGCTTGGGTTTGTGTATATGTGTACTTCCAAAGGATTCATCATTATTGTACAGATGCACATGTCACCTTCTTCTTTCCAAAGCCATCAGAACCCTCATGTTCCATGTGCACCCCTCAAAGTGAGGGTCTTGCACTGATGCCAGTGGAAAGATTGTTCTGCAATGAGCACAATCACCAGCATAAAGGAAATCATTGTTCAGCTATGAGAGCAGATTTTTGCCATCAGTGTTTTAATCAAGTTACAAGTGAAGATATATGTCTTACGGCTTTGGCTGTTTCCTAGGTCTGTGGCAGATATCCTGTACAGATTTACAGGGCACTTTGCCAGTGTTAGGTCCATTTCTTGCATTTGGTATTTCTATATATCACCTTGATTTCAGTAAAGCTTCTGCTGTCTGTATAAGATGCTTCTTGCATTCTCAGAAAGAAAATAATGACATGCAATTTCAAAACAAAAGAGAACAAACAGGAAGATAAATATTTGCAAGGAAAATAGACACAAACTTAAACAGAAAAATACAATAATTATAACTGTTAAAGTTTGGAAACCAGTAAAACTTTCTCTACATTTCTCAATTTTATACAACAATGAAATAAATCTAAGATCACTAAGATCAGAAAACTCTGTAAAATATGTGAAAACAAGTACCTATTCTTGTTACCATTAGGCTAAAACTGGCTATTTTTTCACTATTTTCTACAAACACAGTACCTTAATTTAAAACTCTTGTTGACCTAATTAATGGACATTTTTTTTTTCTTATCACAATGATTATACAGACCTTTTGAGTGGTTTCTAAACTGAAGAAAAGTGTGTCTCAGTTAGGTCCATTACTTTGTTTTCCAAGTTTAAAGTTGATGTTTATTGTTCTTTCACCCTCAGGGTTCTCATCTGTAGGGTCTCCCAATGCTCCACAGTTCCTTCATACTGGGAACAAACACAAATTTTTTCAGTAATGCTACTAGTTATTAACAGTAAGCCACTGATGATGATGATGATGATGATGATGATGATGATAATAATTATTATTATGATGATTATTTATAGTCATTATTTTTAAAAACTGCAACATGCCATTCCTTGTCTTATTATCTCCACATACGAAAGAACAGATACTGAATATTTAGAATGCTTCACCTCACAAAAGTCCATAAAAAAACTAATGAGGCTGAGGCACAATGGTAATCTCTTCCTGTGTACCTTTATTTTCATAGTGTTGACATCTTAAGAATAATGCAAGTTTTGTGGTCAACTGAGATTTTAAAAGTTAACATACAAGTGCAGGCCAAGATTTCCAATGCTATACATTGTAAGTTTTTCTCACCATATTCACCCAGAGATAAACACTTTTTAAAATTTTAGATTTCTAGTTTTAATGTTATCTTATCAGTTAATTCCCCATCAGTTTCTTCCATACCAGAAATTCATTATTTCTACTACCTTTCCAAGATGATAATTGGAAGTGAAGGCTAAGCCTTTCCATTGGGTTTGAATTCAGCATAAATATGAACACCTTCCTCCCTAAAAACAAACAAACAAACAAAAAAAAAAACCAAAACAAAACCAAACAAACCAGCAGGATGACTCATCTTGCTAAGGATAAATGTTCTCCTGCTAGAAATATTGTGTGGGTGGATCTGATCTGCTGTAGTGGGTCTGTGGTGCATTGAATAAAAAAACAACCAAACAAAACCTCCCCACTTTTGGCTCCTGATTGACAATTTTATAAGAAAAGATACAACACTAATCATATAGCACAATGAAAGAAAACAAAGTGAAGACTATTGCAAATTTTGGAAAAAAAATGATTAATAAAGTGGCCCATGACTTCACAGATCAGCAACCATAAATTTCCAGCTGACCCCTCCTGAGGCCTGGCCCTGACAATACAGAGAATAAAATCTAGACAGGCACAAACTTCACGAAGAAACTCTTAGCATCTTAAGGAGAAATATGGAAGACTGGCAATAAGATACAAAACATCAATTAAACTGAACTTTAACTAATGTTGCTCTGAATGAGCTCTAAGTTATTTCTCATGCAGCATCTCTCAGCTATCAATGTGCCAAGGAGGCTTCTAAAATTTCTAAATTTGTAAAGCAAATTTTGAAGATATGAGAGATTCTCTCTGCTTCTGATCTTTCAAGGAAAGTAATCTTGTGAAGAAGCTAGGGAAAGAATCAGCTATACAAGCAGCCATGAAATCAAGGTGAAGAGCTGCTTAATGCTGCTCCAGTGCTTGAAATGGAAATAGTATTCTCAAGTTTTGCCTTTTCAGCTGTATTGTTTGCATTTCCTGTTAGAAACTGCTGATCATGAATGAGTTAGGGTTTTAGTATTCCGTTGAAATAATGAACAGTGGAAGTATTCTCCATCTTAAAAGAACTCTTTTTATCAGTCAAGATCATCAGCTCAAATAAGAATCAAATAATCTGTCTGATTGTCAAATTCTGCCACCTTCCATGTTGCCTCTCTTCATCAGAAGCCTTTCTTACCCCATAAAAACCTCTTTAAATCTAGACAACAACAACTGTTAAATATTTTATGGGGTTTCCATAATAAAAATATTCTGCATCTGCCTTAAAATTGTTTTTTAAGGGCTCATAATCAATCAGACTCAGGTAGCTGTGAGCTCAGAGACTGCCATCAGTGGCAGAACACCTTATAGATGTACTGGGTTTCATAATAGACCTCTAAATGCATGAACAATGCATTAACTTGTTTAAATATTCATACCTGTCCCCTACAAAAAAAATTCAATACATTTAATTTGAAGGGATAGTGAAATTTATGAACTCCACCCCAACCTCAAGCAACAGGTCATTACCATGTCCTCCCTCCTAAAGTAACGTTAGCAGCTCCATGCTATGATTCTCCAAGATGTATTAGCCAGATGTAAGTTAATTATTGGCTTGGAGAAAATGTATTATATGCTATAAAGCTTAGCATGAAGTGTAGCTTGGAGAAGAGAAAAATGAAAGAAAAAAGAAAGACAAGATAGAATAAGCAAAATGTTAAGCCTTGGGCATTGAATTTACATTTATGAGATTCTCTATGATTTACTGCTCCAGCTTGTTTTCCTAGAAATGCCTTGGGTTTGTTTCAGACAAAATACACTATAATGCTTACAACATTAATTTGTTTAAGGTCCCTGTTACTCTGTGAGTATTCAAGTACAAAAGTGAGTGCCCCACAGCAAAACTCAAGTCACAGAGTTTAGGTACATCCTTAGATACATCCCAAGGCAGTTAGAAAACACATATGTGTACAATCCCTTACCCATCCCCATTCATCAAAATCTGCCCTAAATCACCATCATAACCAGAACTTCCTGGTTTTCTCACAGTACCTGGATTTCTAATCAGGATTGTGCCACGCCCTTGCAAGAAGGAGGAAGCCCTGGCAGTTTTAGCCCTGGACACTCAATACTGGAGTAGCCACATGGTCCCCAGCTGGTGGCTCTGGGGCAGAAAGTTCTGAACAACATTGATCATTTCTTCCTGGCTTTTTGCCACCTCTGATGTCAGTAAGGGGGTGTTAATAAGACTACTTATAAATCAGAATTAAAGGTAATGAATCAGTAGCTGACTGAAACTGAGACCTCCTGCCTGCCAACACAGCAGTCCTTCCCACCTTTCACCACTTCAGTATTCCCTGGTAATTAGGAACTGCTGGTGAATGTTTACTCCTGTGGTCCTTATTAGTATGATATAGGGGAATAATTCCACTACTCCTGTGCTATTTATAACTTCAGAAGTCCTGTCTGCTTGTCTCAGTGCCAACTCATGACCCATAAGAGGCAGAAATTTTTAATGTAATTTTTTAATGTAATTTCTTGTCAAGTTACATACATGTTTTAAGTTGACAGGAAAGTGCTGACTTAAAGAGAATGACTGCAAAGCATTCTATAAACAAATATCAAATAAACAAGAATCATTTTCATATTGTTTTAAATTTTAAAGGGAGGGGATCTAACCAGAGAGTAGAAATTCCAAATGGCAATTAAATACAAAAAAATAATCAGCAAAGATAAGCATTACTTTCTGTAACATTCCCATCAACTTCACTGAGTTACATTTTGGTACGACTTGGTTTTGACCAGTTCTCATGAATGCATAAGAAAACTGGGTCTAGAATTTGAAAAAAAATATTTGTATAAACAGAACAAAAAAAAGTATTTTATTCAAGTGAATGGAGAGGGACACTCTAGTTTCAGAAACCAGCATGTGAACACAGAAACTAAATGGAAAGCACTTTGAAAAAGGATGACAGTGACTATTAGAAGTTGGATAACTCTCTCCTAAGACAGCTATTTTTAAAAGATCTTGAAGTGGCAAAGCACTACTTATAGTCCCAAAAGATTTTTTCCCATGAGTAATACTTCTAAACTGTGAATTGATGTTGCTAGAGTTAAATCATAAGGATAACAATTTTGAAAGTGGTATCATGGGAACTACATACGTAAATCCTGTTGTTTGCTTATAGGATTTGTGAACAGAAGTCTCCATACACTACGTCACAGATTGAGACCTGAGAGAATTAAAACAGGCAGAATTTTTCTTTTTCAAACCTTTTTATTTTTATTGCTTTTCTTTCTCCTCAGTGTTCTAGAGGACATCATCTTCACAGCTAGAGGGAACTGGATTGTTACAAGGTCCCTGTCAGCTGCAGTTTGTAGATTGCAGGAAACCATAGTTTTTCTGGAGCTCTGTTGATTCAATAAAGAAAAAAGGAAGAATCCATGACTATCAATTACCAAGTTAAAAAAGACAATCTAGAACAAGGTGAAAGAAGCATGAGAAAAAGGATTGATTTGGATCTCAACCTGAGTCCTTGGTGGAGCAAAGGTGTCTTCCCTCCTCTGGAGCACAATGACAGAAGGAGGATGGAAGGGATGTGGAAAGGGTTCCTTCCAAGAAATGCCCAAGCACCAAATGTGCGCAGATGGGTAGGGATGGCTTCAGCCACACCTGGTTGAAAAAATATGCCTGTTCACAGTCTTGTCAAAAAATACAAACCACTGGGTAATTATTTAGAAATACTTCAGTGACCTACGTGGTTTTAAAGAAAATATAAGACATCCATTATTAGGCCTTAGTGCCTTACATTTGAAAAATATTTTATAAATCAAGAGTTGAAGGAAAAGGTAGAATTGGCCCATCTGCCAAAGGCCAGAGCAAAGTCAACATACCATTTACTTTCTCAAAATGAGTTTAAGGGACCCCTATAGTTCTATGCTAGCCTTTTCCAAAAAGATGAGCCTCAAGAGCATTCAAATGGAAAATAATCACCTTAAAAATAAATACTCTGACAGAGGAAAAGGAGAGGTTTCTTGATAGGGTGAAATATATAAAACCCCCAGCTCATATTACAGAAATAAATGTCTGCAGAGAGTTAGAAAGAGAGGCAGCATATTTTTACAACACCACATCCAGGAAATTGAACCACATGTTAGCTTGATATAGTTGATGATATATTCTAAGCAGAAAGAGACCTGTATCTTTTAAAATATAAGGCAATCTAAACATCATAAACCCCTTTGAAATGTAATTTAATATTTCTTCAGTAATTCCAGGGGAAATAAAAGATTTATTTTAAATTCTCTTTCTAAATACCATCTAGCTGTTTCCATGATAGTTACTTAAAGGGGAAAGAGGCAGAAATAATGCTGAAATACTTCTGAGCAGTTTTTATTCTTGAATGCTGTCCAGCCTTTGGGCAATTTGCCCTTGCTCTTGTCCTCATGTACTTATTTACATGAAAGAAAAATATCACTGCTCCAAACTAGAAACATCTTACGTCAGTTGAGGGTCTCTAAAAAGGACTGTTTCCCAAGGTCTCAGGTTGACAAAGGATCCCAGACAGCAAAAACCAGTCCAGACTACAAAATGCAGCAGAAGCAAATAAATTAATGGTATGGGGTTAAATGCTAATGGCACCATTTTCATTATTGTCTTTTCATGTATATATATATATAAATTCATGCATATATCTATATCTATAAATATGTATACATGTATATATACATATATAAATATGTATACATATTTCAGGAAACTTTTTATGTTAGACCCACAACTTGAAAGGGGCATTAAGCGTGTTTGGCAGATTCTTCATCTGCACAGTGTCATTTATTTAATTAGTCATATTTTGAGGGATGATTGTTGCTTTTAGTCTGTTTTTATTGACTGTATTTTCAAATAATTTTCATGGGCACGTCTCTAAAGTTTTTATAAAAATAGATCAAGCATATAAATAATAGATCTTTCACTTGATTCCAAACAGTAACACATTACCCACCAGGGTCTGTCTTGTTTTATTTTAGAACTTACAAGAAATCTGCTAGGAAACTAACTTTCCAGAAAGCTGTGAAAGTATAGATGCACAAGTGAGCAGCACTCTGATGTGATTCTACGCAAGGATGCACTTCTAGGCTCTGACACAGACTCACAACCCTTGCTATGCTATGGACCTGTCACAGCATTTAACTGCACACAATAGCAGAAGAGGGAAAACAGTGACAAAGAAATCAGAGTTTCAGAAGCAAGCTGTAGCTGCATGAATGCTTTCTAGCAATAGAAAATATAGATTGCACAAGCTGAAAACCTCTGAAGTAATTTCTAAATGGTGTCCAGATATTTAAAACTGGACTGGAGACCTAATACTAGTCCAGTCAGCAGTTTTCAAGATCCACACTTAGAAAACCGTTTTCAGCCAGTTACAAGAATAAACACCTGCAGGACTAAATTAAATTTTTAAAAGTATACATGTAAGATGACCTCCTTTTATTTAAGTTTCCAACTTATATATAGCTTAAATAATTGAGGGTCTGCATTCTTTTTGTACTTTTTCTCTTTTTTCTTTTTCCCCCCTGCATTATTTACTAGTATTTCAAAAGAAAGGAAAATAAAATATGAGATGAACTCTAGAATGCATGGTAAATATCATAATATTAATTCCAGTTTAGAAGCTAATGGCTTTGCTGTCACAAACAACACTGACTAATTATGCCCCATAACTGACAAGACTATGCAGAGCCACAATACAAAAATTATTATAAAGCAGTCCATGAACCTTGTTAAATATAATAGCTCAAACAAAATTGATGCCCACAAATATCTATTTGAAATTTACCCAAACATTTTTATTTTTCACATAATCACTGGCTATATAATTAATATAAGATTTATTTTTAGATTTCAGATATTGCCTAGTGCCTTCTTGATCAGAAAACCACAGGAACAGTCCTTTTCACACAATATTTTGACATGATTTCATTTTTCAGTCTGGCAGATAATAGGAATCTGAAAGTGGAAAATATAAAGAAGTTAGTATTATCTGTCTTCAAAATAAGGTGTGATTCAAGTTATTTCCTGTGTTTCTGAACCTGTTTGCTCTCTACATCCCTGTCTTGGCATCTAGTGAACAGAAACTCCTTTTTCAAATTTTCTTTTGCCCATTTACGAGGTTAGAAAATTGTATCTGGAATATATATCTATCACTTAAAGCTATGGTGGCACAGCTTTTTGTACAGCTATATATTCTACAGATGCACAAGGAACCCAGGGCCATAGGTACACACAAAAGCTCTGCTTTAAAACTACTCATAAAAAGAAAGGACTGGCAAATGCCAAGAAGTGTTTGCCATGGCTGGTTAACAACACCAGGGCCCAGTGTTCCATGATTTGCTGCCAATATCCTAGGGAGGCAAAGCTCCACTTTCCATTCCCTGAATCAGCAAGCTACATATTACTTTCAGAAACAGGAGAGGCAAGAGTCTGTAGGTTTGATGGAGTAAGCATATAAATAGAAGAAAAGTCACCTTGAAAAAGTCAGTGGAAGAACTCATGTTCTTACAGCAAAACAAGCTGCAGACATTTTTTTTAAAAACACATCATGCTCAAAGTGTGTATGGTCTTGTGGATAGTGCTTCACTACTTGAAATAAAAGTCAGTACAAGACAGTTTAAGGATAGCAACCATTCTGTCAGCATGGGATGCAGGCAGTGTTACTGTACACAGAACATAGAAGAAACAAGAGGCTTTTTTATACAACCATTTTCCCAATGATTTGCCATGGTGAACCATCACAGATGCAATTCCTGCTCTTGTGGCTAAACAGAAGCATCTCACTCCTGAAATTTTCGAAAACAGTGCAAAAGTGAAATATGATTTGGAGCTCAAATATTCTTATAAAAGAAAAAAAATCCAGACAGGTGGTCCACTCAAAAACAATCCTTATCTTTCATGGTGAGGGGAAGGGTTCAGCAGATGAGTGGTGGGGGTATTCCCTTTCCTCAACAAACTGCCAAGCGTAGGAAGCATGTGTTCCCCCATGGCTTGTTACAACTACACTATCAGAGAAGCACTCCTCAAGTCAGTCTAACAAAACACCCCCTTTGTAGAGTTTTGTTTTGTTTTTTTTTTTTTTTTTTTCCTCCAAGGTTTTAAATCTGTTTATTTTGTTCCAGGCTGCAACATCATCTGCCATTACATTTGGGAAACTACTCCATGGTCTTATGGATCTCATCTTCAGGCATCCATTCGTACTATGGCATTAGTGCAAACATTCAATAGTAAATTCCTATCAGATTTGAGATTAGGAAAGAAAACAGCTTATGGTTCTATATCCCTTTCATAATTGTATTTACCTCAATAATCCCCTCACAAAGCAACAGAAGATGGAGCTCTCAAAGAAAGAGTATTTTCATTAAAGTCTCTGTAAATGTTCCAGCAATATACAAAATCACAGATATACACTATACAAAATTACAGTCTTTCTATTTAATTTCACATTGGAAAACAAGTTAAGCATGCACAGATGCATTTACAGGTGACTAAATATCCCTGGACATAGGAAGAGAATGTAGAATCTGAACACACCTCAAAACCACCTGGATTTCAGCCACTCAGTGGGTGAGGTATTGTGTAGAGCTGCTTCAATTAAACCCTAAGTCACACAGTGATGACTTTTTCCAGGTGCAGCATGTCTGAGTGTGTCTCACACTTTTGCAGGTGACATTGCAGCCCAGCACCCTGTGCTTAAAATAGACAACCTGATGTACTGTGCCTGCTCCAGTTCATTCCTCTCTCACTTTGGGATTGAAGCCATTCCAGGTAGACAGATCATCTGTGAAGTCTAACACATTTGTTAAGTGTGGACATCTCTCAGGAGAGTCTAGACTTTAATCATTAGATGCTATCAGCAGTCTTCTAGGGCTGCTGCTGCATTTCAACAAGCACAGCTTCAGCTGCAACCTTGAAAGGGCATGAGGTGGAATATTGAGGTCCAAAGGAAGGCCTCTTTCCAAAAATGGGTGAAGTTTGACCTTGATGATAACTTTCATCCAGCTGGAACTTTATCAGCTTGCAGTTTGGATGGTACAGGACCACTCTCTTCACTCATATTTTGTTCTCACCCAGCTGACAGTGACACTAATTCCAAGAGAATTGTTGTAAGATGTAGCTATTAATACACTGTATATTTAAATACTGGTTTGTATCCAAGAGCAGCTTTTGACCTCTCTTTGACAGACACCTCCTGGCATGCATTGCTATACTACAAGAGACACGAACTGCACATATTAATGCATGCACATTTCCTTATCAATAAAAGCTAACACAAATTGAGCTAAATAAAAACACTGACTTCACAGTGAGGTAGAGAGGTCATTATTAATTAGGGTATGCAAATTAATATTAGGCCTAAATGATGCATAAATTTGTCCTTTAATATTTGAATAAATTAAAAATTAATTGTACAAATGTACTACATAAAATAAGGTCATTTTTTACAAAGAAAGAAAGAAGAAAAGTTTCCTGTTTAAAAAAAAAATCATACAAATGGTTTGTTGTATACAAGGGAAGTTCTTTGCTTTCATTTGTTGCACTGACAAACTGAGAAGGTTTTTTGCGGAAATACCAATTACTGTTTCATTTGGTGACATCTTATTTAGCAACACCTGGTATGCAGCATGCAGGAAGTAAGCATTTTGTTTATAAAAAATCATGACTCCATTTCACAACACTAATGTGGGATGTGTACAAGGGGTTATCATTTGAGATGCAGCATCCCCCGTATTTCCATATACAGAAGATCTGAGACTGGCAAAAGGCAAGAGAATCACTCAGGGTAAGAGGGGAGGTTATGGTAGAGGTGTAATATGAATTTGGAAGCTACTGTTTAGTGGTATATTCCTATTATTTTTTCCACACAATAAATAATGTAAATAGCTTTTGGACATTTAGCCATGTCCCGGACAAGCCACAAATTCCAAGGAAATTCTGAAACTTCTTTCTTTTTTTTATTTTGAAAGGGTACGTATTGTAAGTCTTTGAACACTAGAGATTTAAAGTAATGAAGAAAGTTTTTCTAAGAGACATTCTTGCAGAGAGAGGCAGAATTTTATTTAAAAGTTTCTTCCTCTAGGAGACACTCTTCAAATTCTTTTATTTGCTCAACATTTTTGTCCTTATATGAGTAAGTAATACATTAAAATAAACTCTTTATTATCTCAAAGTTCCTCATAGAGTTTCCTCTCTTTCCAGTTCAACAATTACAGATTTCTTAATTTGCATGAAAATACACATTACCAGTGGAAAGATGTGGAGAGAGAATTATGATGGAGAGAGAAGACCTACCTGCCTGCCTACTTCCACACCTGCTAACACTGTGGTCCTGACCTGGCTTCAGGGCCCAGTCTTAAATATTAGAAGCAGATTTGCTGAATTAATAGGATGCTTTGACTTTGTTAATAATCTGCCTTAGGTAGGCTTCACTAAGGACAAGTCACTTGCCCTAAATCATGACCTGGACCATATGTACAGGGACCTTCCACTGCATGTTTTTCTCAGAGTGAGCACTCTATGTGAAGATTATATATTCAACCAATAGTTAAAAATGGCAGATTTATTTTTGTACCCAAGCTAAGGGTGCCAATAACTAATTATGTCTGACTTTGATGGAGAGGTACTCGATAAAATGTATTAAGAGATATCTTCTGAGAATGCCAAGTGCAGAACTATTCAAAGCCTGTGCTGATGTTGCAACACAAAACGATGTGATAGCAGAATGAGTCGCAGCCAAGTCTGTAGAGGGAGTACTGTGAGTAAACCACAGGAAACTGAAATCACACCATATTCATAAGATGTGCTAGCTGTTAAATAAAGGCATCATACCCAACAGCTCCCATCTGGACATCTGAATCCTAGGCATTAAAGGTTCAAATTGCACATATTTACCTAGGATTGTCATAGAGTTTGTCTTCAATAAAAATAACCAATAGTTTGAAATAAGAAGAGTTTCATCTACAGCTGTAGTTAAGACTGCTTACGTTTGAAAAAATAGTTGTGTTCTATTTTCATTACCAGTCAGTTTGCTTTTCTCTTTCTTATTTCTTCCAACTCACGCCTTCTTTGCTCCACTTCCCTGAACATTCCCTTCATCAGTGTTGCTCCTTCTTGTCTTCTTGCACTTAAAGGGATGATGTTGTAGAGACTTTATTGGTTATCCCTTTCCCCACAGCATTCCCTTTAGGCTGTCTTTGTTTTGCTTCCTCCTCTGTAAATAGGGCTGAAACAAACTAGAAATATTTCTATTAGTCATGTGTGGGTTTCTATATAGTTCTTTGCAATCCAGAGCTCAGATGTAGCTGGAAGCACTGACTAAAGAGCCATCTGACCCTGTAGGTTATCAAAACATTAGACATTAAAATCTTAAAAACAAAAATAATAATCAGTGCCATGGATGTAAGACATTAATTATTAAGAGTAATATGAATAGGAAAAGAAATCATTGTTCCTCGTTTCTTCTGAATTCCATAGAGTGTGACCCTAACTGGAACAGCAAAATGTGTTCTGTCCCTAGGTATTTCTCTGTCTCACAGCTAATTTGAGAAGCTGGGAGACTGTAGGTTCCAGCTCCCCTTCCTGGTTTAGTCACCAACACTGTATTTGTTGCAGCTCATTGACTTTCTTGCCTAGTGTATTTAAACCCAGGCAAAGCAAAGATGTTTCATGCACAGGCACTAAGGGAAAAGCACAGAAAATCTGGAGCAGCCAAAGTGCTGTATCCTGCATTCCCTGAGAAGGGGAGCCAGTATTTACTAGCTGCAATTGCTCAGAATGTGGGGGAAAAGGTCTCAGCCCCCAGAGCCGGGGTACCTTTTGTCCAGCTGCTGGATCTCAGTCCTCTACAAACACCTCACAGAGCTGCTCTGGTGCAGTAATAGCTCTCTTATCTTCTGCACTTTTGTGCAGATCTAGTTTTTCCATGTCTTGCAAATCAGTTAATTCAAATGCAATTGCTATGTCTCTCTAGAGTATTGAATTATGTTAATAAGAACATATTCTTGTTTTTCTAGTACTTTATTCAGGATATAAACTGGAAATTCAAATCTTCCTCCTGACTTGTTTTATTTATCAGTGAGGTCATTTTAGTCATTGCAAATTTTATACTGTAAGCTATAATAATATTTTAACTTCTTTTAAAGCTTCCCAATGAAATGGAATTCACCTATAAGGACAAAACTGAAAAAGAAAGTGCAGATTACATTGGTGATCTCTAGTAATCATAAAAAGTCTCAGCTAGAATCAGTGGGAAGTCAACTTCAGGACTGTAAAAAATTAAGTACATTGGTGTAACAGCATATTGATTTCCCACAGTATGTAGTAATGTATATTGATATCAAATAATGAAATTCATGCTTGTAACAAGAGTTAACTTCCTTGATATATTCAAAAAGATTGTTCTAAAGAGTGAAATAATGATAACTGCATACTAAGGTGGAAAAATGTCATACTTCTATTTGATGCTTTTTAAAATCCCTTTAATGAATATTTTGCTAATGTATTCAATTTGACAAAAAATTCAAAGCTAATTATGGTAAAGTTATTGCTGAGTATCAGAATGTAAAAACAGAGAACCACACAAACTATTCCTACAGATATATTCAGAACTTAGCGCCAGAATAATTACATTGACTTCTAGTTCTATGATTCTGGTTCTCTTGTGGGAGATGTTAGGATTCATTTTCAGCAGACCTTTCTGAGATAAATATCTAAGAATATGAATTGGTTACAAACCATAACCTGTTGCTCCTTAGTGACTGAACAAATCTGCTTACAGTGCAAAACCTCCTTCACCCCAACTCAGCAATTCTCATTTCAGTCTCTGTGGTTTTTTGTCTGAATAGCAGATTTGTTCATCAAACATCTCTAAATACATGTTTTGCCATAATACCTGCTGAGGTTACTTTTCCAGGTCAAAGTAGTTCTCAAATTTTTATGACAAGAAGTAAACTAAATGCAAATTTTAAAGTTCTAAGATCTGTAGAAAAAGATGTGCAGGTCCTTAGGACAAGCTTCCCTGAAAATATGAAATTTATGAGAGCTGACTTGTGGCATGCACTAATACATGTGCAGAGACTTTGGCACACGGGAACACACGGATTGGTCTGAGTGTCGCAGAGCAAAAGATCACAAGGCCACTTTTGTCAGAGAAAGGTGCTGACAAGAAGGCTACATTCACTCATCCTTCCCAGAGGCTTTGTTAAACATGGGATGTGGAGACCCTGGGGGGCAGCCCCTGGGTTGGGGAAACACAAGATGCTTCCCGCAAAAACTCGATAAAAGCCCATTGGCTCCTTCCCTTGTTCCTGCGTTGGTTCCTGTGTCCCTGAGCCACTCCCTCCTATTCCCTGATAGGCCCTCATCTTTGTGCTGCCCCAAGACCAGGGGCACCCTGGACCCTTGGAGAGAGAGAAACCTGGACCCTCCATGTGTCTGAGATGCTCAGAATCTGGGGACTCTGAGCATCTCACCATGAGGCTGATTTAAACATCTCTGCATACCATGCAAAGGCCCTTTCTGCTTCTTTATCCTGGACTTTAGTAGCAGTAATTCAGGCTGCAACAATGGGATGTCTCCTTGCTGAGCTTCATCCAAATATAAAACTAAAGCCCCGTTTCCAAATCTCCATGTGTGATGGCAGTCCTAGTTACTCCTGTTATATTTTTGCTCCCTATAAACAGAGGACTTCATGCATATCAGGACAAACTAGAACTTTAAATATTAATCTCTCATTATTTTGTTCATTTCTGACATCCCAGCATGCTGTGGAAAACCTCATTGGTAGAGGCAGAAGAAAACAGCAAACAAAGCTATCTATAATATTTTCCTCTGAAATATACAGCCAACATTATATGTGGGAACAGTTATTTATGCTAGTCATAAAGAGCAAAGGGACAATAGCCATTTTATCCTTGACTCTCACAGACACCCGAAATTCATAGACAAAAAACACACAAGAGGAACGAGGCTCAGACATCAAAGCATGCAAATTAATTCCAGTTAATACCCACATTCTTTTTCAAATAGGTTGATAATCCTATCTGTTTGCCAAGCATAAGTAGTGAAGTTTGCATGCTGTATATATGTTGCCATTGGGACCTTGGGCATACAGAATTTGAGAAACAGAGAAAATAAATCAAGAACTTGCAACACAAACTCATAGCACATCCCCTACTGAGACACTGCTGCTGCACTGTCACTGAAAGTCTGCTATTCCAGTTGGCATTAAGCAGGATTCAGAATGTAAAGATACCAAATTCATCAATGCATGGCCATGAGAAACTGCTGTAGAGTGAAGCCATTTGAATGCCTAGTTAGAAAATAAGGCTGTCACAGTAAACACAATAAGACTTTTGAGATTCTTTGCCATGAACTAGCCTCCAGGTCTTTACCAGCAGTAATGAATCAGGCATCCAGATAAGGTATGGTGTTCTTCAATTCGGAGTGGGGTACCAAGGCACAGGAAGCTTTAAACCTTCCTCCTTCATTAATAGTGAAGGTATTCATTGTGACTTTAATTTAATTTTAATGAATTTTAAATTAATTGTGACTTTAATTATAAGCTGTGACTTTAATTTACAAACTACCCCGATTTCACAGAGTTCTAGCTCTCCTTTGCTTATTATGTCTAAACCTTCAGCTATACTAATCTATCTGGAGAAGCCTTGCAATAAAAAGATTGTTCCACCACCTCTTTCATTGTATCATTTAGGTATGACTTGACCAAAACCCAATTGTGATTGAGTGAAAAGAACAGGGGAGAGAAAATGAAAGAAGACACTAGTTGCTATATCAGTGCTAAGAAACCTTAGCTCATTTGTATTCCCCACCCTCAACAGACAGTTTTGGAGACTGATAACATAATTTTCCAAAAAGAAGATGGCAGATACAGAAAATCATCATTCCTTGAATCACAAAGGATACAACAGTATCCAGGATCTTGCAAAGAAATTCTAATGCTGTAGTTTCAGAAGAAAACTCTAAAGCTGCTCTGTGACGTGAGTCTAAGGAAACAAAAATATCTTCAATTATGACTGAGACTGGGCAGTGACAGAAATCATAGCTGTGACTACCAAAAAGTATTACAGGGAGGATGCTGCACTAATGGGTGCTCACTGTCCACAAACTCAAGTTCAGAGTGGAGTTTACCCACAGACAAGCTTACATGTAAAATGAGATCTGATTACTATATTTCTAAAACCTGTCAGTTTGTCTGTATACTATAGATAGGAAGTGTTTCACTCACTCCTTGCACAAGAGTGTTAGGAGTGTGCCAGACTTTGATTTGCAGGAATTATCCGAAGAATAAGTCAACAATGATATCACAGTTAGTCTTTGACCTCACACATGGAAAAGCCTCAACAGAAACAAACCGCAAAACAAAATAAGTGAGTTTTAAGGTGGGAGTGCCCAGGAATTATTATCCATAACCTGAAAATTCTTAGTTCTACATGTGGGCAGTCAGTGCATCAAATTAATCTCAACGATGATGTTCTTGTATTCTCTTCACCTTACCTGGGCACTTCATTGCTAGTCACACTTCCCTGTTCAGCCTTGCCTGAAGTAGAAGGGAACAAGATTTGTGTTTCCCTTGGAGCTTGTACCATCTCTAGCAGAGATCTTGCATCAGACATCAGCTTTGGTTCACTGGCTTAATATTTAGGAGGCAATTTCTTCTTCTCCCACAACTACAAGTGCAGTTTCACACCAGTCACAGCTCTAAACCATCCCCTCCAAGGAGTCTGGGAGCAACCAGCCAGGCCAGTTTGGAAAGAAATCCTAATCCATTATTTGTTAACAGGAAGGAAACCAAAGCCTGCATACCAAAACTTTATTTCAGAAGACCAAACATCAGCAGTTTTAGTGATCTTTAATTTCCCATTTGGTTCAAGAAAAAAAAAAAAAAATACTATCCAAAACAATTATTGCCCAGAACAAAGCTCTCAAAGGGCTCTGAAACAGCCTTGCTGATGAACCATTCTCAATAGTCTGTCCTCCTTTTCTTTATGACTTTCCTGCACAGTCATTTTCAATTAAATTAAACGTTCCTACTTAGGTTTTTTTTAACTGTAATTTTGTATGAGAAATACCAGAACAAATTCTTAAAGAGACTCTGAAAGTCTTACTCTTCATCTGAGTCACCATTCTTCTTCAGGGACACCCTGAGCTGCATTCTCAGGAGCTGGCTGCAGGCATCCATGCTCCCTCCCCTCCTTCCTGACTGAGGTTCTGTGCTATTCCAGTTTTGCAGTACTTGTGGGGGCGCTGGTTACAGGCCTTTCTGAGTCCTTTAATGCCATTTGCAGAAGACCGACACAGACCTTGTAGAGTACAGGAAAATGTCAGGGAAATGTAACATACTTATATTCAAGGTCCCGTGTTGCTTATAGAGCCTCAGCAAATATTTTATTGTTTACTGCTTTAAGGCCCACTGATACATTTAAACTGTGGTCCCTTGGGCAGATGAGGCAATGAAGCCTGATTTCCTACAGCATCAGTCCTTCTTTAAATTCACTGGTACCCTCCAGCTGTGAAGGCACAATGGGATCCCATGGTCTTTGTTTCTCTCTTGTTGCATGAACTTTATAAAAAGGGGTTATTTTTGAGACAGCTGCTGCACAAATTTGGGTACAACTGGCTAATGGATTTATAAGTTTGGGGGTAGAGGCTTGGTATATAGATGGATAACATGAGACAGATTTTATCTCCTTAGAACAGAGATTAAAATAGTTCTTCGGATATCCTACCTAGGGCAACCAAAGGGTGAAGAAGCTAAGCTGTTACCCAGTGCACCATTCAGTGCCAGAGATGAAACACAGTAAAAGAAAATATCCCAGGCTGAAAAGAAAAAATAGACAGGACCAAGCCACACTTGCTAAGAGAATATGTCAATTCTCAAACTGAGGATGAATCATAAGTTTTATTGCTTACTGTCAATAGATGAAGCCGGGAAATTGGGTGTTCAGTGGAGCAAAGCAGAACCTCTGTAATCAGAGTGCATAATCTAAAACACATCACTGCAAAGTGGGGAGGGAGGAGTGACTAACCCAAGAAGATGGACATTGTTCATTTCAGCTGTCAGGGTGAGTAAGTAAAAATAAAATAAGCTTTTAGATTCATAACAAGTTCTTTCAAGTTTCTGACTAAAGGAAGCAGCATTTTCTTACCTGCATTCTGCCTTTTCAGGGCCTTGCCTCAATTTTACTCGCATGAGCAGGCTGAAGAAGAATTTCAAATTCTTTGGGCAGTTTTGTATATTTTTCTTTCATAAGCATTGCCCATCAATTTTTTTCAGAGAAAAGCTGAAGGGTCGTTACATTGCTCCTTGAGTAAGCATTTACTGACTGCTAATTTGGTAATGCATTACTGCTATAAATGATTGCTTGCAAGGCAGTGGAGAGATGGGTCTGAAATGTCTGCCTATTCCTGTAGCCTTCACATCCTGTATGCTCATACAGGATTATTATTCTTTGTCAGGAAGGTCAGAAAGCATCAAATCGTGATTAATGGTAAGTTGCAGGGGTTTCTGATAACTGAGCTCCAGGGATTGTGGTTGAAACCTGGCTATTAATACCTCCTTTGCCCTTCCTGTAATTTGCTGTGACTGCAGATGACTGTTGAAGAATTGCTGGCTTTTCATCTTGCAAGGACAATCACACCCATCTCTGTCCTCAACAGGGTCAACATTTGTAGACCTTTCGTATTGCCACTTGGGCACTAATGAGAAAGCATCAGTGGGTCAGGAACAGCATCCACATTCCTTTCCCTGCTCACAGCTCATGGTAGGAACTGCCTTCTGAAACAAGCTCACAAACAGCAGGCTGGAGCATGTAAAAGGGTAAGATAAAACATTCCGTGTCAAAGGAGTACAAAAAGTACAAAGGCTGTTACTTAGTGAAAGCTGTGCAGGAAGTTTTTTCTGTGCTCAGGTCATTTTAATCCCATTCTTAGAGACCTCATCCAAGGCTTCCTATTTGAAGGGGAAAAAAGCCAACAAAAACATGTAAAAAAAACCCCACAAAAACACACTACCAAAAAATCCCTTTTATAAACTCTAAGCTTAGTGAATACACATCTTGCTCAAATGTCACTTTGTCAAAACAGGGTCAGGAAAAGTCTGGCAGGTGAACCTGTAGAAGAATCCGTGTGGATGCTCATCTTGCTAGGATAGGAAGGAAACAAAATCATATTTTCTGTCTTTGGGAAATGTTTCCAGTGATTCTGAACCCTTGCTCTTTACACTAGAGCACTGACTCTTTGCTGCTTCCAAACCACGGGTAGGGTTTCAGGGTAGGACTGCATGGCAAAGTCAGTTAATCTCTCTGTCCTCGCTGGTCAGAATGTCCATGCTAGCAATAGAGAGAGTCTCACAGGTTGTGCTGTGTGTGTGTGTAACAAATTCTCCAAGATACAGTCAGGGGAGAAATGGTGGCTAGACATTAGGGAGATATCTTGCATGGATATTCAAAGATGCTTTGGTGTCTAATCTGTTCATTATGGTGTAATTTAGATACAGAAGTGCTCTGAAATTCTTTCATGACTATGTCATTTTTCAGATACCGAAATATGTTATAAAATTTAGCTCTGACAGGCTACTTGAGCAAAAGACGTTTCAGCTATGTGTTTATATGATTGTGCCTCTAGTTAATTACTCTCTATTTCCACAGTAAATTGAAATAATAAATTCATAGTGCAAGCAAAACTGTGTGCTTGCATAATCCATGATGTATCTGATTTTTAAATAGGAAATGCAGAGAAGCAAGTGTATGGAAATCTAAGTATTTGAAAATTGCTTATTTCTTATTTTTAAATTTTTTTTAGGATGTCTCTTCCTGTGCCCTCCAAACTGTGTCACAAATGCTCTCCTGGAAAACCACTATATCCTCACATAAATAGTCCTTACGGAAGG
This sequence comes from Taeniopygia guttata, assembly GCF_048771995.1. Lineage (NCBI taxonomy): Eukaryota > Metazoa > Chordata > Aves > Passeriformes > Estrildidae > Taeniopygia > Taeniopygia guttata. The sequence goes on along the minus strand of NC_133027.1, from coordinate 66,359,690 downwards.
ATGCTGTAAGCAGTATCAAATTAGCTGCCATAGAATTTGACCACTTAAGGCTTTTGCTGTCAATGTCACACCCCATGCTGAGTCACTGCTAAGTGATTGAGGTGATAAAGGCAAATGCATTGACTAAGTCATTTATTTACATCTTGCTGCCACGAGTCTAAGAAACTGCTAAATGTATTAAATAATCAATCCACTCAGCAACTGATGGCGAAGTAGTAGAAATGAAGTCCTACTAGGTTTTTATTATTGCTGTCAGAGAGGCTCTTTGGATGCTCTGAACGTGTGCAAAAGGATAAAAATTCAACAATTACAGCCCATGTTTAGAAAAGCCTGCATGACTTTTGAAAGAAAAGACATAGTATAAAGAAACTGGAAAGATAATAATATATGATTGCTTGTTAGGGGCTGCAGATCCTGTAAGACCACTGTACAGGTTTGAAAGCTGTGGACTATAGTATGTGTCTGGATTGCAGTATGTGTCTGGCTGTTTAATACTTAATGTATTAATGATACAGAATTGTCTGTAGGTTACAAATTATGTGGATATGTGGACCACATAATTCTATATTATTTTTTACAATCATGTCATTATGCAATATACAGAATTCTAAAATATCAAAAAAAAAAAAAAAAGTAGTTCGTTAGGGAGAAGGCAATGCAAGCCACTCACCAGAGTGTCTAAAGGCCAAAGAATGAAAGCATTTCATGTCCCATGGAGGTTTTTTATATGCATATTTCAATGCTGTGACTCTAGTAAACTTCACCAGAGGTAAGAACATTGAGATCATAAATGCTAGTTACAACCACCATCATTTAACTTTTATGTTAGCTATACTTGTATGGTGTAGAACTTAGGTCAATGTCACATCCAGAATTATTCTCTATGTTAATTCTGAACTGGACCCTGTAAAAGTGAGGATAATGATGTTTTGGGAATAACAATGCAACATGTGTCTGATTTTCTGCCTACTCATATCCAGAGGATCAAATTGTGAAGATTCATTCTTGTGCCTCTGTTCCACTTACACATGGGCATATACAGTCATATAAAATAATAGAGAATATCTGCTCAGTGTCCTCTGAACAGTGGGCCTAATTGATATCACACAATGACATCAAAACTATATTTTAGAGAGGTCACAGCAAAACTTCCATAGATGAAAAAGGGCACAGGTTTCACTTCTACAGTTTAGTCTGCTTTCTCCTCTTTCATGGTAAGAATGAGTGTAACGAAACCCACTCTGAAAAAAAGAGTTTTAAAGGTTGGGCTGATATTTTGCTTTGCAATAGTATTTATGAAATTAACATTATCATAAACAGCCTGGTTAAAAGGAAAATTTATTGTTATACATAGAGCTGATAAATAATATCAGAAGACAAAGAAACAATTTTTCAAGTATTTAATTTAATTGCTTTTATTTGTGAGAAAATTAGTGCATTCTCTTTAAAGTATGTCATTTGAAAGTAGAAGCAACACTGCTGTTTCTAATAAAGTGCAGGTGGTAGAATGAAAACATCAGCAAAACAGCACTTCTACAGTAAATGTAAAGGATTTGCCAAAAGCATGCATATTTTATCCTATGATTTAAACAAGAAAAATATCAAAACAAGAGTATTACAGAGACTTGCATAAAGGCTAAAAATAACTTGATACAGGAAATATTAAACCTCTAGTTCAGAAGGAATTGTAAAATAAATCATACCACTCTAGGAAGGCCTGTAAAAGAGAGAAGCAACCAGTTAGAAATGTAAGAGGACATAAAAGAAAGCAAATAAACTGAAAATATAGGTCATAATTTTAAAAATATAAAGAAGTTGGGATGAATGATTAATAAAATTAAACTGAATAGCAAACACAATAATAAAAGGATACCAAGAGGAGGAGAGGGACTGTTTGGGTCTCTACAGCATGAACAGCTCAGCAGGAATGGTCTAGAGAGGTAGTGTTAACTGGAGATATATTCCTGTACTAGTTTTGTTTACAAAGTTAGTTTCACAAAATTCTTTCATAGAGGACAAGGATGAAATTTTTCTTCACATGGTATTAGCTCCTCCTGGGTTTGGACACTATATATTGATGAAAGACATGCAAAACTTGTATCAGTATTTGTTGTTTTTCCAGATAGACAGCTACTACATGGGATTTCCATTGCCACGTCACTCATCCCAAAGGGTAGAATGAGCTGGCCTCACAAATGTGAAAGGTTAAAAAATAGACCATGTATTGCCAATGAGACAAGATAAAGGTCAACAGAGTAATTTCCTTAACAAATTTAGTTACACTGGAAGAAAGTCCAAGACTTTCTTTCGGCATTACACTAATCATTGAGAATTAGAACTTTCATGAAATCTCCTTTTCCCCTTGGTTAAAAATACCAACATAAATACATGTCTGATAAGAATTAAGATCTCCAAGCAACAACCATTCATCCCCATTACCTTCAATCCCCAGCTGCCTGAAGGTGCTTTTTTACACCACAGATAGGTTCCCATTGCTCTCAAATTGCTTTACTGCACTGCTTTAGTCTGTTGATTCACTACAGATTTAAAGCTAATGAGTCTGGCACTGTCCAAAGCACCTCGTGATACTTCCTTATACTCAGCTGAACACAATGAGGCTGGAGAAATCCAGTGCCATTGAGTTCTCATGGTGATTAGTGGCAGCCTGAAAGAGTCAAGAATGAAAAGAGGGCCTCAAAGGGGGTCTTTGCTAAGCCAAGTAGGTGGTTGCGAAGAATTAGTTCCTTATTGCCAGAGTCAAAATTCAGCCACACTAAGAGCCTGCTTAAAGCACAGTTGCTGAGAAAATTTCCCACAAGAATGCTACAAAGAATTGACCAAAACTCGCCTGTCATAGGAAACAGATGATGAGGAATAGAGAAAGGGAGGAAAAACAAATGTTAGTGAGAACATAATAGACTGTGAATCCAAGGAAAATTTTAGAATTATAGTTTAAAATATAGTTATGGAACTATATAAATAAACTATAAATAGTTCATAAATATAGTTTAATATATATTTAAAATACAAGTTTTCTTGAGTTGGCTTTACTATGACCAATGGTACTGCTGCTCTTCTATCACCTGTTATTGCCTGGGACCCTGATTTGTCGCCTTTGTTGATTTTGGCTGTTGGTTCCCAGAGTTTGATTGATTATTGTGAGCAGCAAGACAATTCTCTGGTGAAAAACTGCCTCATAATAGAATTTATCAAAACAAATAATTGGCAGGATTGTGAATTTACACTTTCTGTATACAGTGTAGGAGTCTAAAATGAGTATGAAACCCAGATTTATAGGCTGTTTCTTTAAACTAGGTCAAGGAAAGATTATGGTTACATCATTCAGTTTGCTGCACAGTCGAGCAGCTGAGGAAATTGCCCATTTATTTGATATTTTTTATGAACTATGGAAATCTCAACATCAAGCCATGCTTACTGTCAGAGTCTCCAGGACTTCAGAACAGAGATTATACTGCACTGATGTCAGTAGAGGGCTGAATATAAACACTATAGGTATAGACATAAGGAGGATAGTTACATAAAATTAATAGCAAAAAAATGTCTTTGTACTCCCTGAAGCAAGCAACAAAAGTGTCTTTGTGAGTGCAGTTCTACACACGTTGCTGTTGCCAGCCTCTTGGGCTATGACCTAGAACTTAGCCAACTATAAAACTAACAATAAACTACTGAGAGAGTGACTCTTCACACTGATGGTAAGTACTCAGAGGCTAGATCATAAAAAGAATAAGGTTTTAAGTTTATCTTAACATAATGGGATTATCTCACCATTTCTGATTTTGCTAATATGGACAAAATGAAGGACTGTAAAAAAAAAATCAATCTGCTTTTATCTAAAGCCTTTATACCATGAACAATCCAAGAACAGCAGGGTTTGTGAATTTTGGAGCAAGACTGATATAGAAGATCTGTTTAAACGGTAAAATCACAGCTGCATTGCCTTCATGAACACAGCAGGTTTACAAGGTGGATCTGAGTACATAGTTTCTTTTTATATGCAAGTGTGATGGGATATGAGAAGCTGTTGTAGGTCTGTCCTTTCCAATTACTGAGTTTATCTGCTTATGTTTGAGCTCAGACTTTTAGTAAAAACACCATAAAAGGTGGGGCTCAGCCCTGGGAAACTGCATATTTTCTGTGCTATTACAGCTGATGATCAAGTAATGCCTAGCACATTCCCTGCATTTACATCAGCTTTTTCTTAATTTTGCTGCTAATCTCTAGCTGAGAGCTTACACAGCCCGGGAGCGGTGTCATACTGCTCGTCCTTTGAAATTCATCTTTTGTTGTTCCTTACAGCCATGCAAAATGGATCTCACAGAACTGTTCAGAGCAAGATATTTAAAGCTTCTTTTCTGTACAAGAAGAGATGACCCCACTGACAGCAAACTTCCAGCAGAATGTTCCTAATCCTGAAGTGCCATCCCACTGAGATATTAAAGGAAATATGGGGGCAATAGGTGTCAGATGCATAACTTTCTGAGGAACATTAAACCCCTAGTAGGACAAGGTTAAACCCAGAAAAGCCAGTTACACCTCTGAGTCTTGTTGACAAGGTCTAGGTTACTCTTTGGGGTTACCTGTGACTGTCTGCTCATAAATTTGGAAATCACGGCCAAGAAATGTTAAGCACTTCCCTAATCTTCATTGTCAGTGAGAGCTGGTATCAGGCTTTTTGGAACCCATCCATGGGTTAAAGTAAAAAAACCTACCCTTTTTCTGTCCATCTCTACTGTGGCTTGCACTACTACATAACAATCCCAGGGATGCCCATCAGGCCCTGATTGCTCACCCCTAAAACTAACTTTGCAACCAGCCACTATTGCTTGTCTGGCTGTGTCTCTTGAGAACCCAGAGGAAGAGAAAGGTGCTTTTGTTCATTGTGAGATAGCTTAAAGAAAAAATTTGCTGTTCACAGAAATCTGTATACCAACAAAAGCATGACCTTCCTGCACAAATAATGACATATGGAAAGGCAGCTCCTTCTGCAGGGCAGTGGGAACAGTAGGTTATGAGTGATGAAAGTCTTCATGGGCACTTTGCTTGAATTGGTGCTGTGTACTTTCTCTGCCCTAGTGCAGATACACCACTTATCACTCTAATTGAATCAGTGACTTATTCTTATAGACAAACATATGCATTGGCATTCCTGGAAGGCTGTGAAAGATGCAGGGATAAAGACAAGTAGGGCTGTACTGTCTGGAGCCTTATGTCAGTGTCATTTCATGTATGTGTAATGCTAACAGCCATGCTATGGTAGCACATTGAGACAAAGTGACATTCTTGTGTATCTGGATGTGTTGCCTCCCACATGAAAGGATTTTTTTCTTCTTTATGGAACATAACTTCAGCATGTACAATAATGCTTTTCTCGTTGGGCTCAGAGACCCATAGCAAAACCTGAACATCTGACTACCATTGTTCTGGTTTTCCTTTATAATTTTTTTGGTTTTTACATTTTTGTATAAATGGCCTGTATATCTCAATGTCTCAGTTAATTACAATGACCAAGGGACGATTCCCTTTTAGTTTAGGGTACCTGAAGCTCACCATGCAGAATGGATCAAACTTCAGCAGGAAGAGAAACTGGTGCCCACGCTCTGCCAGCACACCCAGCTAGGACAGCATTTGGTCATTCAGACCCTTCTGGGCTGAGAAAAATTTGACACCTACTTCCCCCTCTAGAAGTATTAAGGTATTTTTAATGATGGCTAGGTGCAGGGCACCAGAATTTCATCTCCTTTTAGGTCCCTAACAGCCAGGATGGGAAAAAGTTCAACCATACTTTGACAGGTATCCTTTCTCACTGGTAAGCAGCTCGGTTTGTCACCAGCTGTGTCTCTGTCAAGAGGCACCCAATGCTCTGCAGCTGCATACAACACCCCTGTGTGGAAACCTTAGTGCCTGACCTGGCTTCTCGAGATCATCAAACAGGGACAGATGCCACATTGTGAGTAACATTTTGTGTCAGTGCCTAAAAGAAGACAGGCCATAGCCTCTCTGCTCCTCCCAGCTAAAAGGATAATTTTTTGGTAACTCAGTGTCTCCCTTTTCTTAGATAACATGTATTTTGAGATCCTGAGTTTTAAGGTCGACGGCACTCTGAACATTTAATGACTGAAATATTAGCTATGAATATATAACACAGTGGTTTATTTCATATCCTTAATCAAACTGGTGTGGGGTCTTATTCCTTGTTCCTTGTAGGTGGCCTGCAGTTGTCTGAAGTCCATAGACATGCTGCTCAGTAAGTTCAGCTGGTAGGATACTGACAGCAAATGAAACTCCAAGACGTGAGTGAGACCAGCTCATTCTAAAAATGTGAAAAATATTAGAGGAATTTTACTCATCCATTTTTTACTGGAGATAAATGATAAGTTTGGCCCTGTGCTTGATGGTCATATCTTGGCTGTTGAGGTCCAAATCATAGAATTACTTTAGTCATCTTGGAGCACCCTCTGAAGATCACCTCCAATGCAAAAACTCAGGAACTAGCTCTTCTCCAGAGGCAAAACGACTATAAGTAGTTGTGCAGAAATAGACTCAATTTGATCCCAGAAATAAAAAGGGAACAGAGTTGGTAGGCGAAAAAGAGATATGTTGTGAAATAAATATCCTCCGTGTCATCTCCAGTACAGCTGGGAGGAATTCCCTGGGCATTTTACTAACAGAACACTTATAGTGAACATAAATAAAGCAATCTGTATAAGTTTGAGGTAGAGATACAAATTATTAAAAAACCCCAAGCAACAAGCCATCAAACAACCCAATGCCCAGAAACCCACTTCCCAATCCAATCAGTAAGAGTAAAAAAATCAGCCTCAGAAAATTACTCTTCTTGGACCATTGTGCATATGTGTGTGTGTGTATGCACTTCTGGGTCAGAGGTTAGTAGCCAAGGAATGCAGAATATTGAGGCTGAAAAACAAAACTCTAATAAAAACCCCAGCTCTCAGTTCTGTGCTAATTGTGACATCTCTGGGTTTTGCTTGGTTTTTTAAAATTTATTTTATGTTATCTGGAAAAATGTATTTAGAAATAATAAGTGTCAGTGAAAATCTGTTTAACTGCATAACCATAGGTCCTTTAGACTTTTCATCTTCTACACAGAAGAAAAACTGATGTGGAATGGAGGAGTGAAAGGTTGTCTGTTTGTAAGAAAAAACAAAGTAAACAAGCAAAATTACAGACAAGTGGAAAAAAAAATTTTTAGTTGAATGAAAAGACTCACTGGGTATATGAAAAATAGTCTATTTTAATTTATAAAAACTTCTCCATGCATAGAATGGTAAGTTGCAAAAGCAACTTCTTGTATAATGCTTGGTGATTTTAAACCATTATTTTTTGGCAGTCGCCCTAATCTGATTTTCCAATGCATTGTTTCCCTCTCAGCCTATTATCATTTATTACAGACACATATAAACCTAGTGATTCTTATAGCAGTGTTTTTATTAGTCCATTTCAATTATGTCATTTGTTTTGCAGACTGTAATGACTTTAATCCTCATTTAAATACACAAAAATGCATTATCCAATAGCTAATCATTAGAATATGTAGGAAATTATGACTAATTACCCCCCAAAAAAACCCCATTTGTCTCTTGTAGATATCGATTGTGTATCTACTAAGTATTTTAAAGATAATGAAGAAAAAGCCTTTTGAGAGAACAAGGATAATGCAAATGAGAATTCCTCTTCATTGCAGCTTTGACACCATAATTAGCTCACTTTCCTCCCAAAAAGATGATGAGAGGGGCATGTGGGAAAAACATATTTTCTAAGTAACAATGACTAATAAAAAGAATATTCAAGTAGTGACAGCTTTTTCTAATTCAGAGAGAAACGTTAGTAAAAAAGTCCTGCTGCTGCACTCCCAGCACCAGAACTCCAGTATTTTTCACTTGCTTATAATCAGAACATGACTAATGCCACAAAAAAAAAAAAAAAAAAAAAGGAAAAAGTTTTCACTATAATTCTATAGCAAATATTCATAAATTGCCACCAGCTGCTTTCAGACTGGAATTGTACCACTATACCATAAAATTGCACCATAAAAAATTCCAGAAAAATGTTTGATATCATTAGCTATAGGAAAACTTGGAATTCTAAGAGGAATATTCTCGTTTCCTTTCATCCCCAAAAGTCGCATTTATTTTTCTAGCACCCAAAACAGCACTAAAGAAATAAAAAGGAAATTGCCTTCACAGATTAGCAAAATCCTTTGTAAGTCAAACAAATATTTCAGTGGTAATTTCAGTAATTTCTGAAAACAAGGCGAGCCCTTAGGTTTGCCAGTCCAAAGTGAGCAAATGGAAAAGCTACATTTGTTCATCCAGAAGTAGTTAAACACTTTAAAAGCACACTAAGACACATGCCAGAGCCTCTTTCCCAGATATTTTTCTGTCTCAGTGTGAAATATTTCTAATGAGCAAGAAGGGAATAAGCCAGCAAGGTATGGCAAAGCAGTCAAAACATTTGGAATGCAAACTCTTATAATTGTGTTTATAAATTAACAGGCAAGAAAATATTCTGGACTTAGCTCTCTGTATGACTCCTACTATTCCTGCTTGAAATTTGAAATTGCTTACAAATATTTACCCTTGTGAAAACCTGAATTATAACATCTTTCCAGTGTGGGAAAATTCCAGCAAGCCCTTCTGTGAAAAATAGCATGCTTTCTTATATCAAAGCGTGTCATGGGGCTAACACATGTATCTCAGATTCACTCAAAATGCTTTTTTTTTTCTGTTGGATATTATCATATCTGTGGGAATTGCTCTACTCCTGAACCTAGAGACTGCAGAGAGAGAATGAAAATAGCATCTCTGTACACTATGCTGTCACTCTTCAGTAAGACCATGCATCACAAGTAAGATGGTGAGGGAACTGAAATCCTTCTACAGCAAAGCAAAAAATTATTTCAAGGTCTGAATGATCCTTTATTCCACCCCTCCCAAAAAATATTTTTTCTGAGGAAATTGTCCTGGGTTCTCTGTAGGTCTTGCTTGTCTGGACAGCCCGGAGACTAACCAGCCATGAAACGATGCTTTCTTCTCTACTTATCCCTACATATGTTCATTATTCATCCTCCTGGCCTCAGCTCTCCAGAAGGGGATGAGGGGATGTTCCTGCCTCCACAGCAGGGTGCTTTCAGAAATCCCCTGTCAACTACAGTGGGACTGCTTTGCATTGGATTTTTGTGTCCTTTGAGAGACACTTAAAATGAGATGGAAGATTTACCTGAAGACCTCCCAGGAGATTCGAAATTACTTTGGTGATACAGCCAGCCACCCAAGTTTATAAAGCAGTTTGCTGATGGAGCAGGCTGAGTGCTTGGGAAAACATGGCTGTAGGGCTTTGAGTGATTTCTCATGCAATTACCTACAAAGGAGCTACAGAGTTTTTATTCAATTCTCTCCAATAAGACTGAAGTACCTTTGATTTTCAGGTGAATTGTGGCAAGCTTGGAAATATTTGAGCAATACATAATGAGATAAAGGAGCAAATAATTATGGCCAGTGTCCTAAGGACCAATATAAAAGACAAGGAAATTCTACTGGTTTACTCACCACATCATATTCTATTCTGCAGCAGATCATAAAGAGAATTTTTATTTAAACTCATTTAGCTGTATGTCACAGCTGCATCACCTATTGTTTGGGTTTTATGTAATATTCCCCTAGTTATTTTTTTAAATCTACAGTCAGACACTATGTAATTATATTACAGTGTTAAATGTGACTGTCACTTAGAAGATCAATAATTACTTCCACATTACTGTGGAAAAACATGCCTGGAGACCCAGAGAATGAAATACCAAATTCACAGGCAGTAGGTTGTAATTTGCATGTTTTTAACTATGCAAATCCACTGACAACACAAATCTTTAGTTTGAAAGGGGGAAGGTTTTAAGATCACTATGATGGTCTGCAAGTATTTAAGTGAACCCTAAAACCAGAAGATTTTTTGGTACAGTTCCTTTATGATTCCCAATAACCATAACTTACAAATAGGTGTACCTGCCAGTGTACTGTCTAACTTACCATTCTCAGTGATATCTCAGAAATAGATGCCATAATTAGTCAGGCTGTACTCCTGACAAAAAAAAAATGCTTTAGATCCCTGAAAAGTGTTGGTGTTAATTGCTGCTGTTCTACCAGAACATCTTGTGTAACAACTGGGTTTTTCATCAAAGACCACTGTAGACATCTTACACTACCAATTCAAGCTCTATAACAGATTTTATAGATCTAGAACTTCTGTGCAAAGAGGTGACTATTGTATTAAAGGTATTTATCCACAGCCGTTATGTGGTTGATTTTCTGGTCAGATTTAATTAACCTATGCTTGTCTCATCCACTTCTAAAAGAATGCAATCAATGCAAGTGTTATTAGTGCTACTAGCACACTCCATTCTTTCCAACTTAGAAATATAAATAATTGTACAGATACACCTCTAAGCAAGCCCCTAAAAACAAAATATTATATTGCCCCCATAAGACTTTGTTCACAGTACAGTAGTACTACTGTTCACTCAACTGTATCCTTGTCAAGTAAATAGTAGTAGTATAGAAAATTGTGTGGTCAGTTTTAAAAAATAATTTCAAGTAAACAATGTTCAAGAGCAAACTGAGAGCAAACTAGCACACATGAATTGAACAGAAACAGCTGGAATTGCTTCCATCCCTCCATGTCTACTCCTCATTTCTGTCCTTACAGCAAGGAGAGCTGAGCGGCACAGAGGGTGGTTCTGGAATCATTACAGCATTTTTGTCAGTATATCCAAGCCAATCCAGGCTTCATTCAGAAGCACCTTCATATGTCAGGCTGCAGGTAGCAATGGTTAAGAAGCTGTGTCTTGTATGGCACAGCTTCCAGGAGGTCATGTTGGTTAGCTTGAAATTGTCACATTTTTAGATATTCTGGTTCAATCCAGCTGTGTCCAGCAGATGACACCTGTGCCCAAGCAAAATTTAACAGTCCAGTAAATTAAGATATTCATGTGATGAACATTGAGAAGAGACAAGAATAAAAGAATATCATCTGCCTCAAAGTTGTCCTTGAAGCAGAGACATTAAAGAAGATACAACAAATGTGCCTAACTTACCTGATCAAGTGAGAGTTATACACACACAGTACCCTCTAATGAAAAAAAATCGTGTCATGGTTGCAGGCACCTGATGTAAGGACACAACTTTCAGGAGGAATCTAAGTATCTAAATATCTTAAACATCAGACAACTGCATGATAGAGCCAGAGGGGAAAAAAATATAATGAATAAGTGATGATAATAATGATAAGTGCACAAACACAAAAGAAGAAATCACATGTTAAGTGTACCCTGAGAGGAAGAAAGAGGCAGCGGTGCTCCATCTATACAAACTTTCAATCATGTGAAAACAATCTGAGTTTTTTTCCCAGAACATGCAAGGTCTACTTGTAATAATAAGTGAAAACTTATTTGGTTACATACCGGAGGACTAGGGAAAAAAAGTAATATTTGTAAAAATTCCTTGGGTATCCTGACAGGCTGTAGTAGCACTACAACAAACAAACAAACAAACAAACAAACCCCTTCCCCCTCCCAAAACCCCAACACAACAGCTGTGGGCACCAGGCATGAAAATAGCCAAAGCTGAAAGCTAACAGTAGATCAGCTACAGGTTCACACTCTGCCTAGAATAGAATCCCCTTGGCTCAGAGTGCTTCATCTCAGAGCTTCAGAGAGAGCAGAAAAGCCATTCTGCAACTCTCTGCAGAGAAAACCACCACAGTAGTGAGATTTGGCTCTTTCATTGACAGGCAAAGCCAAACTATAAGTAAATAAACCAGGCAGTATTTCACACCACTTGTGGGTCATAAGCCCAAAATTAAGATATAGCCAGTATCTGAAACAGCTGGGATAGATCTAGCAAAAGTGCAGGAGCTGAATGCAAAAGAGCTAGAAATAGAGCACAGAAAAACAGGCAAAACAGTATCATAAAGTATGCTTTAGACTTTACACAGAAGCTTCATTTCAAGTGGTGTTTCTTTCTCCCTATCCTTCTTGCATCAGGTAGGAGGAGCAGAAGGCCATCAGATAGATAGGATTTTCATTTCCACCCCACTGCCATTGAGTTCTGTTTCTTAGGGGACAAAAACAATCTCCATGAGGGATCTTTCCATGCATGAAATGGATTTGAAAGAGTAGCTGTTTAGAAGACTGTATCCCCCTGATGGGATCTTCCTATGTTATCACATTTTTATTTCTTTGCAGCCTCAAGTATTAAAATATAGAAAATTACATATATATAATCCCTATATATTTTTCTAATAATGTTCATACTATTCAAGGTACTCTTACTCCACACATCTTGGCAAAATATGTTGGAATATACAGATAGTCATCTTTTACTGCTTGGTTATGACCATTAGCCAAATGCATTAGGCAGGCTACCTGAAGTAATTTTCTTTCACTGCTGCATTATTAAAAGCAAAGAGTGTTATATTGAGTGATAAAATTAGTTTAGGAGCATAACTTCAGCCAGATAAGAATTTTGCAAAACTCTCAAGTGCTTAGACTCCTATATTTTTAGTGATACATTTAATTTATCACTCTCCATGCTTCATGAACAACCAGTATTGCCTTCAGAGTCCTTCTGAGAAACAACATCCCATGAGCAGTAAAACAGTAAAATGCATTGCATCTCCCCCTGGGCTCCAGTTGGGAAGCAGATTGCTTGCATTAGAACTATTTCAGAGATGTTATATTTTCCACTCATGTACATGCAATGTTATTCACATGAACTACCTAAAAATAACTTTTTTTGGTGACATTTTTTTCTTGCAGCACAGGCAGAAGAATGTAAATTTATGCAGGAATAAAATAAATGCAGCTCCTTTACATCAGTTAATTGAAGTTGGTAGACTACATTTTGTGTTCACATGCAAAAGTATTACTAGACATATTACAAATTTTCCAGACATTAATGATGATGATCTTCAAAAGTTTTTGGGTTTTTTTTTAATCAAGGAATCAAGTAGCTATTGGCATTTGCATTGACAAAGTAATGTTTAAATTATTATTAATAGGATGATATTTTATAAAAGGTTTAAAGGATGTTTTTACTAAGAGAATTATAGTTTTAAAGCAGACTAATCTTAGTTCTTTGAAAAATATCTAGATGTTAATTTAAAATGCTGGTTTGCCTCTTCTGGGACAAGATTAACATATTTTAAGTGTTGATTTACAATTCTTTAGGCACAAATTAAAATAAAATATTGTCATACTGTATTCAACTAAACCCAAATCTTCATCAGTTAATTGCTGTTAAAAAAGCTGGAAAAGCTAGACAAGCCTTTCTGAATAGAGAAAGAAAATGTCCAAAAAGTTATACAGGAAAAGATGACTGCTGTAAATTTTCAGACAGAAACCTGTTTTGACATGACATCTGGTGGAATAGAGTTTCTAATTAGAAGAAGTCCAAGTGAATGTCAGAGTCAACTAATTATTTCATCAGCCAATTAGGGGAACCAGTGATTTCACTGAGATCACAAAATCAATGAAGGGGGAATGAAAACATTTTGATTTAAAGTGTTTCTGACGTTAATTGAAAGGCTCATTTGTCACTGGCTACGTATTGTTAAGCAGCCCTTCGTGCTTCCCTTGGCTCTCTGCATCAGTGGAGTATGGCCACAGTCGGGCTTCTCCCAGGTACCAGAGCCTCTCTGCTACTCACAGTCTTCCTTCCTCCTTGGCATTAACTACACATGCTAAACTCCAGGGTTTTTCTTGCCAGATGCTCACCTAGCACAACAAAAGAGAAATAGAGGGATTTTTTTTTTCTGAGCTGAAAAGTGAAGGAAAGAAAAATTAACAAGACCACCTTTTACCTTGAATGCCCACATCAGTGAGCACAACCAGAAGATGAACATACAAAAAGAAGTTAGAAGGTACTACTTATTTGGGACCAAGACTGCTGTTTTGTAGCACTGCTACAAGGCTCAATATAGCTTTATTTGCTCATGGTTAATTCTCTATGGACAAGCAAATCCTCTGATGTGTTGAACTAATGGTACTCAGATATAAATCCCTCAAGTGACCCATCTCCTTTCTCTATCATCTTCTGCTTGCCTGAATACCAGCACTCTTTATTACAATAAATCAAGTTACTGACACAGGAAGTCAGAAGGCAACCACAAACCTTCTATTAGCTTTAGAGTCCAGCAACTTAAACTGTGCATCCCAGATGTCCCAGACAAGCATCTCTCTAACCTCTCACTGCACTTAGCCCCCCTGCTCCTGTGACAGCATGCAGTTACACAATTCCTGTGGGTTAGGTCAGTGCTATATATAGGGGCTTCACCAGCATGCCAAGACTTGAGCTGATGTCCAGGCTCCTCAGAGGTGGCTCCATTCATCGTGTGACCCTCACAGCTGGGACATGTGCAGTAGGGCTGATGCACAACCACCACCTGTGTTCATCTATTTTGATACACTGGAATGGTCATGATCCAATGGGAGTGATGATGCCAGAAAATATAACAGCATGCTCTGAATGTCAAGCACACGTTCCACATTCTCCCTTATGCCAGTTCTGAGACTTGTGACTCAAATCCACTCACAGTTCAGAAGACCATGTAATATCAATACTTGTAAATTATGTAGATAGTCAGTTTGAAAAATATGTGCAATTACTTTTGAATAAGGCCAAAATTTGGGCGCTGATCTAGGACTTTACCAAATTTCTTCAAGGGTAGGTCTACCTTGTGCTTTGACTCATTTGGCTTGTTAATTTTCAGTATTTTCCAGAGCTTCATTTTCATTTAGAATGTGAGCTTTGTTCTCATCTAGTTTTGATATTATGAATTCAAAATAAACTCACAGAAGTAAAGTCTGAGTTAGGAACAAAGACCGTAAAATAGAAAAATAGAAATATAATTAGAAAAATTGATCACTAAAAAGTAAAAAACCACCTGTGAAATTCTAACATACATTTTCAGTTAAAATCAGTTTTTATTTAAACTAATCTTATTTCCCATTAATAGAAGTGTTTTCATTATCAGCAGCCTAGTTCTGGGGATAGCGTCCAGACAGCAAAAGTATTTCTTCCTATTGGAAAAGCAAGTGCAACCCCAGAGAGCATCACAAGCCTGTAACTGGCAGAGAGTGTGTATGAATGAAGGAGCTTTGTCACATCGTTGTACCCTTAGTGGACACCTGCATTCACCACTTTTTCTGTGGGCCAGCATTTCAGAAGCCAGTGCAAAATCCAAGCTGTTATTGTGGTGCTACAATTAGTACTGAATGGCACACGAGGGCCTGATGGGATGCTCTGCACTACTCTGAGTCTGTTGTGCCATGTAAAGTTCAGGTGATGTTGCCAAGCTATCTTAAGAGGCCAGAGTTAAAAAAAAAAAAAAAAAAAAATAATTTCTAGGAACTGACTTGTGTGTTTTTTGCATGTGTAAAGGATAAATGGATCCCTGGAGCTGTTTTTCTTTTCACTGATGAGACCACTTAAGTACACTTTGACAACTTAGACCTCTAAGTTACACTGAATTAGCATCTACATCATACAGGTGGATAAATATAAATATTCTAATCTATGCTTACATGTTGACTCCATATGAATGAGTGGCAAAAATCTGCTTAACCCAAGTGACAAAAATTATCATATTTTCAATGTGAGGAGCAGATGTTTAGCTACAGAAAAAACATTTTCTTATTTTGCAAAATGTGTGTTCCCCTCTCCCTGCTGGAAAACTTCCTATCCACTCAAGAAAATAGAAGGATACAATGACTAGAAGCAAGACCTTCACCTTTGGCTTATGAACAAATGGCAAATGCAGACACAGGCATTTTTCCAGATGGAGGCCAGTGGTAGAATTTGACTGATGCATTCCTCACAACTGGCCCACCATTGACTGAAGGCTCAGAAAGCAGGCACTCATTTAAAGTACAGAGGGACTTTTAAAGTGGATTCTAAACTCTACCCTTTCAAAACCATTCAGTTGATTTTCTAAAATGTCTATAAAGCCCATGGTAAGGGACTCACATTTAAAACTGGTGCCATTATTTTTTGCTACTGCAGTACATATTAGAAGCTCAGTCACTACCATTGGAAAGTTTTTATTGCCTTTTTTTTTATTAAAGAGAAGATAGAACTGTGCATGATTTTACGTGAATCCTTTTATTGGTAAGACATGTCAAATAATAAAATGCTTAGGTACCCCCTACTGAAGAGAGGAAAACTGTAACAAAGTTAATTTTATTGGCTTATACTTGGCTGCATCATCACATAGACTGGTGGATTTCAATCTACATTCAAGGGATCCCTGGGGGCTTCATGACCTTCTTTCACAAGAACCATATGGTTTCTGCACATCATTCCATAAATCTAATGGAAATATATTGACAGCTGTAAATTAAACCCCATTGCATTATACAGTGCTGAAAAAGCAGTAGTTCAAAGCCTCACATTATTCTAATCAATGATCCTTACACCGAACACTGAGTACAACCCGGTTTGTTGTGCTGTGGGGATCAGTGCTGCACAAGTCACTTTGTATTTTTCCAACAAAACAATCAATATTGACACAGCTTAATGAAAATTAAGATCATGGATACATCTGTCATTTGCCTCTTTTCCACAAATGAATGCCTTCTAATTCTGGGCTGGGCTGGTATAGTCTTCTGCCAAAGATATAACAAAAAAAATTTTAAAATATGTGTGAATTCAAGGAAGAGTTGACCAGGGTATCATCACCAGGGTACTGAGCACTAAATAAAAAAATGGGATATACACAGAAAATCCCTACCTTCACTCTCCAGTATCCACCATATTTTTAGTATTTTTATAGCCCTACTTACACTTTTTTCATTTTGGTTTTGCTCAGAAAAAGCACAAAACCAATTTTAAATAAGAATTTTTTTTTTTTTTTTTTGCATCAATGCTCAACTCTCGGTAAAGTAAGAAAGTAAGAGATTTTTGCAACTCTGCATATCATTTTCAGTGTATTTTCATAGCTTGCCACAGTCTTATGAGCTTAAGGCCAGAAAGGGTCTTATATCTAGTATTGCTTCTTATAGGCCACTACATTTCATCCATTTCTTCCTCCATTGAACCTGTCATTTTGTGTCTTTAAGTGTGTATTTTATGTATTTCAGAAAGGCAATTGCTGTTGATTTTAAGATATAAAAGAGACCATCCAGTAGATTTTTTTTTTTCCTAAATCTTAAGCATCCTCACCATTAAGTTATTTTCTCCTCCTTTAATTTCTGAACAGGAGCCAAGGAGCAGCTCTTAGCTATTCTGTTTCTTTATAGACACTGAAGAATCTTTTGGTACTCAGTGTCCACTTAATCAAATTACTTTGGCTTTATTGATAAGCTAAGCAAATTCACACGGTCCAGTCCTTTCCATCTCCTGCCTTAGCCCTCCACACACCCTCCCCAAGACTGCAAAGCCAGCACAGGCAGCCAGACCAACTCTTCTGGTCACCTTCTATCCTTCAGCTGCTTTCTCTTTTCTGCCTGCACAGTATTTATGCACCTGGATGGAGAATTCTGGTCCAAAAGAAAAAGAAGAATCAAGGGAGAAAATAATGCAGATCCGGAAAGGGTAGACTTGCCTTTTTTAGACAGTGCTCTGGTTTATGCCAGCTTCATGTGCTTGTGCAGTGGTGAGATAAAGCACTCTGTTCAGCTCATCGGTATTTATTTTTGCAAATTCCTCTTCTCAGGTATTTCAAAATCACTCTTCAAGTATAGGCTCAGGAGGTAAAGGTCATCTAAGAGTATCAATCCTGCTAGTGGCACTTGCCAAAGCAAAACCATCTACCAACTGGTATTCATTATTCTCATATTCATTATTTTCCTCTTTTCATGGCCACAGTTCTCATTCACCTTTTCCACTATACTGGACAAGGACTCAGGTGGAACAGCTTTCACATTATAATGTTTGAATGGTTTTCAAGGTTATCTGTCTTCCAAGATACAGTTCCCTCCAGCAATGGCATCTTAAATTAAAAAACATGAGCACATCTCCTATAAAGAGAAATATATTTTCATAATTCTCATATAGCATGATTTCATATGTGTGTCCATGTATAAAGATTAGTCCCACTTTCACAGATGTTCTAAACAATTGATGTAGGGAATAATTTCTTGCCTGGATATATATTTTTAAAATATTTCATCTTCCTTTTAATCATTTTAATGTGCAGAAATGGAAAATTAAATGTCATAGAAAGCTAGGTTTCTTTTGTGGAGAAATCATTGCATCACATGTGAATATGAAAAATATTTTTTTTCCCTCACATTTTATTGCTTCTCTCCTTTTTGAAAACTGTTTCTCATGTGTTTGAATGATTAATTTTCCCTACTGCATGTGGAAAGCAATCTGCAGATAATATTTTCATAGCAACTATCCATGCCATCACTGAAACTGTACATGCTGCATTGTTAGAAATGCAGAGCATAATTTTTGTAGACTTGGAAAGAGACTACCAAGAAGATTTATGGACCATCACAGTACCACCACAACAGCCAGGGTGAGGATAAAGGGCAGTGTCTCCTACCTCTTCAGTTATATCAGGCACTCAAACACGCTGATGAAGAAACCAAAGTGATTGCTTTGTGCTCCACTTCCACAGAGAATGAAAGGAAATAAAAATAGCAGTGCCATTGCATAAGAAATTACAACTGTTCCTCTTTTAATGAATATTGAAATATCTTTAGATCAAGGTAATTATAGATCTCTAGAGTTTATGGTTTGACTTTTTATTGAGTTTGTGTTTTGCTTCTTCCCCACACTACTCTATAACAAGTGACATTTCTTAATAGTCAATCTTATTAATTATTATTCAGGTTTATAGGACCCCTAAGTAGGCATTGTCTATTAAAAGGTCTTTTGGTGGTCTTAATTTTTGTACATGGAAGCTTTTGAAAAGGCAGACTTGTGCCTAAAGTTATATAAAATAATCTAAGTCACTGAAAGTAGCATTTTTATGGGGGTTTGCAGTGATTTTGTTAGTTTTACAATAAAGCTCAGAGAGGCAATCAAGTGTTATGCATGATTTACATGAAAAGTTGATGTCTGTTGGTGCTACCTGCAACCGTATTTTAACAAAACCCTCAAATAAAGCCTGGATAGGAAAAGTTCAATCAAAAGTCCAGGGTTGTCTGAGCAAAAGGAAAATGCTGCCATGAAGCGGGTAAGAACTGAACTATTCCCCCTATTTAGTCCCTAGTGCACAGGTGTCCCCAGCAGGAGAAATGGCTTTTCTTGGAAGTGACCTCAGAACTGTCTTAATGTTCTGTCCAACTATGGATATCCTTTTTGTACACAGGAGTATAAACTGCTTTCCCTGATAAGAAAAATGTTTCATTCTTCAGAGCTACAAAGAAATTTTATCAGTATCAGATTTAAGACAAAAGGCAGATAAGAAGCACTGGTATAATTATGTGAGGATTTCATACTACTTCCTATTGAAGAAATGAAACAGGATTTGTAGAGATAAAGTATCTTTTCTTTAGGCAAATTGATAGTAAGCAGGAAAAAAAGACAGATAAGAATGAGACCTTTCTTATCCAGAGAGTTTATTAAACTCTAAAGAGTTTATTATCTAGTGCCTCTCTGCAAATTTTCCTTGTGTCATTTTCTCCCCCCAAATCCTCCAACATCCCATACACATGGAAGCAAATTCCACAGAGCCTCAAAATCAATGATTAAATCTCTCAGGGAGAGACTGAAGTCTTTCATAGTAACACACTGTTGAAGCCAAACTTTTTCAGGGATTAACATTTTATGGCTCATTGGCTTCAGAATAGAGGGGTGGATGCATGTCCTGTTGTGGTATAAAAACTTCCCAAAGCTTTACCATATTCTGTAAACATTGCTCCTTCTCATACAAAGACAGAATACAGAGAAAAAAGAAATTAGGTTCAGCCGTTTTCTTATGGATCATAGAATTAATTTGAAATTAGGAAATAATTTTAATAAAAGACAGTTATATACTAAATGGAGCAAATAATAACTAGCCCTAAGAGTGGAAATTTATCTATGCAGATTAGGGCTTGCCATCTCCATTAACCACCAAATTAATGTAATACTTTCAGTATAGCCATGCAATTTCAAAACAACATGCAAAAAAAGCTCGCTTTTATGTCAACCAACACTGCCAGTCTCCCAGACTGCAGATACATCAATAATGTGCCTTGCCTCCTGGCATGCTCAGCAGTTTGCAGCTTGGGATAGAAGTTACCACATTCTCACACAACTCTGCTCATCTGGGACATGAGGCAAGACATGCAATTACTTCCAGGAGAAGGATTCTCAACTAAAGATTAATTACTGGGAGCACTGAAGTCCACTCTTCTAATTGCCATTAGCTATTAGGAATGTTCTGAAAATAAGAATGTTAGACCACCAATGTCTTTTCAATGGAAGTTCTCTATTTTAATATCTTTGACTTGTATTAGCTGGATAATACAGCAAACATTTTACATATAATAGGTTTTATACACATAATCCCAACCTACTGTGATATATACTTGCATCTCAGGCTATAGATTTCTTTTCAAGAAAATCATTGTATAAAAATACACAATCAAATGTAATTTCAGCACTTCATGAATTACACATTTCTCAATTACTTAGGTAGATATACACATAAATACTGGAATTAGGCTAGTCAAGAGAGGTTATTGTCAAACTCTGCTCTGCACCAGTGTGTGTACCACACTGTAAGAAGGATGTGAAGCCATCAGAGAAGGTCCAGTGGTGGTCAGTGAAAACAGCGAAGGGGTGGAGGCGAAGCTGTGTGAGGAGCTGCTGAGGTCACTTGTTCTTGGAGGAGACTGAGGAGAGACCTCATCAAAGTTTGCAATTTCCTTGTAAGGGGAAAAGCCAGGGCAGGTATAGATTTCTTCCCTTTGGTGACCAGCCACAGGACCTGAGGTAATGGCCTGAAGTTGTGTCAGGGGAGGTTCAGGTGGGATATCAGGAAAAGGTTCTTCACCCAGAGGGTGTTTGGGCAATGGAACAGGCTCCCCAGGTCACAGCACCAGCCTGACAGAGTTCAAGGGGAGTTTGGACATACTCCCAGGCACTTGTTTTTGGGGCTACCCTGTGCAGGTCCAGGAGTTGGACTTCGATGATTCTGATGAATCTGAACCTTCTAGCTCAGAATATTCTGTGATTCTATGATTCTAAGTACTTTTGACACAACACAACTCTGCTCATATAAATATTAATTTTTTTTTCAAAGCCACATTGAACTACTGGGAAATCAACAGTACATCTGTAGAAAGAAGTTATGGTTGCACAGATGAAAATAAAAATGTGAATGTCAATTAGAAAGCTCTGAAATGGAATATGAAAGTTATTAAAGTTATACATATTAACTTATGTCATCTAAAATGTATCCAAAATTTGCCAACTAGTCTGTAATTACAATTTATGAGGTAAGAAAATAAACTTTGCATATTACAAATGAGGGAAAGAGAATAAAAAGGTATTAATTGCAAAATAACAAAGAATCAGCTAGGGGAAGTAATTATTCACCTTTCACACAGATGACATTACATAACTACTAGGTGTCTGGTACAAGTAAATACAGAACTGCTGAATTTTGTTTCAATGACTGCTTATGCCCTCTGCTTTGGCATTCTACTGTTTTCATTACAGGAGGTCAAAGTCCAAGGAAGCTGTCCCATTAGCACAGCTTATACATTATGAAGCAACTTGAAGCAAAATATTGCCATAAAGGCAAATAAGAATGGAAAGCAACAGCTAAAAGCCAGTGAAAGAGGAAGCTCTGTGGGACACTGCATTGCACTGAACATTACAATATGTACTCTGAAAGCACCGGATGTTTTTACCAGCACTTGTGAAACCAAGTGCTCTTTTCAGGTGAATTATTTTATATGATAAGAAATGCTCTAATGACTTGCGTGCTTAAACAAGGCTTGGAAGCATGACCTTCTGTGTGCATAGAGCTGGATAATGACACTGGCAGAGACAGATGTGGATAAAACTCTGCCAAAAGTCATCCTGAAGAAACTGGGACACATAGGAAATTTTATGATAAGAATTCTTTAATAGGCAAAGAATATTTATATATATGTGTATATATGTATATATGCTATAATGCAGATTACAAAAGAATTTCTATCCTTCCACAGGCTTGGATAGGCTTGGTAACCTGTACCCAAGCATTTCAGTCAGTTACTGGCATTACATAGTGCTAGATGATGCTAGGGGAGGGATGTTGTAACTGAAGAGTTTGAGTTTCTCAGTTATACAGTTAAAGCCCAAAATTCAGGGACAGAAATCAGAATTGGACCCCTGTGTCCGACATGTACATGTACTGTAATTCTAGTTCATGTATTATTTCCTTAACACTTTGCCCAGTAGTGTAACAATTCTGTGTTTACTTGTTAACAACTTATGATTTTAGAAGACTGTGCCTGCCATTTTTCATGCTTGCAGTAGTTCTATTGTTACAGTAATTACATACATATTTTCTGTTGATATCAAAACTTTTGCTACTGGAAATTATCCCTTCACTAAAATGTGTGCTTTACCTGCCTGCCCTCCTTGCAAGTGCCAAATACATATAAATTGGGCCAATATACATAAATTTCTGGGCCAATATACATACATTCAAATCTTTAAAAAAAAAAAAAAACTGAAAAACCATCATAGAGAAGTTTTCCTAAAAGCCAGGAGAACCTTAGAGAAGGAAAAGCATCACACTTCTCACTTTTCTCTGCTCCATTGCAAAGCTTTTCTCTAGAACCTAACCTAGCACAGAGCAGCTTGACTTTGTGCCTTGATAAAGAGTTGCTGTACCCATTTCAGCTGCAGGCACTGCAGCACCGCCAGCAGAGCTCCAGAGTTCCCTTTGGGCAGTAACATCCTGGCACATGGTCTTGGTACTGAGGTACAAAGGTTTGCAAATGGGAATAGATAAAAAGATTAATTCTAAGGCATTCAGCAGTAAGCAGTGAACTGAAGGTAGTGATGTAAATGGACTTCGGATTTAATTTCAGATTTTTATGCAGAATGAACCTAAAAGTGACACAGGTTTTTAAAA